>NW_015090829.1:529463-566267 GCF_001431845.1 Calidris pugnax | reverse complement strand
CACAGCCACAGCGGGGACGTGCTCCCTTCCTGTGCCCACCAGCAGCTCCGTCTGCTGCTCCCCGGGGGGGGTCTCGGGTGGGTTTTCCTGGCTGTTGTCGCACGATCCCACCCGTTATCCCGACCTGTTATCCCATCACTTACCCCAATTGGTTATCCCGATGGTTATCCCGACCCGTTATCCCGACACTCCTCAGGGCCTCATGGCCAGTAGCCATTTGAAACCATCCATCCCATCCTCCCGGTGGTGACCCACCGCAGACTCGTTGGAAACCCCACAGCCCCCACTGAGCCCCCAGATGGGAACGGTTGGGTTGGGCTGTGACCGTTTCTTCATTTCTGTCGTTTTCTTTAATGTGAAAAAAAAAAAAAAAGTCATTGCTGGATGCTTTATTCTCATCGTGTCCCCAAGCTCCCAAGGATACCCAGCATCCCACTTGGAGATGATTTTGGCCCCGAGGGTTGTTTTTTTTCTCCTTACTTTCAGTAGCTTGAGGTCAGAGCAGCAGAAGGAGCAGCACCTCCACAGGCTTTTGGTGGGGACATCAGGAAAAGCTCCAAAAGCGTTGTTAAGACAGTAACAACTTCTCAGTGGAGCAGGAAGACACACACACACATCATCTATTAACCTCTGGTTAATCCCATGGGGGGCAGGGATCAATTAGGGTTCAGGACCCACATTTTGAAGCTCAGATGGATGCTGGGGAGCATCGGCACCTCTACCCTTTGCTGGCCGTCCCTTTGGTACTTCGCCAGGCACCGGGTGAGCCACAAAAGAGTTAAGGTAACAACGGGGCAGTAAGTTTTACGGGGAGGCTCGGAGTTTAGCTGTACAAATCCTATTAGCATTAACATCAGCTGTGTGGCTAAATCCTCGCATTCTGCACAGAAATTGAATCCCTGAGGGGCTGGCTTAAATCAACAAATGCTGGCAGAGGCAGGGGCGGGGGCAGAGGAAGGTTTGTCCGAGGACGGTGGCTCCTGTGGGAGGTAAATCGGGTGGCACTCGGGGGGCTGGGGCTGCCGTGGTGCCACCAAGAGTTGGGGCTGGTGGATCTGGAGGGTGGGCAATGGGCTGGGGCAAACAATGCACCCCGTGCCCCAAGGGGAGGAAAAGGGGGGCGGGCAGGGGGTGAGCGGGGCCTGAAATAGCAAAAGACAAGAGGGGGAAAGGTAAAAGTGAGGGGAAGGAGATTTATTTGAGGAGCAGAGGAGGAAGGGGGCAAGAGGGGAGGAGTTGAGCCGTGGGAAGAGGTGAATATGGAAGAGGAGGGGAAAAGGGAGAATGCAGAAAGCAGAGGGGCTGGGTGGGTTTAAGGGGAACTGGTGGGAGTAAGGGGAACTTCCATTCATTAAGGCAAGTTTTTGTTGAACTCTGGGCTGGCGAGTGGAGCTGACTCTCTCGGACAGTGAGCCGTGAGCTCTCAGCAGTGGAGGTGATTGTTCATCAAGGAAATTAACCTAACGAGGGGGGTCATTCCCCAGGGTGAGGACCCTTGGTGCCAAGGTGTGAGTTCAGCCAC
Source organism: Calidris pugnax (assembly GCF_001431845.1). Lineage (NCBI taxonomy): Eukaryota > Metazoa > Chordata > Aves > Charadriiformes > Scolopacidae > Calidris > Calidris pugnax. The sequence goes on along the minus strand of NW_015090829.1, from coordinate 564,745 downwards.
CAGACACGGACTTCGTGCCAGAGTCTGTGGGAAGAAGCCTCTCCGCAGGGAGATGCTGGATGATAACGATCGCTCTTGGCCTCAAATCGAATGACCAATTTATTCCTTCAAATAAATAGAAAAGACCCACCTTGCAAATGATGAATCCTCGGTTTCAGGCAAAACAGTCCTTGCATCAGAGCACTCGTGATGAGCAAAAGGTTTTGGGTCGGATCGTGCAGGTTGGTGCAGTTGCCTTGACAGGAGCGGTCAGGAATTGCCTTCAGAGAGCTGTGCCAAAGGCTGGTTTGGGTGGACACACGGTTTGACAAGTTGAAAAAACCCCAAAGGGCTCATACTTCACGTGGAAACCATGTCAGCACCGACCAAGTTTGAACAAGGTGGGTTGTTAGCGCTGTTTGGACAGAGCCTTGTATCAAAAGCCATTTATTCTGCTATTACTATTCATTATTCCCCCCAGCGTTACCCTGAATGTTTGAGCTGGGATCTGCCTAATCCCGTAAAGCCCAGCTTCTCCTCGTGCCAGAGTGGGGAACAGAGTCATAATTCTCCTTCTGCAGGCTCCCAGGCTGTTGCCATGGGAATGACGCTGTGTCCCCCGTCGGCAGGGCACAGGTAGGAGAAGATGCTTTCCAGGGGGGAAGGCTGCCCTGGATTGAGCACTGGGCTCCCACAATTACCCGGGGAAGTTCCAAATCACCCCATCAAAACCTGACGGCGCCAGACTCACAGGGGACCAAACGGTTTCTGAATCATAAATGAAGATCTGAGCAAGCCTGGCTCAGCTGGAGGTATCTGAAGGTGCTGAGATCTGTACCCTAGGGTCCTCAGATACCTACAATTCTCCTGGATTTGCCCCATTTGCAGGTGCAGCCCCTGGGTCTCCTTGCCTGAGCCTGTGCCTAAACAGGATCTAGCAGAGACTTCTCAATTCCAAAAATCTCCTTGAAAGTAACCCCCGGGGAAGCCCCTGGGTCTCCTTGCCTGAGCCTGTGCTGAAACAGGATCTAGTAGAGACTTCTCAAGTACATAAATCCCCTTGAAAGCAACCCCCGGGGATGCTGAGGGTGCCTCTGGGTGCGAGGGGCTGGTGGGGTGTCCTCTCCCCAGGCAGGACACGCAAACTCCACCCGAGAGCAGCAACTCTGGTAAATCCTCCTCTGTTTCATTCCTGTGCCAGAAATTGATGCCAAACACGGCTCAAACCCCAAAACTGGGGGAATCGGGGGACTGAGCTGCTCAGGACACTGATGTGGCTCTCGGCCAGGCCCCACCCCATAAAAGCATCTTTCTGAGTTCATTGGAGGAAAAATTGCTGAAAGATGCTTGGTTTTGCAGGGGGGAGTTTAGAGCCAGATGAATTTCCAGAGCAATGATTCAGGGCAATGAAGCTTGTGACGCTGGTGCCAGGCTGGATGCCCAGACGCCTGCCCAGCTCCAGCACCGTGTCCTCCTGCTCTGGCACCGAGAGGGATGGAAGGAGCCAGTGGCCGTCCCAGGCCACCCTTCCTGGGCCACCTTGTGCCTGGCGTGTGATGAGCTGCCCTGGAGATGGAGCAGCAGGGTTACAGGGACATCCTCCTGTCTTTGGCCAGGTTTGGGTTTGTCCAGATGGTGAAGGGTTTGCTGTGTCCCAGAAGGAGTTGTGACACATCAGCCATCGCCTTTCCCAGGACACGTCCCCACAGGAGCACCTGCAAAACATCCCCCTCCTCTGCAGGGACCCCCCATTCCTGCTGCTCCAGAGGGAAGGTTTCGGGGGGTGCTGCCAGATCAAATCACCTTATTTCCTTCCCAAAATGTCACGCAAAACCAGGTCTCAAGCCTTCCCAAGGTCAGAACATGTTCTGTTCGTGGCTTCTTCCTCAGCCACTCGGCCCCTTTCCTCATCAGAGAGGGAAATTAGAGAGGTTTGATGTGATCTCTTCTTGACAAACCCACGCTGGCTGCTTTTTATCACCTTGTTATCTTCCCAGTGCTTAAATAGATTTAAAACCCCTGGTACTCCAGACGCTTTCCAGGCATCAAAGAACAGCCAAGAGCTTTATAATCCCCTCAGTCTTCCTCTTCACACTTGGGAAGAGGAGCAGGAGTCGAGCTGCTCTTCTCTTCTTCTCCACCCCAGGTCGGGATGCCCGAGGGGTCAGAAATGGCCAGGTCCTGAAGCCTTTCAGCAGCAACGTCCCCATCCCCAGGGGCACAGCGGGCAGATCCCAAACCCCCTCAAACCTCCTCTTCCCCCGGCAAGACCCCTGCCCCCCCCTCCCAGCTCCTCTCCCTCCGACCCAGCTCCGCGCTGGCGAGGGGAAGGGGGGTTAACAGATGAAAGAGGAATTGCTAAGGCAAATATTTTCTTTCCAAATCTCTGTTCATTAGCTGTAAACACAGGGAGCCGCTGCATGTGACAGACGTGTTTTGAAGAGGGTTGTAGCTCCCTGGTGAGGGCAGGAATTGGGGGACACAGGTAGATCTCTGTTTTTCTGTTATTTTAAGAGAAAAATCATTACTTGTGGACCGTGTCAGACCTCCTTACCTTTTTAGCCAAGCAAGAGCATCCCAGATCTATGGCACCTGCAGCACACCGGTCCCAGCACACAGTGTCTCCTGCACCAGTCGGGGAAACCCGGAGATGGTGCCCCACGAACATCCCTCCAGGTCCCAGGAAATAACCCAGCGGTTTGCAGGCACCTGGGAAAAGAAACTAAAATGGCCCCACAGGGTTCAGACACAGGTTTGGTGCTTGTTTAATATTTTCACTAATGGCCTGGGAGCAAGCTGGTGTGATCAGGCTGGCTTGGGCTGAGGAGAGGAAAATGCGTTGGGGAGAAGGAATAGGAAGAAAACGCCGCCCCTTCCACCCCATCCCAAGGGCGATGCTCAAAACCTTTCCCTTCGGGCAGACTCTTCTCTGCAGCCACAGCACTGCTTTCTCCTGGAAACTCAGGTTCCTTCCCCAAGAAAGCTCCTCCAAAGCCCTGGTGTCTCTGTGGGTACGGCCTCTGGTGGGGTCAGAGAGGAGGGGAGTGGGTTTCGCTGCCTCCAACCACCCCCATGGGTGGGAAGGGACCCACCAGCTGAGGAGGGACAGATGAGATGATGCTCACATGGACTTCCAGTTTTATTGTGATTTTTTGGTGGGACGGAAGTGTTCATGAGGAAAGAGGGGGATCCGGGTTTCCTTCCTCCTGTCAGTACTGCTGGGATGGAGTATTGAATTAAAAGCCTGCTAGTCCCGTTTTGGTGGGGAAAAAGAAAAAAAGGTGTCTTAGAATCATAGAACCATAGAAAAAGGTGTTTTCTTCACGGGCAGCTCACCTGCTGAAGACAGTCCCTTTGCCAGAGGACTCTGCTGCAGCAATGACAAAGCAACAAAACCCCGAGGACCAGCTGGAGCAAGATGCTTCTTTAAGCAGCCACACGAGTTCGGCGCTCCCAGGCACGGGGAGCATGTAAAGATCTCCCCAGCCTGTAGTTCAGAAACAGGAAAATGGGGAAAAAGATGTGATTTGCACCCCTGATGGGCATTAAATCCCCAGGAGCTTTCCTCCTGTCTCTCCTCCCGAGCTGCAGGGAGCCCCGGCGGAGCGTGGCCGAGTCTTGCTCGCCAGCCCTGCTCTGCCCTGATTATAATCCTTAATTCCTGATTTTGCCACCTGCACTGTGTTTCATAAAATTTTAAAGCTAATGCTCTGCCAAACTCAAATGGCACCGGAGCAGATGTTTAAGTGCAGCCTAGGATGAATAAATGATGGGGCTCGTGGATGTATAGTGGAGGAAGGAGAGGCTGGATGGCTCTGAATGGAGAGATAATTGATTTAAATGACATTGTCCATTGTAATCACTTGGGAGTAGCTCTTTGGGCACAGGCAGAATAAGAGATGCAACAATTAAAGACACTGGCCTAATGACAGCAACGATTTGCTTGCATGCAATCCCTGCTCAGCCAGTGGGGGTGGGGGAAGCTCTGAGGGTTTTCTGCCTCTTTATCCCACCTCGACCAGGGAGGGAGAAGAAAATGGGGCTGATTTTGGTCTCGGTGCAGGACTGACCTTGCAGCGTGTGCTCGGGGAGCCGGGGGTGTGAAGGGACGTTTCGGGAGGGGGGAGCTGCAGGGGAAGCACAGAGATTGTTCTGGTGCTGGAGAAAAAACTCCATCGTGAGATCAGCCTGTTTGGGTTCTCCACCAGAGCACCAGGAGGGGATTTGATTGCAGCGTAAAGTACCTGCAGAGGAGAATATATTAAGCATTAAAGAGCTTTTTAATTTCACATAGAAAGCCCTAAGAAGAACCGAGGGCTGGACACCAAACCCAGACCCAGCAGCACCAACCTGCTCTGTTTTAACCCCAAGGATGGGTAAGAAATGACTGACATGGATGCCCACAGGTATTTTTGCTCCACTACAGACAACCCTAGTGAACATTTTAGCTCGGCTCAGTCCCTTCCGAGGGGTACGGCAGGGTTAAACAGATTAGCCTGGCAAACCTGTGGCTGCCATGGAGTTAATTAGTCCCTTGCATCACGAGAACTTGGATGCTGCAGTCCTGGGTGCCTGGGCTTGTCCTGCCCTCCTGCTCCCTCCAGTTTGGGGGCTCGATGCCACCCCTGCCCTTGCGAGTAACAGCCCGGAGGTCGGATCTGGCTGAACTCCTGGCAGTTTTTTCACTTCACACAAACCAGCTTTTTTTTTTTTTGCAGCTCTGAAACGAGCTCTGCCATAGCGCATCGGCTTTTGAATCAGCATCTCGTCCCTGCCTCCCCGGGGCTGGCTGCCAAGGAGAGCTGCAGCCTGGCAAACCCCCCCACGCCGCCCCCTCCCTCGGGGGGCAAACTCACATCAAGCAGAGCAGGAGCCGAAGGATTCCTGCACCTGGGGGGTGCCCAGGGGCCCGTGTTGGGTCACCCCCAGCCGGGACGGGGGGCAGAGGAGGAGGAGAGGACCCCATATGCTGCCGGCCACATCTCCGGGGTGTTCATGGGGCTGGGATGTGTCTGCAGAGAACATCGCGCACAAGGGGCTCGATCCTGCCTTAGGCTCCTGGGTGATGCTGCAATGAAGAAAATAGACGTAGGGAGATGAAAGAGGTTTTTTAATAACAAAAGCAGGCGGGGGGAAAGCTGCGGGGGGATCTCTCCGCTGCCGGGGATGGCTGGTTGTCCAAGCTGTGCTGAGTCAGCGTAAAGAAGGGTGAGAGGCTCTGTCTGGGGGGGAGAAGGGAGTCCCGGGAGGATAACGGCTGCTCCCACGGGCACGGCCATCCCTGCAGAGGGGTCAGCATCACGTCCCAGGGGGGACACAGAGCTGGGGCTGTCCCCAAGATGAGTGAGCCCCCACTGCACCCGCTCGGGGAACGGGGGGTGGTCCCTGGAGAGATACAGGAAAGAAAATGCCCTCAGCACCCTTCTGTCTCTAGAAACAGGCTCCAGACTCACGCTCAGGGCAGGGTTTGCCTCTCAAACCTCTGCCCTTACACAGGTTTAAAGACAAACCCCAGACGTTCCAATGTTGGGGAGGATGAGGGAAGAGGGGAGGCTGCACGAGGCCAGGGCAAACGTCCCTCTGTCCCGGAGGTCTGTTTCCAGCAGCGGATGTTTATGGGGACAAGGATTAGGGAAACTTCCCAGGGAGATGCTTTGCAAAATCCTGCCATTAACGGGCTCCGGGACTCCCCAAAACACAGGTGATGTCTCAGCGGTCTCACAGCGAGATTTCCCTATGCACAGGCTTGGAAAGCATCTGGATGAGACCTGTCTGTGCTCAGCGTTAATAAATAACATCAAAAAGCAGCTGCACTCCTCTCTGCTCTACACGTGCAGAGCCAGACTGTGCTCTTGGCTCAGGGACCGAGCTCCAAGAGCGGCCCCGCTTGGATCCGGGGCTTGGTCCAAGTTACACCCGTGTGAATGTTCCCTGGGATGTCACACCGACACCAGGAGGATGGAAACAGGGCTGGGGGCAGAGACAGCCCAATCCTGACCCACCTCTTCAGGCCGCCAGAGGGGTGGTGACACCGGGGACGGTCCCCAGAGGGGATGGATCCCCAGCAGCAGGACCCGGCTCAGCATCGCGCTGCTCCTCGAGCTGGGCTCTTCCCTCTTGATCTCATGGATCCAGAAAGGAACAGCAGGGAGAGGGGCAGGACCTGCAGAGTCAAAGAGGAAAATCTCTGCCACCACCTGTGCTCATGAATCACACACTCAGCTCCTCCACAAGGCTCAGGGGCTGCGTGATGCCCAGCCTGGGGGGGGTTCGGTCTGCCCAAGGGGCTGGGGGCTGATTGCTGTGGCTGTGGGGCTGTGCCCCCTCCTCAGCCCCCCTCTCAGCCAGCCCGGGGGGGTTTAGTGAGCTGCGCTTACAAGAGTCAGGGCTGTTTGATGAAAAAAAAAGGCCATTTCTCTCTTCTCCCACACCGGCATCGCACAGGGACAGCTGCATGAGAACAAACTCCTGTTTTTCCCTCTCTGGATGGTGCCAGTGACATCCCCCCCCCCTCAGGGGCTCTGTGAAGCCGTGGGATAGGCTGGCAGCTGATCGGGGGGCACATGGGGTTTGGGTTTGACACCCCCCTGGCATTTGCAAAGCTGCAGAACTCCATCATCCCCTTTGCACGTGTCTGCCACCCCCTCCCCATCCTGACAGACCTCCCTGGGTATAGTCAGGACCACCCAAAGCTGATGGGGCAACCTCTGCACGTCCCCAAACCTTGCACAGCACCTCGGGGCTGCTCTGCTTTCTGCCTGCTGCCAACAGCCACCCCACAGCTGTGGAAAACCACCCCAAAGCTGTTTTACAAGCCAGGGATCGCTGGACGCTGGCAAGCTGCCCCGCACCCCGGCTGTATGGGGCCAGGAGGGCAGGATCCAGCCCCACGGGCTGTGTTTCTGGCAGGTCTGGAAGCCGAGCTGCAGTTTCACGGGCTCTCACCAGTCCCACTGGGAAGATCCCTGTGGATCCACGGTGGAAACGCCGGCCCTTGGGAGCAGAGCCCCGGGGAGAGCGTTCAGTCGGCAGCGTGATGCCAGCACCGGGGGGAAGCTGGAAACGCCGGCCCTTGGGAGCAGAGCCCCGGGGAGAGCGTTCAGCCGGCAGCGTGACACCAGCACCGGGGGAAGGGGGGCCCCGGGGACCCCCACGAGGGCTGTTCCTGCAGCGCTGCCGAGAGCTGCCTCATCGCTGCGCAGCCCTTACGGACAGAAACACCCCAGGCTGGTCGGACAGACAGACAGACAGACAGCACACCCTACGAGCAGCCTCCCGAGGCCGGGCAGCCAGAGCGCCGCACGGCACCGAGGGGAGCAATTGCCTGGTGAGATTTCCCCCAGGTGGGTTTTTGGTTTTAAACCTCCCCGGCCAATGCCATGGGCTGCGGCTCTGCCCGAGGAGGGGATGCAGCAGAAGAAATTGCCCCTGTGGGTCCCAGCAGCAGGGCCAGGGGCAGCCCCTTGGGTGCAGCCACCTCTCCTTGTGCTGGTCTGAGCACCCGGGCACTGAATCCCCCTGGGGACCCTGCTGGGCTGAAAAAATAACCCTTTGCTTTTATTCTTTAGGTCGGACTCACCAGCTCCTGCTTTTTCCTTTCCTGGGGGGGCGGGTCTCAAGCTTCTTCACACTGACGATGGGCTTGTTCTCTCTCTGGAGAAGCTCCTTGCTCTGCAGCATGCCACGGGCAGGACATGGGCTGAGGGTCTCCTGGTGCCCCAGCACGGCTGCTGCAGGGGACGGTTGGCTCATGGGGAGAGGACAGGCCCCCCAGGACAATCCCCTCTCCCTGCAGACACACGGGCTATTTTCATGCCTTCGACAGCTGCGAGAGACACCCTGGCTCTGCGCAGGGAGGCAGCTGCAGGCAGCACTGGGGAGGGCTGGAAAAGCTCCCGGCCGGGCCGTCCCAGCTCTGAGAGCAGAGGGGGCTGTGCTTGTGCAGAGCCCGTCAGCCCACCGAAACACCCCCCAGAGACTCCCCGTCCCTCTCTCCACCGCTCCCAGTGGGATTTGCTCACACAAAGGCGATGCTCCGATGGGGTCCGTGCTGAGCAGGGTGTCTCGGTGCTTGTCCTACAGCAGAGAGACCTGGGGTCACACCAAGGCACCTCTGGGGGACAACGCCGAGCGATGCTCTCTGGTCCTCCAGCTGCAGGGCACATCTGTCCAGCTGGCACTGTCCCTACCAGAGAGGGCTGACCCCCTCTGTGTGACTGGGAAGAGCGGGACCCCCTGCCCAGGAGGCAGCGGTGGCGAAGGGCAGGGTGTCCTGCAGCAGCACTGCCCCAAAGGCTCGTTTTGGGGGGGGGTACACACTGCACCCCCATGCTCACCATGAGCAGGATGGCTTGGGGACGGCTCCTGCCCTTCAGGGTCACCCCGTTTCTCCTGGATCCCTTCGAAATGAGGACTCCCCAACTGGACCTGCACCCCTGGGGCTGCCCAGACCCCCGTGTGCTGGGGGGGGGGGCCGGCTCCTCTCCCCCCGTGGCTGGTGGTGGGGATGGCTGCCGTTGCCTTTGGCGAGCGCGCTGATGGCAGCCTTTTTTTTTCTCCCCCCATTCAGGCGGGCGCCAGGGCCCCGGCATCAGCTGCGCGTTGCTCAGCATCAGCCTTTCAGCAAACAGCAGGTGCAGGCAGCACGACCCCCGGCCCCCCGGCAGTAATCCCCGCTCCCCCCCACAACCCCCCGGCACAATATCGTCCCCTCGGCTCAAGAATGTTTTTGTCTCCCCTTTCACAGTTGCGGATTCTTTTATAGATTGAAAAGAAATCTCTTTCTAATCTTCCTGCCGGGGGAAGAGCGGGTGCCTCGCTGCAGGGGGGAGCGTGGCCTGGCACCAGGGTGCAGAAGGGGGGGTCTGTCCCCTCCTCGGCAGCTGCCTGCAAGGGGCAGAACGTGGGGGATCGTGCCCTCTCTGCCCCACAGCCGGAGCCTGTGGCTGCTTGGGCTCTCACCCCCCCCACTGAAGAAACCAACTCGCCCACGTGTGGGGAATGGGGAGGTGACACAGCAGCGGGGCTCTGCCCCGGCCCTCGTCCAACCGCAGGGAGCTCTGCCAGCAGCCCCGGGGGGGCTCTGAGGCCAGGGAGAGCCCAAAGAAGCCAAGTTTTTAAATATAGGGCGGCACGGGGGAGGCAGGAGCAGGAGGGATGCTCCAGGAGAAATGGAGCAACGTGGAATCATAGAATCACAGAATGGTTTGGGTGGGAAGGGACCTTAAAGATCATCCAGTTCCATGATGGGACAACACCTCCCACCACACCAGGTTGCTCCAAGCCCCCTCCAACCTGCCCTTGAACCCCTCCAGGGACGGGGCAGCCACAGCTTCTCTGGCCAACCTGGGCCAGGCTCTCACCACCCTCACACCAAACAAGTTCTTCCCCACATCTCAGCTCCATCTCCCCTCTTTCAGTGTCAAACCCTTCCCCCTCCTCCTAGGGCTCCCCTCCCTCATCCAGAGTCCCTCCCCAGCTTTCCTGGAGCCCCTGGAGGGACTGGAAGGGGCTCCAAGGTCTCCCTGGAGCCTTCTCCAGGCTGAACCCCCCACCTCTCTCAGCCTGTCCCCCCAGCAGAGGGGTTCCTATGTGCCACACGATGCTCGGGCACCACGGCAGGGCTTGGCCTCCACACATCTTCCCCTACAGTGAGAACCAGACTCGATGGCACTTTCGTTCTGCGTCACCCGCTACTGAAATTGCGCAGCAAAGCCCAGCGCAGGAGGGAAACATCATCCTCCCTCCCCACGGGTTACCAAAGCCTGCCTTCCCCCCGACCAGCCCCACAGGCAAGAAACCGCATCCTCTGCCACACACCCCCCAGACACTCGCTCCCCGCTGGCCCCAACACAGGGGTGACAGTTCCTGCCTTCCCACCTGGTAGCCCCAGTGGGCACCTGCAGGACTTGGGAGGTGATTTTTGGGGAGGAAACCAGCCCCTAAAGTCCCTTGGGGAGAAGTGGGGACCACCACTGCCCTGCCCGGGATGCTGTGCCAACACAGGTCCCTTCCCCACATCCCAAACAGCTCGGTGTGGTGTGACCTCGCAGAGGAGATGGGTGAGATCTGCCTCACCCAGGGTTCAGCCCCACACCACAGCTCCCTCTGCAAATCATCTCTGATATAAAGCCCAGCTGGTCTCACTGCAGCCAACACCCCCCCCCCCAGCAGCTTTTACCTTCCAGGTATATTTTAAAACAAAAGTCCTTGGCATCTTCATAAAGCAAATGCCACCTTCATGCTGTGTTTAGACTCCAGGTTTGGGCACTGCTTGGAGGAGATGTGATTCCATCTGGCCTGAGAAGAGCGAGGCAGGACCCCCGAGATGTTTCAGCCCATCTTCTCCCCTACATCTCCCACTTTCCTTTTGACATGAGTTTCTGCATCAAACACACTCCAGCACCAGCTCTGGCAGTGCCCCAGTTCAGCACAAGCCCGGCTCTTCCAGGACAAGCTGGCTTTTCCTGCAAACTGCTCCAGAGAAGGCTCAAGGAGCAAAAAGGCATCGATCAAGGACACAGAACAGGTTTCCTCCCAAAATGCTGTTGGTATTTATCACAGCTTGGTTGTGAGCTGAGGAGCTGGAAGAGAGCAGAAGCTGCAGCATCCTTGGCAGGATCTCTGGGCAGGAGGACATGACCCAGACTCTCCTGCCCTTCCAGTGCTCCAAAGAGCTCGAGAACCTGCTCTTTGTGGTGGAAACCTTGGTCCCACACACCCACCCCACCACAGCTGGCTGAGATCCTGAGATTAGCACATCCTGGGATCCAAGGGGAGCTGTTTCTCAGCAGAATGCCTTTCAGCTGCAAAACTCACCTGTAAGAGATCAAACCGAGCCAGAGCCACGCTGCCTTCAGAAGATTATGTTCAGGCTGGTCTTCCATGGGGTGTCCATGGTGGTTTCTCGCAGTCCTACCACAGGGGACAAGCTGCAGAGCAGCTCTGATCCCCCCCGGCAGAGAACAGCCCCCTGAGCGGGATGCCCCGGGGCCAGCAGCTTCTGCTGCAGAGCAGCTCTGATCCCCCCCGGCAGGGAACAGCCCCTCCGAGTGGGATGCCCCAGGGGCCAGCAGCTTCAGCACAGGAGCCCAGCCTGGGCTTTCTCCTCTCCAGCAATCACCAAACCGCTCAGCTGGGAGTCCTGCCCAGCTGCTGCAGGACAGAGCCCTCGGGAGCATCTCCAGACCCACCCTGCTGTGGGGCACTGCTGGGGCAGCCTCTCCGTCCTGCTTTCCCAGGACAATGGCAGACTGGGTGGATTCCCAACAAATTCCCAACAAATTCATAAGCTTCCTCACGGACCTGCCTCATTCAAAAATCACCCTGTTTTATACACGCTGCTAAAATAAACTCTGCCTTCACCCTCATGGATAATTCCCTCTGCTCCCCAGGCTGTCCCTCCCCGCTCGGTAGCCGGGTGGCCACACACAGGGCCAGCATCTGGCAGAGGGGACCAGGGGGGCTCGTCCATCCCCACCCCACCACCAGCTGATCGCTCCCCAGGCAGGACCATTCCCCTCACGGACAGGGAGCAGAGGCCATGGAGAGTTTGTCCAAGTCCTGCCCAGCTGCTGCAGGACAGAGCCCCCAGGAGCATCTCCAGACCCATCCTGCTGTGGGTACTGCTGGGGCAGCCTCTTGGTCCTGCTTTCCCAGGACATGGCAGATTTGGTGGATTCCCAACAAATTCCCAACGAATTCATAAGCTTCCTCGCGGACCTGCCTCATTCAAAAATAACCCCTGCTCCCCAGGCAGGACCATTCCCATCACGGACTGGGAGCAGAGGCCGTGGAGAGCGTGTCCGGAGGCACAGAGCCCTGGCAGCTTTCCCCATTAGCTCTGCTGCTCTCCAGAGGAGGCCTGAGGCACAGCCCAGATACATCACTCTGGTTTGGTTTTTGGGTTTTTTTTTAAAAAATGAGAGTTAGGGGAAAAAGCTGAGGTTGATAAGAGAAGGGGAGGGACCCAGGGATGCGCTGCAGTGGGTCCTTGAACCCCTCCAGGGATGGGGCAGCCACAGCTTCTCTGGCAACCTGGGCCAGGCTCTCACCACCCTCACAGCAAAGAATTTCTTCCTGAGATCTCATCTAAATCTCCCTTTTTCCGTTTAAAACTGTTACTCTTTGTCCTATGGCTCCATTTCCTGATCAAGAGTCCCTCCCCATCTCTCCTGTAGCTCCTTGAGGGACTGAAAGGGGCTCTACGGTCTCCCTGGAGCCTTCTCCAGGCTGAACCCCCCAACTCTCTCAGCCTGTCCCCCCAGCAGAGGGGTTCCTATGTGCCACACGATGCTCGGGCACCACGGCAGGGCTTGGCCTCCACACATCTTCCCCTACAGTGAGAACCAGACTCGATGGCACTTTCGTTCTGCGTCACCCACTACTGAAATTGCGCAGCAAAGCCCAGCGCAGGAGGGAAACATCATCCTCCCTCCCCACGGGTTACCAAAGCCTGCCTTCCCCCCGACCAGCCCCACAGGCAAGAAACCGCATCCTCTGCCACACACCCCCCAGACACTCGCTCCCCGCTGGCCCCAACACAGGGGTGACAGTTCCTGCCTTCCCACCTGGTAGCCCCAGTGGGCACCTGCAGGACTTGGGAGGTGATTTTTGGGGAGGAAACCAGCCCCTAAAGTCCCTTGGGGAGAAGTGGGGACCACCACTGCCCTGCCCGGGATGCTGTGCCAACACAGGTCCCTTCCCCACATCCCAAACAGCTCGGTGTGGTGTGACCTCGCAGAGGAGATGGGTGAGATCTGCCTCACCCAGGGTTCAGCCCCACACCACAGCTCCCTCTGCAAATCATCTCTGATATAAAGCCCAGCTGGTCTCACTGCAGCCAACACCCCCCCCCCCAGCAGCTTTTACCTTCCAGGTATATTTTAAAACAAAAGTCCTTGGCATCTTCATAAAGCAAATGCCACCTTCATGCTGTGTTTAGACTCCAGGTTTGGGCACTGCTTGGAGGAGATGTGATTCCATCTGGCCTGAGAAGAGCGAGGCAGGACCCCCGAGATGTTTCAGCCCATCTTCTCCCCTACATCTCCCACTTTCCTTTTGACATGAGTTTCTGCATCAAACACACTCCAGCACCAGCTCTGGCAGTGCCCCAGTTCAGCACAAGCCCGGCTCTTCCAGGACAAGCTGGCTTTTCCTGCAAACTGCTCCAGAGAAGGCTCAAGGAGCAAAAAGGCATCGATCAAGGACACAGAACAGGTTTCCTCCCAAAATGCTGTTGGTATTTATCACAGCTTGGTTGTGAGCTGAGGGGCTGGAAGAGAGCAGAAGCTGCAGCATCCTTGGCAGGATCTCTGGGCAGGAGGACATGACCCAGACTCTCCTGCCCTTCCAGTGCTCCAAAGAGCTCGAGAACCTGCTCTTTGTGGTGGAAACCTTGGTCCCACACACCCACCCCACCGCAGCTGGCTGAGATCCTGAGATTAGTGCATCCTGGGATCCAAGGGGAGCTGTTTGTCAGCAGAATGCCTTTCAGCTGCAAAACTCACCTGTAAGAGATCAAACCGAGCCAGAGCCACGCTGCCTTCAGAAGATTATGTTCAGGCTGGTCTTCCATGGGGTGTCCATGGTGGTTTCTCGCAGTCCTACCACAGGGGACAAGCTGCAGAGCAGCTCTGATCCCCCCCGGCAGGGAACAGCCCCTCCGAGTGGGATGCCCCAGGGGCCAGCAGCTTCAGCACAGGAGCCCAGCCTGGGCTTTCTCCTCTCCAGGAATCACCAAACCGCTCAGCTGGGAGTCCTGCCCAGCTGCTGCAGGACAGAGCCCTCGGGAGCATCTCCAGACCCACCCTGCTGTGGGGCACTGCTGGGGCAGCCTCTCCGTCCTGCTTTCCCAGGACAATGGCAGACTGGGTGGATTCCCAACAAATTCCCAACAAATTCATAAGCTTCCTCACGGACCTGCCTCATTCAAAAATCACCCTGTTTTATACACGCTGCTAAAATAAACTCTGCCTTCACCCTCATGGATAATTCCCTCTGCTCCCCAGGCTGTCCCTCCCCGCTCGGTAGCCGGGTGGCCACACACAGGGCCAGCATCTGGCAGAGGGGACCAGGGGGGCTCGTCCATCCCCACCCCACCACCAGCTGATCGCTCCCCAGGCAGGACCATTCCCCTCACGGACAGGGAGCAGAGGCCATGGAGAGTTTGTCCAGAGGCACAGAGCCCTGGCAGCTTTCCCCATTAGCTCTGCTGCTCTCCAGAGGAGGCCTGAGGCACAGCCCACATACATCACTCTGGTTTGTTGTTTTTTTTTAAAAAAATGAGAGTTAGGGGAAAAAGCTGAGGTTGGTAAGAGAAAGGGAGGGACCCAGGGATGCGCTGCAGTGGGTACCAGATAAGGTCTGCACCCACCCTCTGCTGGGAAACTTCCCCCCCAGAGCACAGACCACCTGGCAAATTTTATTTTATTGGTATTGTATAAAGATTTTCAAACCCTTTTCCCCCCGAAGAGCCCTCCCCAGCCCTGCTTTTCACAGCCCAGAGAGACCTGCTCAGCGCAGGGGCAGCCCGAGGAGGTGCTGGAGGTTTGGTTAACACAACCCAGGCTCAGGTGTATGGATGTGTCCCTCTGCCCTGTCCCGTGAAGCGTCAGACATTGATTCATCCCACCCTTAACTCCGAGGGGCTGATCTGCCTAGAAAGTGAAGGCATTATTTATTACGTGCATTAAAAAATAGACCCCTCCAATATCAGAGGATGGGTTTAAAGATCTGCAGGTCCCTTCCACCTTAGAACACCTATTTTTAACAACCTGACTCTCACAACACCCTGATGTGGCTCTAACACTCGTTAGAGAAGCTCCTCTGGCCAGGGATGGGTCGAACCCGGTGATTCAGTCCCTCTGCTCTTTCCGGAGCCTTCAAGGGAAATCACAGTGATTCATTCCTGGATTAAAGAGCTGAAGAACAGACCAGGAAAATTCGAGTTTCCAGTAGGTGCTGGCGAGGCTGTGCCTGTGCTCCTCACCGCTCCCACTGCCTCCCCAGCGAGCTCTGCCCTTTTACTGGGACCCAGAAACTGCAGCTACTGCTGGAAACCTCCTGCCCTCGGCCTTTCACGGGGACAGGTTGGGGTGCAGTGACTGCAGAGGGTCCGTGATCTGCACGGGCAGGAGAAGACACCACACATTTTATCACAGAAATGCCCGGTCACATCAGTAAATTCATACATTAATGTACAGAAACACACTCAGGGTTCTGAGCACTGCACTTGGGCATCAGGGCTCATTTCCAAAGCTTTTTCGGGGGCGGTTCAACAAGGTGTTCTTGACAGGCCACCTCTGGCCACCCTCTGCTGTCCCCCATCCAGAGATTAAGGTGGAAAATTAAACCCTGGGACACTTCGAGTGACAGCCGGCCACCACGGCCAAAAAACCATGAAGTTTAGGAAGAAGGCATTGCCACCATGATTTTAGAAACTGTTACTAGCTCTGGCTAAAGTGAAGTTTTATAACTTTTTAATGAAAATATTTGGTGTCCTACCTGGTGACCCAAGGAGGAGAATTTTTCTTCAATCTGGGCATTTTAGAATTCTATATGCCTACTGTCACCTAATATAGACAGATATCAACTACAACCAAAAATAAAATACACAAAGCTTTCAGTTCTTTTTTGTTAAAACCGCTGGAGGGTTGCCTACATGGCAACTGTTTAATTAATTGTTCTGTCTTATTTACAACATCCAATTTTTATTTGTGATTCACGTTTTAAGGCTGGAAGGATAATGTGCAAATTTCTTTAATAAAGCAAGGTAAAACTTCAATTTGCTGTATATAATATGCACTGAGAACACCCTCAAACAGCTCTGCCTTCTCTCGCCGACCGGAGGTGGAGTGTGAGTACGTGCCTTTGCCAAAAGAACAACCTTCAGGGAAGAAACCCCACAGATAACCCCAACCCCAAAAGTCAGCCTCCTTCCCCAGCTTCACTCACGGATGTCACAATGCAGGTCTGAGGCTTGAACTGTCCCCAGGGTGATGGATGGTGGCACCTCAGAATGAGTAACGCAGCGGGAGGCAGTCGGTCAGCGCGGCAAAGACTCGGGGCTGCACCAAAACATCTCGAGAAGCAGCAGGAGTAGGAAAGGAAGCAGGCACAGGAAACATGTGGGATTTTAACGAGGTTTTAGGGATCATCACCCAAAACAACCGCTTGGGTGTCGATGATACTTGAGAGTTCATGGCAGCCACCCCCATGATGTGGCTGGTGTTGCGTTCCTAAAATGGGAGTTATTAATCCCTTTGGAAGGTCACGATAGGAAATTTCACCTTCTGCTAGTAACATGCTAAATGCTACCTATTTAATGGCACTCATGGGTTTTTAACAAGAACAAAATTGTTCCCTCATTTTCCTTTTTTTTGGGGGGGTTGTGTTGACTTTCTGTGCTTGGCAACGGCCACTCACCAGCCTGCTCGGATGGCGACATGTCCCCTGGGCAAACCTCAGCCTGTGACACTGAGAATCAGGATGGGTTATGAACAGGATGAACCAGGATGATCACGAGAAGAGAAAAAAAAAAAAAAACACTTTGCCTTCCGTGCTGCCATCTGATTCATTTTGTCAAAGCCCAGTCCAGCAGCATCTGTTCACGGAGCAGGCGGAAGAGTCCGCAAGCGACGACCCCAGAATCACAAGCAGGAAGAGGGAGTTGTGCGTTCCAGCCCCTCAAAGGCCTCGTGGTGCTCAGGTGCTGCCTCTCTGCTGGTGGACGTTACTTAAAAGTGGCATTAAAGGCCCTGCCAATGACCAGTCTGCGCACCTCACTGGTGCCAGCCCCGATCTCGTAGAGCTTGGCATCGCGCAGGAAGCGCCCCATGGGGTAGTCGTTGATGTACCCGTTCCCACCTGCGACCAGAAGGAAGGCACGAGTCACTCCCCAGCTCTGATTTCAGGGGCTGGGGGAGGAGGGGGCGAGCACAGAATCATAGAATCACAGAATGGTTTGGGTTGGAAGGGACCTCAAAGATCATCGAGTTCCAACCCCCTGCCCTGGGCAGGGACACCTCCCACCACACCAGGTTGCTCCAAGCCCCATCCAGCCTGGCCTTGAACCCCTCCAGGGATGGGGCAGCCACAGCTTCTCGGGGCAACCTGGGCCAGGCTCTCACCACCCTCATAGTAAAAAATTTCTTCCTGAGATCTAATCTGAATCTTTTTTCTTCCAATTTAAAACCGTTTCCCTTTGTCCTATCAAAGGAAATCACTGCTCTTGCTCTGCCCCTGCTTCTCTCCAGCACTCGCTCAAGGAAAGGCTGAGCAGACACTTACCCAGACACTGAATCCCATCCAGAGCCACCTGGGTAGCACACTCCGCCGAGTACAGGATCACCCCAGCACAGTCCTGAAGGAGAGTCACAGTGAGAGTCAGGAGAGGTGTCCCCTGCCCCTGTCTCCAGTCCTCTGACCTTTCTATCTCTACAGACACCGGCTCACAAGCCTCAACTGCTTGATCGTAAAGGCAGGGGATTTGTTCCCCAGCAAGAAAGAAGCTGCAGTGGTCTCTCTGCCACTGCAGAACACTTGGGTCAGGTCTGCAAAGGCCACGTGAAGAAAGGAAAAGGAAGGGGGGGAAAAAAAAGGAAAAAAAAGAAGGAGGAAAAAAAAGAAGGAGGAAAAAAAAGAAGGAGGAAAAAAAAGAAGGAGGAAAAAAAAGAAGGAGGAAAAAAAAGAAGGAGGAAAAAAAAGAAGGAGGAAAAAAAAGAAGGAGGAAAAAAAAGAAGGAGGAAAAAAAAGAAGGAGGAAAAAAAAGGATATTCAGTTGTGGTGGAGGTTGGTACAGGCAGCAAAGCAGCCACGCTGCTCTTTTGGACAAATATTGGACCAAAATACATCTGGATAACATGAGCAAAGGAGAGCTCAAGGAGGTATTGTGTTACTCTATTGTGGCATGTGAATAATTGTTTCACTTAGGGCATCATAAATGTTTTTCAGTAATAATTTGTAATAATATTTTTATCTCCAAGTTCCACAATACACCCTTATCATTTCAGGCTTATCCTGCTGATTTTGAAGTAAATGGGCAGTTTGTCAGGAAAATTTGAAGTGAATTGGACAAAGATTGCTGGAACTTGCCATACCAAGCACAAGTTTTGCTTTGAATGGGTCTAAGAATCCAATTACTTTGCCATTTTGTAGCCCACAGATATATAAAAACAGAGAGAGAGAAAAAAAAAGAAAAAAAAAAAGGAAAAAAAAAAAGGAAAAAGAGTGCCCCAGGGGAGCTCGTCTTTCACAAACACACATCATACCCACAGGGGACCAACGTGATTTGATTCGGGATGCAGGGCTCTGTGCTCCATCTGCCAAACACTCGGTCCCCTGCTGTGGCAGAGGGGTGGTGACAGTGCTGGTGTGGAGGTGACAACACCTCGGGATGATGGCTACAGCCCCGTACAACAGCCGGGGTGTTGTGTTTGAGCTTCCAATAAACACCTCCTGACCTGCTCAAGCTGTTGCCTTCTTTTTCTTTGGGGGAAAAGAGAGCACTGAGGGCTGTGAGCAAGTAAATTTAAGGGCCAGGAAAGAACCTCCTCCCTGCTCGGGGACCAAAAGGAAAGGAGTCCCCCGGCAGACATGGTGCTGGTGGCAGCTCACTCACCTTTGCATTGAAATGTCCCCGGTCGCAGGCCTTGGCCACGTTGTAGACGTACTGCCGACAGGCCATCAGCCGCGTGTACATGTCGGCCATCTTGCCCTGCATCAGCTGCACGGCACGGGGGCAAGAGACGTTAGCGGGAGTGAGGGGAAGATGATCTCCTCCATGAGCACCCCTTCCCCAACCCAAGAGAAACTGGGCAGATGAGAGCCATCTGCTGCCCCTCACCCACAAACAACAGCCTCAGGTAAATGGGCTCAGAGATCCCTTCATCTTCTCACCACATCATAGAATCATAGTATGGTTTGGGCGGGAAGGGACCTTAAAGCCCCCCCAGTGCCACCCCCTGCCCTGGGCAGGGACACCTCCCACCAGAGCAGGTTGCTCCAAGCCCCCTCCAACCTGCCCTTGAACCCCTCCAGGGATGGGGCAGCCACAGCTTCTCGGGGCAACCTGGGCCAGGCTCTCACCACCCTCACACCAAACAAGTTCTTCCCCACATCTCAGCTCCATCTCCCCTCTGTCAGTGTCAAACCCTTCCCCCTCCTCCCATCAGGCAGCCCCAGCACATGCTCCATCCAAAGACCCTCGACAGAGCTCCTTGTCTTTGTCTTTTTCAAGAAAAAAACCAAGATGACAAAAATTTCTACCCTTCCCCCTCCTCCCATCAGGCAGCCCCAGTACACGCTCCACGCAAAGACCCTTGACAGAGCTCCTTGTCTTCATGTTTTTCAAGAAAAAAAAACAAAAAACAAAAATTTCTAATTCCTCTTCTGTCTCACCTGGAAGTGGCCAATTTTCTGTCCAAATGCTTCTCTTACGTGTAGGTACGGAATTGCATGGTCAAGAACAGCTTGCATGAGCCTAAGAAAAGCACAGATAGGCAGGAAAACAATACGACTATTAATTAATAATAATTAAACCTTGGAAGCACCTCTTACGTGTAGGTACGGAATTGCATGGTCAAGAACAGCTTGCATGAGCCTAAGAAAAGCACAGATATGCAGAAAAACAATAGAACTATTAATTAATAATAATTAAACCTTGGCAGCACAATTTAAGGCAAAGGGGTTCTCCTACCTAAAATGACACGCTGCTGCCTTCCTCTAGCTCCACTCACACATTGCTATGAAGAGAATGTGAAGGTTCCATTTTCCTCCCCGGTGCTCTACATATTGCTTATTTGGGACATCTTGTGGTAAGGTCTCACCTTCCTAACTCAGGGGACTGAGGTGAAGATCTTTCTCACCACTGTAGCCAGGGCATTTCCTGATGCATCTCCAGAGACCAACTCCAGGAGCACCAGCCAGCACCATAAAAAAGCCCAGGTATGAATGAGAAGAGTGAAAAATCCTCCTTCTGCGTTGTGGAAGACGGTCTTTCCACGTGAGAATAAGTACAGAGGGACCACTTGGGAGGACAAAAGGACTAGAGGGTAAAAATAATTACTGGGGAGCTTAAGGACTGAATAACTGGAGAACAAATCCTTCATCCAGTCCAGTGATCCTTCTGTGTGACCGTCTGGAGAGTGTTTCAGATTTTAAGGAATCGGTAAGGCAAGCGAGCTGGTTATTCCCAGAGTCTCCCACACTGTGGGGACACACAAGCAATCGGGGACCAAGACAGATTTTCCATCTCCGGAAATGTTTATTTTAAGACTAATATTTTCAAAAGCAGGCTGCGGCGGGCTGCAGCCTGTGCTACACTGAAGGCAGAGATGAGCAAACTGTCTTTCTGGCATTGCTTCTTCCACCCCTTGCCCCTCAGAGGGTGTTCCCTCAGTTGGAATGGATGCTTTCAAACCGAAAGAGGCTGCAGGAGGAGCGGGGAGGTGAGGAGAGCTGAAGGAAAAGGTGGAGCACCTGCAGAGCAAGCGGTGGCTGCCGGCAGCATGGAGCTGAGTGCCCTCCAGCAGGACTCTGCTCAAGTAGCTCTAACGAGAACCCAGCAGCTCCAGGATCTCCCTGCTCCTGCCTCCTCCACAGCTTCCCTCCTTCCCACAGCTCCGACCCAGCCACCTCCTCCCAGCCCTTCCTCTTCTCCCAGTATCGCAGTTCTCCATCCAAGAGGCATCCTGCTAGGGGCTGCAACCCCAGGTGGATTAGGGTGATCGTGAAGGGCCCTTCTAGCCTTACACAACCCATAAAAGATGACCAGCCCTTACCCCAGTGGCCCACCGGACAGCACCAGTCTCTCCAGGTCCAACCCGCTCATCAGAACGTAGACTCCTTTGCTCAGCGTCCCCAGGACGTTTTCAGCTGCAATCAGCAAAGGAAAGTGATTTACTTACGTGCAGAACTAGGACACACTGTTGTCTGAGGGCCTGTGCTCGCCGGGGGGAGGATTCAAACTTTCAGTCCCGTTCACCTTTCTTTTTGGCTGGAGACACAGCCATCCACAGGATGAGCGAGACAGGCGCGGAGTTTTGGTACGTGCACCCCCTGCACTGAAATGTCTTTTCAATCCAAGCAAAGCCAGAAAGGAAAAGGCAGCAAAGGGTTCCAAAGCACATCTACAATCACTGCTATTCTTTTGCTGATTGTCTAAAGAGTAAGGTGCTCTCCAGAGATCTTCCAGCTCAGCACTTCTACCAACAAGAACAGGAGACTTCATAGCTTGGGAGGACAAATTGGGAGGCCCCTTCCCCATCTCATTAGTTTGTATCTAACCCAAACCGACAGCGTCACCGTCTGAGTCTGTGTCTGAAATGAATGCAAAGCCTGGTCCGACGTGCCCGGGTCACCTCTCGGGGCAATCCCAGAGCAGGAACCAAAGCTTGTGCAGGCAAACGGTCAAAGCTCACCACTGGTCACACCGTGGAGTGGGGTCTGTTAGTCTTCTGGGATGGAAGAATACGAATAGTCATTATCCCCCCTCCTGTGAGGGGGCCCGAACAGAACATTGCAGTTGTTATAAATAAACGTCTTGAAAAGACAAGTATTATTTCTGTGAAAATGGAACAGGAAAATAGCCGCATCAGATAATGGGCTGAGAAAAAAATCTCAAGAAACCGTTTCACTTTGGGACAATCTAAAACACGTGCTGATGTTAACAGGTATGAAAAAAAGAATCAGGAACAAAAGGCCCATCTCAGCAAGGCTCGACTCTGACAATCGGGAGAGAACTCAAAGCCTAACAACTGTGCTTTGTAGATGGACAGAGATTATCCACCGATCAGGGGAACTGACATACACCCCAGGCTTTGATCACAGGAGATCTGAGAGGTGTGATATGCAAAGTGAAAATGAGACAGGACTTGGACACACGCAGACAGTGTCCTGAAATAAATAATCTGTTTTTCAGCGGCAGCTCATGGACTGCATTATCTCCTGCTTATTGAAAGGCACGTTGATGTAGCGTATGGAGAAGTGCAGCCTCTGCAGGGCCATCGTCATGATACTGCAACTGGAAAGAGGAAGAAGAATGAAGCCTGGCTTTCAGAGAAAAAGCTCAAAAGCCCCACAGACGAGGAAGAAAAATACTAATAGCAGACATTAGTTTGAAGAACAGAACACAAACACCAGCATCGGTAATAATAAAGTGACAAAGCTGTCCATGAATAATGACATCTCGCAGCTAAAAAAGGACTGAATAGCCTCAACACTTCCCTGCACGGCCAGGGAAGAGAGATGGGTAGGGATGCAGGGAGCTGACTGCACGAGGAGAGCAGACCTGCTGGCTGCATAGCACAGCAGAAAAATAAAACATTGGGACTCTGAACCAGCTTTTACCAATACGACATGAGCAAAGGGATCCATGGACCACAGAATCACAGAATCCCATGGGGTTGGAAGGGACCTCTGGAGATCATCTAGTCCAACCCCCTGCCAGTGCAGGTCCACCCAGAGCAGGTTTCACAGGAACGTGTCCAGGGGGGTTTGGAATGTCTCCAGAGAAGGAGACACTTACTAGGAGAACAACACCAGCCACCCAGTAGAGCTTGGCTGAGAGTGAAAGCCACGGATTTTAAAGTGGTTGGAACTGCAGTGCTAGAGGATGTCTTGATCTGAGAGAAAGATCCTGCAGACACATGAAATGGTATCAAACCAGTTCAGCTTCCAAGGCAGAAGATCAGAAGCAGCATTAATGGCCAGAGTGCAAAGTGTGTGAACTTTCAGCACCACGGTGATGTGCTCCTCTGAGTTATCAGAAAATGGAAATCCTGTTGCCATGAGAACACGCCGTTCTGTGCGGATGATTACCCAGGAGATGATCTGAAGGCTGGAGCACTGGCCTTTCTGATTTCAGAGTGGGGGGGATCCAATAAAGTTAGAAAATGTCAGATTTCAGCTCAAACTCTTCCCCTTACTGCAAAGCAGCTTTTGGCGGCGTACGGGGAGCAGGAGAGTCACTCGCTCTGCAGTTACGCATGTAGGGTTTGTGGGAGATCTCCTCCACTTGCTATAATAGAGGCTGTAATTTTTCTATCAACACAAATAGCCTCTGGAGTAAGAAAAATGGCCATTACAGTGGCCTCTGCTGCAGTAACTAGTGGGGGAAAGGATGTCCATTTTCAGGCCCTGACCCCAAAAGAACTCAGAAATGTTACAGGCAGACCGATAGTCTGCGCGACAGTCTCCAGTGATTTTGGAGAAAAAAACCCCAAGCTTCAAGGCAAATAAGGTCTCTTATATAGAAGATGGGGAGCACTAATGGAAAGAAATAAGTTTGTGTGGAAGCCTCACAGAGGCTGTGCAGAAGCCGTGGTTAAGAGTCAGGTCCACGAGGGTGAAATGGAAGCGACACAGGGAGGGATGTGCTCACCCACTGCAATCCAGTGGATTGCACTTTTCCAGTCTCACCACCTCCCCTGCGAGGCTGCCAAAGAGCAGATAACCATCTGCAGAGCCCTCCAGGTCACAGTCTGAACACAAATGCAATTAGTGATCCCATTTATCTGATCTAGAAGACAGGAAACAGTGGTTTGAACCCAGCTCACCAGGGATCTTGCAGTCTTCAAAGATGAGTTCACAGGTGTTGGACCCTCTCATTCCCAGCTTGTCGAGCTTCTGGGCTGTGCTGAAACCTGGCATTCCCTGCAGTCAGACAGTAAAAATACATTTCATATCTCAATTCTGACCAACTGAATAAAATCACTGGATGCCTGTGAAATCAGGATCGCAGAGGGACAGTGCAAGAAAATGGGGATGTCTTGGCTTAAAAAAACCTACACAATGGCATAGTAGGACATATTTACAAGACCTCCTATATCTCTGACAATTTTTTGGCAACAAGCAAGCACTTTTATATTAGCATTTTGTCCGTTTTCCCCACATTTCTAGCTCTAAAGACTGTTACTTGCTTGGATCCCAGCACCCAGGAGTTTGTTGCTGGGGAAGAGCACAAATCTCACGGGTTTATAAAATTCAGGTAGAAAGTTTTTCTCTGAGCAAGGGGCTAACAGTTATAGAAAGAAAACTAGCTAGCTTCTAAATGAGCCAGTTAGGGTGAAGGAGTTAACTTTAAAACCACGCTACAATAAGCTTGTAAGAAATATTAAACCTACCTTCTCCACAATGAATGCAGTTATACCCCGGGAGGCTGGAACAGCATTAATGTCAGTTTTAGCATAAACGATGAGAACATCTGCATCTGGCCCATTGGTGATCCAAAATTTGTTCCCGTTCAAAACAAAGTAGTCTCCTAGAAGCAAAGAGTGGCAATCTGTTAGCTCACAGCAGAGCAACACCCATATCCTCACTCTGGTTACTTCAAAACAAGCTTCCAAGGATGCTCTTTAAGACCCCTGCACACAAAACCTTCCCAAGTTGAAGACTACTCAATTTCCTTAATTTCTGGAGTCCAAAGACAGTTTAACAAATGCCTGACAAACTAAAGCACCTACCACCAGTTCCATCAAACCACCAGCCTCCACCACCACAATCAGAAGCCCACTTTTAGACCTTCAACCATCTACCCTCTGAAGGTGGGATTCCACTCTCAGACCTTCAACCACCACTACCTGCCTTTATCACACGTTGAATCTCCTGGGAAGCAGCGCAGCTGAATCTCCTGCAAACGTGGCCTGGTATATCCAAGACTAAGCACCGCATCCCAGTGGTGTTGGGGAGGTTAATCTCAATTTACAGGAGATGTTATTTACACCAGCTCTCTCTCCAGGCAGCACATGACGGACTTTACCTTTCTTATCTGCTTTCAGCTTCATGGACACAACATCAGACCCAGCATTGGGTTCGCTCATTGCTAAGGCTCCAATGTGTTCCCCACTGATGAGCTGGAAGAAAAGACAAACGTAGGAACAAATGTAGGAAAGGGAGGAAGAACAGTAGCATCGTTTCTCTTCCTCTTCCCTCCTTAACCTGCCTCCCTTTTCTTTTCCTGCACTGCATCTCCCCTGCAGCAGAACTGCAAACCAGAGCTGTAGTTGCCAGCAGAGCCTCTGCAGGGAACTCCCTTGTGCCCCTGTGCCCAGGGAATGGACCCCAGTCCCGGTGGGATGAGAAGGATGACACCACTTGTGCCCAAGCTGAGGAGAACAGCCCTGCTCACAGGACACCATCTTCAGGAAGGTGCCAAAAGAACCACGCAGGCAGCCATCTGCCTTTCCCAACCTCCTCGTCCCATGCTTTACGACTGTCCTTTTACATAAACAGGAGCTGTTAAACACAAAAGGCCAAGGAGGGGGATGAAAAGAGATAGCAAAGTTCTTTGCAGTGTTCTCACAGCCTGGTCCCCCCCACCCACACCCCAACAGCAGATGGACACCCTCCTCCTGTGCCTGCTCCTACCAGGCTCTGGCGTAGCTGCTGCTTCCTCTGCACTCTTCCTTTCATCCTGCCCTTTTCTGCTTCCTTTTTTTTTTTTTCTTCCTGTGTACTTTATCTGTCTTCTCCTCCTTTTGATCTTTTATTTTTTTTTAAAACAGACTCAATGCTTAAGATACATGTTCAACCAATTCAGTCCATCAGTGTGTTTCTATAGAAGTCTTCGTGATCTGCTCAAAACTAGTTAAGTACCACTAGGTCCTCTGTCAGGAACCAAGACAAGTAACAACTAAAATACATCTCCCTGAAAGGAAGTGAATGAGGGCACTAAAATACACCTGAGCAGCAATGAGGACAATTCAGGGTCACACATTAGCAGGCTGCACAACACTTTGAGGAAGTGACACTGTACTTTGCATGTGGTTTAAATCGAGTTCCTTGTGCTGATAATTTCACTGATAACTTCGGTAGCTGGTATTCAATGGACTAGTTAAGTTTTTCCCCGCATTTAAATACTGAAAACTGTGCTTTTGAGTCACAAACATCAATACCCTAGTCTCCTAGAAGCAAAGAGTGGCAATCTGTTAGCTCACAGCAGAGCAACACCCATGTCCTCACTCCAGTTACTTCAAAACCAGCTTCCAAGGATGCTCTTTAAGACCCCAGCACACAGTGGGGGTCTTAAACATGTATCTTATTCCTAGGATGAAGAAGTTTCACGTGCAATTAATTAGCATAGGGAGACCATGCATTTGGGCAGTGAGAAATGGAGAACGTAGAACAGGGAAGCAGTGACTGTCATTCAGAAATCTCAAAACCATTTGGGAAGTTGGCAGAGCATCACCTCAAAGGCTCATTCAGGAGCACAGCTCCAGAGAGCTGGACTGTGCTGCTTACAGATACGGATCTGTATGAATTAACAGGACAAAAATTAGCAAGCTAGGGAAGGGCAAGTTTGGCAAGTACAATACTTCCTAAAGTTTTAGTCACTGAAATCAGCTTAAAATGCTGCACACCATGAAAGACACTCATCCTTTCATGCAGCCAAACCCCAAATGCTTTCCAGTTTCCCCCTCACACACCTTGGGCAAGTATTTCTTCTTCTGGGCCTCGTTGCCGTTCCGCACCAGCTGGTTGATACAAAGGTTTGAGTGGGCGCCGTAACTGAGCCCAACGGACGCCGACGCACGAGAAATCTCCTCCATCACCAGCACGTGGTCCAGATACCCCAAAGCAGATCCGCCGTATTCCGCTGAAAGGAGAAGAGAGACCTCCTGTTAACCACCGTGGAGCACATCACACACACGGCCCAGGGCCAGGCTCAGCCTTGAATGAGATCCCAGACACCTGCAAGAGAGTCTGGTTTTGACCGACACTGGCTCTGAGCTGGGGACCTCCAGCTTTCCCCATCCTCCCTGAATTTCTTCAGCATAATCAATTATTTGCTTGTATAGCATAGTTTTATACATATAACACACATAAGGATACGTCTAAAACGTGCTACTGACACTCGTAAATAGCAAGTCCTTCTTGTCAACCATCTTGAAGCACAACCTTAATATGATCACAAAGATTAAATCGCAAAGGGGCAGCCTGTATTAGGTGAGAGGACAAGGGAACACAGGCAAAGTCTGTAAAATGGACGCACGTTTGTGATAATGGCCTCAAGTTGCGCCAGGGGAGGTTCAGGCTGGATATTAGGAAAATTTTTTTCCCCCAAAGGGTTCTCAGCCATTGGAATGCGCTGCCCAGGGAGGTGGTTGAGGCACCATCCCTGGAAGTGTTCAAAAGACAGGTTGATGTAGTGCTGGGAGGTCTGGTTTAGTGATGGTGATGCTTTTTGTTTGTTGTGCGAGTGTTTATTTTTGTCAGTTAGGTTGACAGTTGGACAAGATGATCTTTAAGGTCCCTTCCAACCTAGAAGATTCTGTGATAATAAGGACCCCATAAAAAGCAAGCAATCCTCAAGCTGCTCAAAAAGTGGGGCACGGGGGACTTTTCCAAGCCCACAAATGCACAGGAGAGCAGCATTTTGATGGGTGGCCAATTCAGGGTGAGAATGATCCATAAATATAATTGTTGTAATTCACCAGTGGCAAGACTGAGGATTTCAAGAGAGGATGGAGTGAGCAGCACGATCATCACAACCGTGAGTCTCGCTAGGCATGCTGAGCTGAGCCCAAAACCAGTGGTAAAGATGAAAGGCACACAGTGGAACTGGGAGAGAGGAGGCAGGAAAAAGAGAAGGCTGAGAAATGCACGATGGCCTTGAGCAGCCAACAGCCTACATAAATACACACACATGTATATATATATCTACACATACATTTATATACATACAAACCTGAGCTGAGCCCAAAACCAGTGGTAAAGATGAAAGGCACACAGTGGAACTGGGAGAGAGGAGGCAGGAAAAAGAGAAGGCTGAGAAATGCACGATGGCCTTGAGCAGCCAACAGCCTACATAAATACACACACATGTATATATATATATATATATACCTACACATACATTTATATACACACAAACACAGTCACATCCCAGTGAAAAGCTTTGCTCTACAGGCAAGCAGCAAGTGATTGCAGTGCCAAGAGAAGAACTCAAAGAGAGGGACATAAACCCTGGGAAGCAGTCGGGGAGATAAATCCGGGAGCACTTTCTCTTAATCACTGTGAGGGCTGTCAGCAAGGAACAACGATGGCAAGAGCAAATGTTTGTGTGCTCAGCGTGGCCACAGAGCTGAATTCATAACCGGGGCTGGAAGGGGCCGACTGACCCCAACTCATCAAATTAACACAGCAGCCACTGGTGTTAATCACAGCCTTCCTCCCTTGTCACTCACTCTGACTCCTGTCTTATCTGCAGGGCTCTTTAGCCTCTGAAATCACCCCTCTCTACCACAAATCAGAGTTTAAGGTTTTACTATCAATATCCTAAAAGATGGCTTTAACAATTTCTCATATATGCCAAAAGAAGAGAGTTTTCTATTCGTGCACAGAGTGGGCAGGTTTGGTGTTATTGCCTCAAGGGAGGAGAGGTCCCCGCCTGCTGGAAGCGGTACTGGCCCAGGGTTGCTTTGTACCACAAGAGGGACAGGAAAATAATCCTGCCAGACAGCCCCACATATCATACAAATCACCAGGTGATTCAGAATGATGCCTCCCTTCCAAAATTACTCTTTATATATGACATGCCTATATCACTGTTCCATGGTAGCTCCACGTTTGCTGCACATCTTAGCTCTTTATAAAATAACTGGAAAATTACACCCAACCAGCATAGTTTTCTTAGTTTTGAGAAGAAAATAAAAAGTATGGTTATTTAAAATGCTCCTTTTATAGGCTTGATCCACTGGTGCCCAAACATGCCATTTAATTGTGCATACGCCCTGATAAGATTTCATGTTACCTTCACATCCTAAACCCCAGTCCCCACCTCCTACAAGAAAACCAATGCCAATAAAGTGAGTGCACACAACTATACAATCAAAAATAAGGCAAAAAAATTCTGGGCATAGGAGGGTTTTAGAGGTAAATCTTTGAGGAAATCAAAAAGGACAGGACTCATGAGGGGATGGCTTATTTATAGTGTGGGAAACTGCTGTAAGCCTCAGGCACAACATCAAAGAAGAAAGAAGGTAAGAGTGAGAAAAAACAGGAGCAGCAGTAAATTGGGAAGAGTAAAGAGAAAGAAAGCAGAAATACAGACTCTTTCAAGGCGACTCAGCGCCGCTGAAAGAAACGCAGGGGCATTATCTGGAGGCATTGCTATTCAGCTTGCTTCTGCAGAACCTTTGCAAACGCACATCCAGAAACACAGACTTTACGACGGGGAAATAAAGGCCCCATTGGCTGCTTTTCTGCGCTAAGGGCTTCTCCTCATTACACCGTGTTAGTGCATTCAGCATGACCACGGCTCCCTCAGTAATCTATAACATTAATCAAAACACTTTTCAACTAACCTGGACAAGGCTGAATGAGATTTACCCTGATTTTTTTTTTTTCTGACTGGTTGGATGTGGTCAGCTCTCCATTAGCTATCACAGCTTTTCAGAGCGTTGTTTTATGTTTTATACCCTTTAACTTCTCCTATTAGAGATGGATGTTTGTTCTGGGATACTTTTATCTATAGCTCTCGTTCTTCAAAACCTGCAGCAAACGCTTCATATCAGAGAAGCACAAACATGTTCAAGTTGTGTATGTGACACCTGGAGAAACCATTTCTGAACAGCACTTTTAAGCTGTAAAAGGCATTTTGTAATCATCCAGAAGTCTGACAAGGAAAAAGGATTCTGAGTCAGTGAAGAATAACAAAAGTTGCGATTGAGTTTTTAAAAACACACGAAGATAAGAACTTCCAGACAAAACTGATGGCACATCACAGATGAGTTTGTTATGAACTGGAAAGCGTGAGTTTAAGAAGTCTCTGTTTTGTTTGAAGAATCACCCAGCTGAAGGTAAAGGTGGGAACAGACTTACCAGGAGCTGTGATCCCCAGAACTCCCAGTTCCCCGAGCTTCTTCCAGAACTCCTACAAACACAGAACAAGCAATCAGTCCAGACTCCCATCAGCGTAAGAAGTCTTCCCAGGTAGCTCACTGGACACCTCAATTTACCTAATTATTGTAATATCTCAGAAATAAATACACCGATACTTATTCCTCCTAATTATTGTAATATCTCAGAAATAAATACACTGATACCTATTCCTCCTGCAGCAGCAGCAGCTCCACTGTTTGGACTAAGAACCCAGACAGACCCAGGGATGTTAGTTTTGCTACACGCACGTGCAGTCTGTTGAATTCAGTGAAAATTCACAACCCAAGTTGAATTCTGCAAGGAGAGGTCCTATGAAAATTCACAACCCAAGTTGAATTCTGCATTCTACATTTAACTCATTGCCCAGTTTAAGGACAATTTTTTATAAATTAAAACCTCCTGTTAATTTCAGAATCTGCATTTCTAGACTTAAAGATTATTTAGGATGTTAGGACCTAAATTTCTGCTTGTCCCTGTGCTTTGGCAGCCTCTGGGCCTGTGGTTGTCACAAACAGTGGTTAGGATAAGCTATCCATGACGGAAACCCAGGAGACACCTAGAAGAGCTGCTATTAGCTGGCACTGTAAAATTCTTCTAGTAAACCAGAAACTGGTAAGTAAAGCCAAGGAAGCTTCCTTGGGAGAAATTAAAGAAAGGGGATGCTACAGCTGGGGCAGACAGAGGTGCTGCCTGCCCCGCAGGTGGGACTAGGAAAGTTATAGCAGGTGACCACAACAGAGAATTTGTGAAGCTAAAGGAGCTGAATCCACAAGGGCCACCCAAGAACGTAACCTGTAGGTTCTCAGAAGTGGCAGGACACACGGGACTGGATGGCATCATTGAGCTATCCATAGTTGGACACGTGCTCTTCAAAGTTCACCTCCCAGAGGACAAGCTGTTCTCCCCGGCTCCTCCAACTCCTCTGTTTGCCTCTTACCCAGATTTGTCACCCAGGCAATGCCATTGCTCAAGTGACAGCCACATGACTGGAGGCACAGAGACATACCCATCAGCTGTGCCCCCACCACGGAGGACGAGGGAAGCCATGGGATACTGCAGGAGCAGAGGATGGCACCAACGAGGACCACGCGTACGTCGGAGGGGACATCTCTTTGCTGCTGCTTCACGAGGGACACACAGGGGAAGGGTTGTCACACAGCCTCAGCGTCCAGCACTAAGATAATTATCAGCGAACAGTCTCCAGAGACTTCAAAAAGTATTATTCAATGGCTGTGGCTGACATCTGGTGCGCCAGGCTAAATTTATATACTTAACTTCAAAGCTGTGCATATATCCCTGGAAATGTCAACATCAGAGCTCTGGGAAATCCTAGCAGATGTTCTGAGCTTTTTAAAGTCTTGGGGAGCTTATGAAAACCAATAGTTAGATCTCTCGTTTTCATCAATCAAACCATCCCATTGCACTGAACTTGTTGTTTTTATTAGGAAGGCGAGTTTCAGCTCGACAGTCACACAACTCTACACTTCAGCATTTGCACACAATATTTTCATAACAAATCTGGGAGGAAACTCGGATGTCCAAGAAAGGGCTCTAGCCAGGAGAATACAAAGCACATATCAGGGAAGGAATCCGAACAGAGCAGAGCAGAAACACCATGATGAGAATCCAAATAAGACAGTTATCAATCTATTTTTTTTCTATTATTCAGATGCTGGCTGGGTTCCGCCCCGGGTCACTGAAAGTTGTTAGGAAAAGATAAAACAGGAAATGAAAAAATTGTTTTCCTGACGGCTTTCAAGTTTGAAAAGTTAATGCACATGTTGCTGTGGTGTGGACCGGGATTCTTTGCCTGGACTAATGTGCAGATCAAAGCCCAGACAGGCTCTCACTGCCAGCCACCCCAAACACACACACGAGATACTTGCCCGCATGTCTTTGAATTCATTCTCCTGGTCAATCTGCTGGGCCTTCGGAGCCAAATGCTCTTGACAGAACTTTGTCATGGTCTGTCTGAGCTGAGGAGAAACACACACACACGTTACATCTCATCAATACACTGTCATCTGCTTCCCCAGGACGCTGCCAGCCCAACTCCAGCACCCCGAACCCAGGAGCACAGACCAGGAGGAGATCAAGCTACCTGCTTACAGCCTGAAAGACCATAAAAAAGGCCTTTTAAAGAGAAGATACTGCTGTACTTAAGCTCCTCTCAGCATCTAACCGTAACAATTGTACCCCAACAGGAGAGAACATTATTTAACTACTTAACACCAGGGCTGCAGGGGATGGCTTCTGTCAGGGAGCTTTGACAGCCCATGAACAGAGCTTATGATGCATTAACCCCAGCCAGTAGCTGCCTACACTTCCATCTAATTATATGCAGATGCCTGTAATAAGCATGTATGCTAATTAAAAAGTGTTGGTGTATCAAACTGGAACTACATTAGCAAACCCACTATTTTCTACAGCGGGAAAATTCGATAGTCGGGAACGCTCGCTGACCCAACTGCTAAAAGTCTCAAAAGCCTTTTCCTAAATTTTAAGATCTAAATACCTACACACATGTATTCTGCAGAAGTGTATACGCATACTAAGAAAATATATACAATATCTTAGGTGTTTAATATGTTTTAATATGAAGATTTAAAAACTTTGCCTAGATACTATGGTAGAGTTTAATAATCCCATCTTTCCTTCTGGTTCTTTATTCCCAGAAACTAATGCTGGTGAAGGAACAGTCGTAGAGACTGAAAGCCTCTGCTGTTTAACCAGCACCTGTAGAAGGGGCAGAAGCAACAAACCAAAATATGCCCACACTTCTCTGCCCTTCTCTCACCCCCACAATCAAAGCAGCCTCTTTTTTACAATTAAGAAGATATAGTTTCCATGGCTACACAGACCTCAGACTCCAGTACCACCAAACAAGCTTTCCCCCATTGATAGATTAAAAAATAAAAAAAAAAAACCAAACCACATTAGATACATTTCCATTGTGACAAAGTTGACAGCAGTAAACTTGACCATAAAGCTTAAAAGGAAAAAAAAGAAGCTTAAAACCATAATAAAAACACCTTAATCAATTAGAGACTGAGCAATAGACTCAGACAGGCATCGCTGATACTCTAAGACAGTTTTTAACAGTTACAGTGTTTTTAATTCACAGCTTAACTAACATTACTGAAGGTTTATTTCTGATCTTTTTTAGCTTTTTCACCAGCCAGGTATGAACTACAAGAATATATTCCTCCTTTTACACCTGCTGAATGTAGAAGCACAAGGAAACATGAAGTTAATTTGAGCTGATACAGCTAGAAACCACAAACACAAACCTGGTAAAGAACAATTCTGTAGTAAGAAAGAAGAGAAAATGAATAAGTTTATTTTGTATATCCATACACTTGCACTATCATAATTATCTAGAAAGTGTGGCAATAGCTCCAGACCTGAGTAGCACCAAGGAAAAGAGCCTGTCTGCAGCAGCAGGGAATAAGTGCTCTGATGGCCAGAACTCAGCTGCTGTTGAACACAGGAGGACACAGCACAGCTAAGAACTATTATCATAGAACCATTTAGGTTGGAAAAGAACTTTAAGATCCTTGAGTCCACCACTAAACTGCATCTCTAAGCACCACGTCTGCCTGCATTTTAAATCCCTCCAGGGATGAAAAAAAAAAAAAACCAAACCACATTAGATACATTTCCATTGTGACAAAGTTGACAGCAGTAAACTTGACCATAAAGCTTAAAAGGAAAAAAAAGAAGCTTAAAACCATAATAAAAACACCTTAATCAATTAGAGACTGAGCAATAGACTCAGACAGGCATCGCTGATACTCTAAGACAGTTTTTAACAGTTACAGTGTTCTTAATTCACAGCTTAACTAACATTACTGAAGGTTTATTTCTGATCTTTTTTAGCTTTTTCACCAGCCAGGTATGAACTACAAGAATATATTCCTCCTTTTACACCTGCTGAATGTAGAAGCACAAGGAAACATGAAGTTAATTTGAGCTGATACAGCTAGAAACCACAAACACAAACCTGGTAAAGAACAATTCTGTAGTAAGAAAGAAGAGAAAATGAATAAGTTTATTTTGTATATCCATACACTTGCACTATCATAATTATCTAGAAAGTGTGGCAATAGCTCCAGACCTGAGTAGCACCAAGGAAAAGAGCCTGTCTGCAGCAGCAGGGAATAAGTGCTCTGATGGCCAGAACTCATTCCTCCTTTTACACCTGCTGAATGTAGAAGCACAAGGAAACATGAAGTTAATTCGAGCTGATATGGCTAGAAACCACAAACACAAACCTAGTAAAGAACAATTCTGTAGTAAGAAAGAAGAGAAAATGAGTAAGTTTATTTTGTATATCCATACACTTGCACTATCATAATTATCTAGAAAGTGTGGCAAAAGCTCCAGACCTGAGTAGCACCAAGGAAAAGAGTTTCCTTGGCAGGAGCCTGCCTGGAGCAGCTGAGAATAAGTGCTCTGGTGGCCAGAACTCGTGACCCTTTCTGTGGAGAAATTTTTTCTAACATCCATCCTAAATGTCCCCTGGTGCAACTTGAGGCCATTTCTTCTTGTCCCATCACCTGTTCCTTGGGAGAAGAGACCCTCCTGGCTACACCCTCCTTTCAGGGAGTTGTGGAGAGAGAGAAGGTCTCCCCTCCTTTTCTCCAGGCTGAACACCCCCAGCTCCCTCAGCTGCTCCTCACAAGACTTGTGCTCCAGTCCCCTCACCAGCTCCGTTGCCCTTCTCTGGACCCGCTCCAGCACCTCAAGGTCTTTCTACCAGTGAGGAAGACTCCAAAATTGGACACAGTCCTCAAGATGGGGCCTCAGCAGTGCCCAGTCCAGGGAGGGCAGTCACTGCCCGTGTCCTGCTGGCCACACTGGTCCTGACACAGGCCAGGATGCTGTCGGCCAAGCCACCTGCACTCACTGCTGACTCACATTCAGCCAGCTATCAGCCAACACCCCCGAGGGGGGCAGTCACTGCCCCAGTCCTGCTGGCCACACTGGTCCTGACACAGGCCAGGATGCTGTTGGCCAAGCCACCTGGGCTCACTGCTGACTCACGTTCTTCCAGCTATCAGCCAACACCCCCAGGTGCTTTCCATCCATGCTAAATCTTTAGGGCTCCTATTGGGCAAGAGAAGGAGCTGGGACAGCCGCAACGCTTCTTTAGGGAGCATTTGACGAGGCTCAATTAACTCGTTTCTTCTGATTACACAGGCCCGACGGGAACGCGGTGGAATTTCTATTTCCCGCCCCCGCAGCGCTCCGTTGTGCGGGGTCTGTGCCGAGGAGGCGCCTTCCCCCGCTGAGGAATGGCCGGACCGACCCCCCCGGGCCGGGCCCGCACCGCCCGCTCCCGCCGGGCCCGGCGCACACGTGTCCGGGGCGCGCCCCCGCCGCGAGGGGCCGCGCCACGCCCCCTCTGCGCGCCCGGCGCG
>NW_015090829.1:421243-529338 GCF_001431845.1 Calidris pugnax | reverse complement strand
GAGGAGGAGAGGCGGGGGACGGCTCAGCACCGCGCCCGGGGCAGACACGGAGCGCGTCCCGCTCCTCCCACCACGTTTGTTGGGTTAAAAAGGGGAATAAATACAGCGCGGGGATGGGGCAGAGAGGACGGGAACGGACCCTCACCGGCACCGGGAGTGGCGAGAGGGCGGGCAGGACCCCGGCAGGGCTGGGGAAGGCAGCGGGAGCGCACACGGGCGGGCAGCCCGGGCTGCTGCTGTCCCCGGCGGGGCCTCAGCCCACCAACCGTAAGGCCGAGATTAAGGGTTTTTATTAAATTAATGCATTTGAAGAGCCCAAGAGGGATTCTGGAGGCTCAGGGGCCCACGATG
Source organism: Calidris pugnax (assembly GCF_001431845.1). Lineage (NCBI taxonomy): Eukaryota > Metazoa > Chordata > Aves > Charadriiformes > Scolopacidae > Calidris > Calidris pugnax. The sequence continues at coordinate 528,987 of NW_015090829.1, read as the reverse complement.
CCAGTCCCAGAGATACAGTTATCTCAGAGGGTGATGCCAGCGCTGCCCGAGGAGCAAACACGGGCTGTGGGGGGGGCTGGAAGCCCCCGACCCGCTGGACGTGTCTCTGCCCGTTCCTGAGGGTGGAACAGCAGCAAAAGCAGAAAGGGCAGAGCACGGGGGGGATCCTCTTGTGGCAGCGTCAGGGGAGATGAACCGAAGCCATCCCAGCCAAGATAGCCCATGGCAAACGTTAGCCATCGGGCAAGAGGCTGCCCCAGCCCCCTGTCATAGAATGGTTTGGGTTGGAAGGGACCTCAAAGACCATCCAGTTCCAACCCCCTGCCCTGGGCAGGGACACCTCCCACCACACCAGGTTGCTCCAAGCCCCATCCAGCCTGGCCTTGAACCCCTCCAGGGATGGGGCAGCCACAGCTTCTCTGGGCAACCTGGGCCAGGCTCTCACCACCCTCAGAGTAAAAAATTTCTTTCTGATATCTAATCTGAATCTTTTTTCTTCCAATTTAAAACCATTTCCCCCTGTCCTATCATTACACCTCCTGGCAAAGAGTCCCTCCCCAGCTCTTCTATAGGCCCCCTTCAGGTATTGAAAGGCCGCTAGAAGGTCTCCCCGGAGCCTTCTCTTCTCCAGGCTGAACAATCCCAGCTCCCTCAGCCTGTCTTCATAGGAGAGGTGCTCCATCCCTCTGAGCATCTTCGTGGGCCTCTGCTGGACCTGTTCCAGCTGGTCCACGTCCTTTCTGTGTTTCTGTCCTGCCCCAGCCCCCTGTCCTGCCTGGCTGCTGCCCCAGGAGCCACCCCCAGCGGGTGTGAAACGCTGAGCTCTGCCAGCAGGAGCCAGGACACGGGGAATGGAGCTCAATTCCACCGGGGGAAATGTTTATTTACGGTAAAGGAAAAGGAATTGTGCTGAAAGTAGCCATGCTGAGATGGGGCACCGGGACGTGAGCCGCACTGAGCTGGGACTGGAGAACAAAGCAAACCATTGGGAAATGTCCCGTGTGCCAGCCCAGTGGGTTAAAGCCTTATTCTGCCTTCCTGGGCTTCTCTGGGGATACGCCTGGCTCCTACTCCCAAAGCTGGGCTGGTACTCCTAAAGATAAAGGGAGCCTTCTTAATGACTCTGGGGGGAGAGGGAGGAACCTCCAAACTGGGGGGACTTTGCACACACGGCATGTGAAGTGTTCACTTCCAACCCCAACTTCTCCCGAGACAGAGGAGAGCTGCAGAGACAATGTCCTGCTTTTCGTTTGAGAGAGAAATGCAAGTGGACGGTGAGCAGGAGGGTTAGGAGAAGCAACAAGCTACACAACAAGAAAAAAAGAGATGCTTCAAAAGTAAAAAGCGTATCAAAGCTCAAATGTAATGTGTTTTTTCTTCTTGTCCCTTTCACAGGTCAAGCAGGAGAGGTAAGAAATCAGTCTTCAATTGCCAAGAATAAGAACTAGTGTTAAAAATACCCAACTCTGCTCCCTGGGCACTGTTACACAGTCTCTGCAGACATTTGCACCCTCCAGAGCCCCTCTTTTCCTCCTCACAGCTCCATCTCCGTGAGTCAGCTGAACTGGCCCAGGATTGCCTTCCTCTGGCTTGTGGGTGCACTGATGCTGGGAATTCTGAGAAATATCACTACTGAAAAAATAACATTTAGTGCCTATTTATTCAAAGCAATTTGTGACCACTCTGTCCTGGGCTGGAGGAGCTGTCACCTTCCAAATTCTGCACCAAGTTGTCTGTGCCGATGGGAAGCCCCCTGCACAGCCTGTGCATCAGGGTAAGGCATGGGATTTCCAAGGGACTAAGGAATCAGGCTCACGGGAACTACTGAACTAGGAGAAAAACATCATAAGAAGAGAGAGAGCACAGTCCGTCCTCGCGCCTCACTTGGCCAGGAGCAGCTCCAGCTCATCAAGGATCACTGAACATTCCTTAATTTCTGCTTGGAAGGAGGAATGCTTCTCCAGGGACTGCTGCCTCCCTTCTTCCGCCTGTTTCCACTTGGCCATGGCTGCCTGCAGAGAGAAGGCAGTGGACACGGCCTTTTACCAGCACCAAAGCCCCAAATAGCAAAGCTGAGCTCCAGCTAAAACATCTGAACTCTTCAGGAGGGTCTTGCCTGCCAAACCATGTCTTGCCTGACCGGGATGCCTTCTACCTCGGCTCCTTGAAGCAAATGGCAATTTATCTGTGACTAAAGCTTAGGAAATCTTAAACAATAGCAATTAATTAGCTCTTAAGCTTCTTACCAAGAATTGTAGAACTGTAATTTAATGACTCTTTTGGTCAGTTCACAGTATTATTGAAGCTTTTGTGCTTGCATGTTCCCAGAGAGATACCCGAGGTCACTGCTCTGCAACACTGTCCAATTTAGATGAAATCTCCTGAATTCCAGTGTGACAGCCAGACTGGTGGGTCAGTGCTCTGCCAGTGGGGCTCACAACCCCCTGCAACATGGTCCCGAAAACTCTCTCTCTCAAGGAGCTGGTGGAAGCAGAGGCAGCTCCATTTCCAGTACTGACCTCAACATTTACTTTGGAACCGACTCAGCCAAAATGGAAAGCTGTCAGTCATTAACATCACTTTCACCTTCTACCTTGTTTCAAGGTCCATTGTGTACAATACAACTTGAAACGACTGGGGTGAGAATTAACATTGTCCCACCATAAACTGCTTTAAGCCCTCTAATTAGGAGTGAGTTTCCTTAATGCATGTATAACAAAAGACATGCAATAACCACAGGCTTTTGCTGCCTGGTATCACTTGGAGACTGAGGAGCACCAGGAGGAGCTAAATAACCTCAGTCTCACTCAGCAAAGTGCTCCTTACCTGCTTGAGCCTGAAACGAAGTCACAGTCTTACCTCGAGCTCATCCTTCTCTTTTGTGGCTGTTTGATTAAATTGCCTCAATTCTTCTATGAGCTTCTCTGTTAACAGCTGAAGAGCCAAAAGGAAGACAGTGTAATATAATGCCAGTAGATGCCAGTCTCAGCAGCTGTTCCCACATCTGGAAAGGGCAGTAGCACACAGAATTCTCCGAGCCCACTTAACTCCCTTTGCTGTGTCAACATTTCCTTACCGTTGTCTGCTTCTGGCATTCTTGTGTCTTCTCTTCCTCCTCCAAGATGTTGTTGCCTGTAACTGATTCGTGAGATGCATCAGTGAACCTCTAATACACAGACAACTTTGCTTGTAAGAACAACTCTGCAAAGTAACTTTGTACAGCAAGAAAGATTAAATTATTTTCAAAGTTTATCCAGGACAGGGCCTACTACAGGAAGTAGCTTTTTCTCTTAAACTAGGAAAAAAAAATAATCCAAATAATCCCCTGGAGTTACAGCAGTATTTCCTTAACAAGGAAGCAGAGTCCAAATGTCTTATGAACAGTCATAACAGGGGAGGAAAAAAAATGGTTCTGCAGAACGAGTACCCGAATGGTGTAAGTGCAGAGTCCTTACCAGGATCAATGTTCCTGCTTTCTAAAATCACCATGCAAGTCTCCTGAAATTTCTTGAGCTTCTCAACTTCTTGTATCAGGCCTTCATTCTCCTCCCTCAACTCCTTTATGGTACCCTGTCAGTAACACAGGTTGTAAGTGAATCAAGTTTTGAAGTAGTCAGTAATACCAAGAGTGATGCTAACGGTTTAACAAGTGCTCTACCAGCCCCAGGAATCGGATCTTGCCCTTCTGTCTCTGTCACTGCAGCAAATCACCTCCTGCAGAGCCTCACTCCTGCTTCTTGACAGGATTAATACATTTATCACATCCACATGCCATAGCAATTACTAGGAAAATTTGATCCTAGAGATAAAAAAAATTTGATCCTCTGAGCCAGCAATGTGCCCTTGTGGCCAAGAGGCCAATGGGATCCTGGGCTGTGTAGGGAAGAGCGTGGTCAGGAGGTGGAGGGAGGTCATTCTCCCCCTCTGCTCTGCACTGGGGAGGCCACAACTGGAATCCTGCGTCCAGTTCTGGGCTCCCCAGTTCAAGAGAGACAGGGAACTGCTGGGGAGAGTCCAGCGTAGGGCAACAGAGATGATTAAGTGATTGGATCACCTCCCTTACGGGCACAAACTTGAGTATAGGAAGTTCCACCTAAGCGTGAGGAGGAACTTTATTGTGAGAGTGGTAGAGCCCTGGAAGAGGCTGCCCAAAGATTCAAGATAAACTTCATTCAAGAAAGTCAAATCTGTCTGAAACAGAATCCACTGAACAGTCCCAGCTCTCTCAGCCTTTCCTCCAGTCCCTTGATCATCTTAGTGGCCCTTTGCTGGATTCTCTCTGGTTTGTCTGTGTCTCTCTTGTACTGGGAGCAGAACACAGAATACAAAGACACTAAAAGATAAGGCAACAATATGACACAATAGTGCAGGAAGAAACATAAGCTTATATAAACTGAGCTCTGCGTTAAATACTCAGAAAAGAAATAAGTCATTGTCCTTGAAACTTAGTGCTCAGCAGTGAACAAATCCAAGTAGAATGTTCTTCATTACTAAAATGAGACCACACAGGTTCCCTGAACTCAGATCTTCAATCCTGTAGGAACTTTCACACCACACTACACGATGGGTCAATAAATCTGAGAGACTGGGCAAAAGGAATGAGGAAATTGAATAGCTTATCTACCGTATGTTAGGAGCTAAGGAAGAAAAAGAATTCATAGACTTCAAACCACCAGTGGCAAGTGTTTATTTACAGTTGTAGCTAGGAAGCATCTGGCAATGTTGAGGCTGTTTTAATAAAATTTCATGCGAGTGTATAGATGTGAACTTGAAATATTCTCCCACAATGAGTTTAAAATGGAATTAGAGCTCTTAATTAACAGTGATCTGGATGCATTATCCATCCAAATACATCTGCAGTTCTGCTCATTTCCAGGCTTTAGCAGATAACCCAGGTGACAGAGGAGAAAACCCAGCCCACTCAAATGCTACTGACTTCTGACGGAGACAGGAAAATGAGTACAACAGAGTTTTTATCTGACCCTCTAGGGATCAAAATATAAGAATTATTCAGTGATTTGTTTATTTAACCCCCTCTTTCCTTACCTGTGCTCCCGTTAGTCTGGAGTGTAGTTGTTGTTTGGCTGTTTCTAAGAGCTGATTCTTGGTCTTCAGCTCTGCTTCTAGTTTGTATCTGTTGAGAGGTCTGTAGAGTCAAACATCAAAGATTTAGGGACAAAAATATCAATACTACACACCTTCTTTTACACTTCCACAAACATGCCCTTTTTTGAAGTGTTTGCTCTTGTTTCTGACCAAGAGCTTTAATCAGCAAACCTGACAAGAAAGCTGTAGATGGGTGAGAGCTCATTGTACCCCTCCCAGAGGGAACCTTACTGCACAAGGGCAACTAATAGAAATTGAAGGAAACATACCCTCTTGTAGCTGTCTTCTTTGAAAGTGGTTCCACTTTCTTGGCAGATTTAGGCAACCTTAAAAAACAGATAAAATACAATTACCAGAAGATCACTGCATTCTTGCAGACTGCTCTGAGGGTGGCAGAGCCCTGGAACAGGTGGTGGAATCTCCTTCTCTGGAGATATTCCAAACCCTCCTGGACATGTTCCTGTCCAGCCTGCTCTGAGTGGCCCTGCTTTGGCAGGGGGTTGGACTAGAAGATCTCCAAAGGTCCCATCTAACCCCAACCATTCTGTGATTACCGAGTCTGTTAGTTTGACAAAACCTGCAAAATCCTAAGCCATCTTTAGGACATTTGTCAAGTAACAAACCCATGAATATTTTACTTTCGTTTACCCTTGGTTTGTAGCTTTGAAGACACCATCTGCTGGAATGTTTGAGCTAAAGTTAAAATTGGGATCTTTGTTGAACTCTAGATCTGCCGTTTTGCCGACGCATTGTTTCTTTGAAGGAAAAGCCATTTGTATTTCTGCAAGAAAAAGACAACAATGAAAACACTACAACCTACAAGAGATCACCATAATACTGAACTACTTGAACTCTTCTGCCTTCAATTTGAGGTAAACCATAATTATATCTGGCTAGAACGGAGACTTTAAGGTAGCGACAACTAAGGGCAGTCTTCAAACTTTACCCAGGATTAAGGGTCCAGAACAAGCCCCAAATAGCTCAGGTGGCAGGTAGTGTCAAAACACAGTTAGCAGGCTAGCACTAACGAGAGAAAGTTTGAAAGTGGTAACACAGGTGTGATAAAAAAGGAGGTCCCACCATCAAGCAGCCACCATGGCAAGAGCTGCACACAGAGCTGCTCGGGACTGGAAGCAGAACAAGCACAGCCCCCTTGAAATTTTCAGTTAAGAGAGCTTCAGATAGCAATTCACACTTCTCAAATAACACTGTAGAGAACTAGCCTTCTATGTAAAATATATCTGGCTTTAAACAGCAGCCGTTTGAGTATATTAAGCTTTGTGCACACAGGGGGTTTAGGAAGCTTCCCCCCCCGTCAAGTTAAGTATTTTTCAAATGACATGCCCATAAGGACATTTATATTACAGTTACATGGGAGTTCCCACTGATACAAATGCTGCTGCATTTTTGTTAAGCCTGGGTGCTTCGCATCTCTACACTGCTGCAAGTAGCACCAAAAGACTTTTGTAAGTAGGAGCCTGTGAAGAAAAACACCTTTACCCTCAGCGGGGCCTGCCTTCAGTGAGGGGAGATACAGGCCCTCGGGCCTGCACCACAGAGTGCCTCAGCAGGACACGGCCCGCCCTGCTCGGGGGTCCACACTTAGCAAAAAAGACGTTAACCGGAGTCTTAAACCGAGACAAAACTCGTAATTAGACCTCATAACTGCCGCTAACAGGCCAAGCCGGCACTGGAGCTCCGCGCCGGCCTCACCCGGCCCCCAGCCCTCTGCGCCCCGCTGCGGGGCAGAGCCTCCCTCCCCTCCCGGGGCGGGTACGCACCTGCGGGCGACCCGAGGCGGTGGGACTGCCCGTAAACGGGGATACGGGAAGTTCCCCCTCCCTCCATACTCCGCCGCCGTTTGAATCGAACCCGCCGCCAAACGGTCCGGCGGCCCCGCGCGTGCGCAGAACCCGGCGGCGCGCAGGCGCGGTGGGCGCCCGGCGGCGGCGCGCGCCCTTTCCCGCCCCTTCCCTCAGGGATGGCGACCGGGCGGACGGATGTTGCTGTTCCTTGTAGCCGCCCTCAGGGCAGCCGGCCGTCGGCGGGGAGGATCCTTCCTTCCTAAGTGGTTCCACTTTCTTGGCAGATTTAGGCAACCTTAAAAAACAGATAAAATACAATTACCAGAAGATCACTGCATTCTTGCAGACTGCTCTGAGGGTGGCAGAGCCCTGGAACAGGTGGTGGAATCTCCTTCTCTGGAGATATTCCAAACCCTCCTGGACATGTTCCTGTCCAGCCTGCTCTGAGTGGCCCTGCTTTGGCAGGGGGTTGGACTAGAAGATCTCCAAAGGTCCCATCTAACCCCAACCATTCTGTGATTACCGAGTCTGTTAGTTTGACAAAACCTGCAAAATCCTAAGCCATCTTTAGGACATTTGTCAAGTAACAAACCCATGAATATTTTACTTTCGTTTACCCTTGGTTTGTAGCTTTGAAGACACCATCTGCTGGAATGTTTGAGCTAAAGTTAAAATTGGGATCTTTGTTGAACTCTAGATCTGCTGTTTTGCCGACGCATTGTTTCTTTGAAGGAAAAGCCATTTGTATTTCTGCAAGAAAAAGACAACAATGAAAACACTACAACCTACAAGAGATCACCATAATACTGAACTACTTGAACTCTTCTGCCTTCAATTTGAGGTAAACCATAATTATATCTGGCTAGAACGGAGACTTTAAGGTAGCGACAACTAAGGGCAGTCTTCAAACTTTACCCAGGATTAAGGGTCCAGAACAAGCCCCAAATAGCTCAGGTGGCAGGTAGTGTCAAAACACAGTTAGCAGGCTAGCACTAACGAGAGAAAGTTTGAAAGTGGTAACACAGGTGTGATAAAAAAGGAGGTCCCACCATCAAGCAGCCACCATGGCAAGAGCTGCACACAGAGCTGCTCGGGACTGGAAGCAGAACAAGCACAGCCCCCTTGAAATTTTCAGTTAAGAGAGCTTCAGATAGCAATTCACACTTCTCAAATAACACTGTAGAGAACTAGCCTTCTATGTAAAATATATCTGGCTTTAAACAGCAGCCGTTTGAGTATATTAAGCTTTGTGCACACAGGGGGTTTAGGAAGCTTCCCCCCCCGTCAAGTTAAGTATTTTTCAAATGACATGCCCATAAGGACATTTATATTACAGTTACATGGGAGTTCCCACTGATACAAATGCTGCTGCATTTTTGTTAAGCCTGGGTGCTTCGCATCTCTACACTGCTGCAAGTAGCACCAAAAGACTTTTGTAAGTAGGAGCCTGTGAAGAAAAACACCTTTACCCTCAGCGGGGCCTGCCTTCAGTGAGGGGAGATACAGGCCCTCGGGCCTGCACCACAGAGTGCCTCAGCAGGACACGGCCCGCCCTGCTCGGGGGTCCACACTTAGCAAAAAAGACGTTAACCGGAGTCTTAAACCGAGACAAAACTCGTAATTAGACCTCATAACTGCCGCTAACAGGCCAAGCCGGCACTGGAGCTCCGCGCCGGCCTCACCCGGCCCCCAGCCCTCTGCGCCCCGCTGCGGGGCAGAGCCTCCCTCCCCTCCCGGGGCGGGTACGCACCTGCGGGCGACCCGAGGCGGTGGGACTGCCCGTAAACGGGGATACGGGAAGTTCCCCCTCCCTCCATACTCCGCCGCCGTTTGAATCGAACCCGCCGCCAAACGGTCCGGCGGCCCCGCGCGTGCGCAGAACCCGGCGGCGCGCAGGCGCGGTGGGCGCCCGGCGGCGGCGCGCGCCCTTTCCCGCCCCTTCCCTCAGGGATGGCGACCGGGCGGACGGATGTTGCTGTTCCTTGTAGCCGCCCTCAGGGCAGCCGGCCGTCGGCGGGGAGGATCCTTCCTTCCTCCCGCTTCTTCGCCCTGCGGCTTGGGCACTCGAGGCCCGGAGCCCTCAAGGCCTTTGGGAGGCCTTTGGAGGCGGGATGCCCGGCGGGCCGCAGGGCTCTCCCTGCCACGCCCTCAGGGCGCCGGTGGCATCCGAGGCGGTTAAAATCGCCTTTCCATTCTGCGAGGGGAAAGGAGACATCCGTATACGGTGTTTCCCCGCTTTATCGGATGTTTTTTCAGTGTTTCCCCAACCCAGTTTTCAAAATGGGTGAGAAGTCTCAGCAGAGAGTCACAGAGGCTCCCGTGTGGGGAGGGTTCCCCTCGGTGCTGGCTCCCAGCCCCAGGGCGGCCACAGCACCCACCTGCAGGCCCAGCATGAGAAGGGCACCACAGAAGCGCAAAACTGAAACACTTTGTATATTTCAGGCACTGTTTACTGGCTTTAAAGGATATCAATCAGGTAGTTGTGGCTGGTACCGCAGGGAGCTGGGGAAACTGCTTGTGAGGGTCAGAGGGAGCCAGCCCTCTCAAGATGTGTGTTTTCCTTTCGCTGGTTATAGGTGTTTAAAAAGATGAAGAAAATCACCCACAGTGTTCTTGGTGAAAATGAAGCATCACTCAGATTTACGAAAGTTTGTCATAAGCATTTATTTTACGTCAACTCATATAGAGAACGTTTTCTCTTTTTCAACAGATAAAGGCAAGGAAGTGTTTGTTTTCCTGCTTGTCTTTAGTAGAGAAAAAAAAAATTAAAATGTAAAATTCAAGATTCACCAGATGCACAAATTTTTAAAAATTACATGTTTGTGGGGAATGCCTTGAGTGGAAACAAGCTTTGAAGACGACACACAAAGCACCCGGGGATGCATCACTCTGGAGATGAGGATGCTTTTCTCAAAAGGGGAAAACTCGCACTGAAAATCTTTGGCAGGATTGGAATTTGTTCTGATAAAACCAACTGAAATTGTTTCTGAACACAGACTTGGCTGGCTTCTGCAGCCTCCTCCATGATCAGTAAAAGACTGCATCAACTCAGAAGTCTTAATAAGATTTTTTTTTATAATATTTGAAATATTTTGATGGGATCTATGAACCTGAACTTCACATAAAGCAGCTTCTGATTCAGCAGAAAATGAAAGACTTTCTTTTTTTATTAACAATACACTCTTCACTTGATATCTAGACATTCAATAGTTGTGGGTTTGGGATATTATTTTTTTTTTTACGAGCTCTCTTTCTCAGTTGTTAAATATCTGGGGGGATTCACCTCATTGTTTCCCTCCTACATGACCTCGACAAGAAAACAAAATCTAATCACCTTGTAGGAAATGAGAAAACAGGTTTACTCCATGAGTTTTGCGGTACAGCTGTGAATATGGCACCACACACTGGGAGGTCAAAGGGCTTGTACTCCATCAAGATTGATCTCATCCTCTCACAAGTGTCAGATTTGCTGGTTCTGTGAAAACACAGGAGAGGTGGGAGGGAAAAACGGATATTTACAGTTCCAAGGGGATTTCGACTTCCCCTTTCCCTAGCAGGACAGTTCTGTTTTCTGCAGGGTTTCAGCTGTTGTAACCAGAACTTTGTGCGCTGGATCGTTTGATCCAAACGTCGGGCATGTCTGGTTGGCTGTTCGGTAACACCACCGGACCCTCGCTCCCTAATCCAAACCGGTGTTTCCACGAAGAGCTGTTCTGCTGCGATGCTGCCGGAGGGACGTCAAAGACAGTCTCCCTCAGGTCCAGGCGCAGGGTATCTCTCTTCCCGTTCAAGTAACCTCTCTCCGTCTGACTGTAAGAATCAGAGAGCTCTAAGACATCGGGACAAGAACTGGCTGATTCAGCGAGCTTCAGGCCTTGCTCAAAATCACTGATCGACGTCTCGCTGGAGATGTTGAGCATGTCGAAGGAGCTGCCAAGGGAACAAAGGCATCTGTGAATTTTGTAGATGTCAGCAGCAGGGAGATGGCTGTTGTCTGAGGTATAATCCGCCTGCTGCTGGGCAGTGTCACTAGAGCACTGTGATTTATTGAGCTGCCCTTCTTCTTTCACGCCTGCCGGCTGGATATGGTCCAGCCCAGACCCATCCCAAGCTTTTGGGCCGTACTTTCGACATCGACAGTCTCGGCAGAGTCTCTCCCTGTGGCTTTCTGCTCCTGAGCTGCTGTGCTTGTAGGGAGAGGAGGTTTGCAAGGCAGGACACTGGCACAGGCCGACCTGCTGGTCTCCAAGGGTCTCCTGCAGGTTCTGTCTCTCTCTGTCGAGGGAGGGGTGCATTCCTACCCTGGGGCATCTGCTCTCTTCAGCTTGTGTGTCCTCAGAGAGCACTGAGGGCCGGTTGGACAGCTTGCTTGTGGAAGTGCTGTTGTCAAAACTGTCGCTGAGTTTTCTGGACAAGGGCTGGAGCTCGTACTGCTCGTTTGCAGTGTTGGACTCCTGGACCTTCCGCAACCGGTTTTGCTTCTCACTCCCCCCACAGGCGAAGCTTCCGTTCAGCCCAGAGTCATCAGAATAGTCTTTCATGGTGTGAGCACAAGGCCAAAGGATCTGCCCACAGTTCTTCTCTGGGCCGAAGAAGCAGCACAGCGACTGGAAGAAGAAGCTGGCAAACCCACAGCTGATACACTTGATCATCATGATGAAGATCCCCAACTTCCGATATGCCAGGACTGTCGCAGGCAGCATGATGACCCCTGCGGAGAAGAGAGCAGAAGCTGCCATGGCTGTGGCACAGCTCATCTGCTTGAGGGAAAAGGCCACTCGGCTCAGGCGGTCAGAGTGGGGGCACAGATGGTAGGAGATGCAGTAGTTGACGGTAAAGTCAACGGAGAGACCCACCGCAGCTGAAATGAAGAGAGATTCCACTGCATTGAGCTGCCACTCCAAGAGGACCAAAAGGCCAACAGTTACCAGGACAGTGCCCGCGATGGCAGTGACAGAGAAAATGCTAAGGAGAACATTCCAGGTAGCGAGCAGCAGCACCACGAAGGAAATGGCTATGGAGAGCCCCATGACCACCATCGTTTCAGTGCTGAGACTGTGCTGGAGATTGTATAACTCTAATTTACTGGTAAACCACCCGTTCTGAAGCCCCACGGGGGCAGTTTTCATTTCCTCTGTTACCCAGAGATTGATTTCCTCGTAGAATTGTTTGGCTTTGCTGTAGTTGAAGCTATAGTGATAAATAGTTTGAAACTGCAGCACTAAGGCAGCGAGATTTCCCTCCCCGTCAAACCTGAGGCCCAGATCGTATGTTTCTGCCCCTTCCCTGCCTTGTTCCAGGAGCATCATTTTGATGCAGTGTAGGAAGACTTCGCTTCCGTAAGGGAAGGAGAACTGGTTACAGCAAAGGTTGAAGCTGTGGTCTCGCTGGGAGCACTGGCGACTGTCCATCCACCTGAGGAACTCCTCCATGAAGCACACAGTAGATTTCTGCTCTGCGTCGGGGTAATAGAAAGTTTTGTTCTTCACTTTTTGGCAGAATTCGAGGAGCCACTTCTGGGCCTCAGGGTTTTGGATTGCAAAGGTGCTGTCTGCCACTAGGGTGCCATTGCTTTTTGGGTCGAAGTGGTCCCCGTTATCCACGGGCAGAATCCCCCAGACTATGGTGACGGGCATACGCTGCCCTTCTCCGTGCTCCAGCCTCTCAAACATGAACTGGTGGCAGTACTCCGAGTCGTACCTCTCAAAGGGGTGGCTCAGCCTGAACACCTGGACAGACGACGTCTCGAGGGTCGGGAGCTTGAGTTTTGGGTTGGAACAGGAAATGTAGGCGCCTCCTATCGCTAAGGCAGCAAACCAGCAGATCCAGATGTACCGGAACTTGATGACCCCACAAGGCAGGAGCTTTTCAAATAGCAGCTTGGAGGTTTCAGAGAGCGTGTTCTGGAGACCCCTGAGAATGTAGTGGAGGGAGAGAGCGACTCTCTTATGGCCAGTGTTGTTCCAGTAGTCTTCTGGCTTGTAAACGCAGGTGGTTGCTATGTAGCGCTCGTACAGCACGGCTGAAGAAGGGAGCCAAGTCATCATGAAGACCAGATTGACCAGCACAGAGGTGCCCATGTAAACAGCAAAGCAGCGGATGGCTATTATATTGCTGATGTAGCTGGCGTAGAAGGCAGCGCCCGTTGTGAAGCAAGATGCCAGCACGAGATAGGCAAAATGGTGCATGGTCTGACTCACCCACTGGGACAGCCCAGCAGAAGGGCTCTGGCTCTTGCTGAGGTTCCAGAGGTCGAAGAAGACAAAAGTGTGGTTGGCACAAATGCTGCTGAGAATGACGACCGCCGTCAGGTTTACGAAAGGGAAATAGGTGAATCTGAAGGCCACCTTGTACAAGAAGTAGGAGATCATTAAGGAACTGACAACAGCGAGCAGGACCATCAAGGTAATAAAGACTGAGCGTAAATAAAAAGAAATGCTTAGAAAAATAGCTAATATTGCCAGGACTGGATACTTAGTATCCAGTAAAAGATAGTGCTGGAATAGTTTCTGTTTAAGGCCCAGGTCCATTCCAGTGATAGACGTATAGTTATCAAACAGATCCCAGGATTCAAGATTGTCTAAGTAGATCCTCATCATAGATGCACCTTTCCTTGTAGGCAGAAAGAGCAGGCTGTATTTGAGAGATGGCACTTGGTACTCCATCGTTTGGGGACTAAGGAAGTCTCTGTCGACCAAGAAGTGGAGAAGCTGGTAAATGGCATTGAAGCGGGTGCATTTTTCGGGGACTTTGGCACACTGGGAGTGTTTCTGTCTCACAGACTCAGGGCCGATGCAGGAGGGAGTGAGGATGCCTTTGTGGTAGTCTGGAGCACAGGCGCGAAGGAGAGCCAGGGTGTGGGAGATGTCTCCCTGGGTTATCTCCAAACAAGAGGACCTGTTGTACAGGACAGCAATGTAGTTCCCCAGAGACCAGCTTGGGCAGCATTCGTTGGCTTCGGTGCGTTGGCAGAGGTCTCTGAAATGGACGTGGGAGCGTATCTGAAAAACAGGGGAGGGAGCATCATGTCAGACACTCTCTGCACGTTCATCCGGCAGCCCCACGGTGTGCCTTGCTCTCTGCAGTAATCCTCCCCTCCAGCTGTACAACCCACGGCTTGCCATCCTCCTGGTGAGACACCAGGAGTGCTACAGCTAAGGAGACGTGCTAGCCTTTTGCAAAAATTAAACCCTCCCCATTATTTGTATTTTATAACCTCTGATTTGAAAATTTGGATTCTGTGGCAAACACAGCTAATCCAATTAAACTTCCCACTTGCCAAACTTGCTGTCACAGTCTCCAAGCTGACTTCCAAGCTCCATTTCGGTGATTAGGTTCAGCTGCCCAAAATTGTCAGCAGCTTCTGATGGACACCTTTGGCTTCTGGACCAAGCTCCTGTTCAGTGTCCCTTTATTCTTGTTCAATGGCAGCTGCTGCTTTGCAGCTGGACTTTAGTGACAAGTGGAATGCCCCGTGTGTTGCTAAGTAGGTAAAATGCTTTGGAGTCCTCTAGGCTGAAACCTGTTCTGTAGCTTATCTTATTTTGGTCTGGCTTTGTTTCAGCTAGAGATTAAAGATTACGGCAGTCAGAAGAGAGTCAGCATGTATATGTGTTCATAACCTCTGATTTGAAAATTTGGATTCTGTGGCAAACACAGCTAATCCAATTAAACTTCCCACTTGCCAAACTTGCTGTCACAGTCTCCAAGCTGACTTCCAAGCTCCATTTCGGTGATTAGGTTCAGCTGCCCAAAATTGTCAGCAGCTTCTGATGGACACCTTTGGCTTCTGGACCAAGCTCCTGTTCAGTGTCCCTTTATTCTTGTTCAATGGCAGCTGCTGCTTTGCAGCTGGACTTTAGTGACAAGTGGAATGCCCCGGGTGTTGCTAAGTAGGTAAAATGCTTTGGAGTCCTCTAGGCTGAAACCTGTTCTGTAGCTTATCTTATTTTGGTCTGGCTTTGTTTCAGCTAGAGATTAAAGATTACTGAATTTTCACTGAATTTCACTGAATTTCTAGAGTTGGAAGGGACCATAGAGATCATCTAGTCCAACTCCCCTGCTGAAGCAGGATTGCCTAGAGCTAGAGCATGTTACTCAGGACTGCATCCAGGCGGGTTTTGAAAATCTCCAAAGAAGGGGACTCCACACCCTCCCTGGGCAGCCTGTTCCAGGGTTCCGTCACCCTCACCGTGAAGAAGTTTCTCCTCATATTTGAGTGGAACCTCTTATGTTCCAACTTGTGCCCGTTGCCCCTCGTCCTCTCGGTGGGAACCACTGAAAAGAGTCTGGCTCCCTCCTCCTTCAACCCTCCCTTGAGATACTTGTAGGCGTTGATAAGGTCTCCCCTCAGCCTTCTCTTCTCCAGACTAAAGAGTCCCAGCTCTCTCAGTCTCTCCTCATAAGGGAGATGCTCCAATCCCTGAATCATCTTTGTAGCCCTACGCTGGACTCTTTCTAGTAGTTCCCTGTCCCTCTTGAACTGGGGAGCCCAGAACTGGACACAGTACTCCAGTTGTGGCCTCACCAGTGCAGAGTAGAGGGGGAGAATTACGGCAGTCAGAAGAGAGTCAGCATGTATATATGTTCTTCCTGACATTCCTGACATTACTAACCTTGTCTTGTTCAATTTGGCACATGGACTGAATAGCTTGCAAGTTCCATAAGCTCCCAGCAGTTGTGGACATAAATACCAGCTGGGAATAGCTCTTTTCTGAAATTAAGAGGAAGAAAAAAATATTAAAAAAAAGGATTATGTAATGAAGATGAATCAGGCAGGCTGTTTGGAGCAGACTCTCTGTGCACAGGAAAAAAAAAAATATATATGTATATTGCTGTCTCTGTGACCACTCTGGAGGGCTCCCTGAAGGGAAGAAGGTCACAAAGACCTGCTTGTCATGAGTGGTGCCATCTGCCCTGTGTGATCTGCCCTCTGCCCCTCGCCTGTCTGTCAGCAGCAGGAGAGCAGTGCTGGGGTGCTTCTTCGTTGGCTTCGGTGCGTTGGCAGAGGTCTCTGAAATGGACGTGGGAGCGTATCTGAAAAACAGGGGAGGGAGCATCATGTCAGACACTCTCTGCACGTTCATCCGGCAGCCCCACGGTGTGCCTTGCTCTCTGCAGTAATCCTCCCCTCCAGCTGTACAACCCACGGCTTGCCATCCTCCTGGTGAGACACCAGGAGTGCTACAGCTAAGGAGACGTGCTAGCCTTTTGCAAAAATTAAACCCTGCCCATTGTTTGTATTTTATAACCTCTGATTTGAAAATTTGGATTCTGTGGCAAACACAGCTAATCCAATTAAACTTCCCACTTGCCAAACTTGCTGTCACAGTCTCCAAGCTGACTTCCAAGCTCCATTTCGGTGATTAGGTTCAGCTGCCCAAAATTGTCAGCAGCTTCTGATGGACACCTTTGGCTTCTGGACCAAGCTCCTGTTCAGTGTCCCTTTATTCTTGTTCAATGGCAGCTGCTGCTTTGCAGCTGGACTTTAGTGACAAGTGGAATGCCCCGGGTGTTGCTAAGTAGGTAAAATGCTTTGGAGTCCTCTAGGCTGAAACCTGTTCTGTAGCTTATCTTATTTTGGTCTGGCTTTGTTTCAGCTAGAGATTAAAGATTACTGAATTTTCACTGAATTTCACTGAATTTCTAGAGTTGGAAGGGACCATAGAGATCATCTAGTCCAACTCCCCTGCTGAAGCAGGATTGCCTAGAGCTAGAGCATGTTACTCAGGACTGCATCCAGGCGGGTTTTGAAAATCTCCAAAGAAGGGGACTCCACACCCTCCCTGGGCAGCCTGTTCCAGGGTTCCGTCACCCTCACCGTGAAGAAGTTTCTCCTCATATTTGAGTGGAACCTCTTATGTTCCAACTTGTGCCCGTTGCCCCTCGTCCTCTCGGTGGGAACCACTGAAAAGAGTCTGGCTCCCTCCTCCTTCAACCCTCCCTTGAGATACTTGTAGGCGTTGATAAGGTCTCCCCTCAGCCTTCTCTTCTCCAGACTAAAGAGTCCCAGCTCTCTCAGTCTCTCCTCATAAGGGAGATGCTCCAATCCCTGAATCATCTTTGTAGCCCTACGCTGGACTCTTTCTAGTAGTTCCCTGTCCCTCTTGAACTGGGGAGCCCAGAACTGGACACAGTACTCCAGTTGTGGCCTCACCAGTGCAGAGTAGAGGGGGAGAATTACGGCAGTCAGAAGAGAGTCAGCATGTATATATG
The DNA here is from genome assembly GCF_001431845.1 of Calidris pugnax. NCBI lineage: Eukaryota > Metazoa > Chordata > Aves > Charadriiformes > Scolopacidae > Calidris > Calidris pugnax. Next base: position 511,861 of record NW_015090829.1, on the reverse strand, counting down.
TTCTTCCTGACACATGGACTGAATAGCTTGCAAGTTCCATAAGCTCCCAGCAGTTGTGGACATAAATACCAGCTGGGAATAGCTCTTTTCTGAAATTAAGAGGAAGAAAAAAATATTAAAAAAAAGGATTATGTAATGAAGATGAATCAGGCAGGCTGTTCGGAGCAGACTCTCTGTGCACAGGAAAAAAAAAAAATAATATATGTATATTGCTGTCTCTGTGACCACTCTGGAGGGCTCCCTGAAGGGAAGAAGGTCACAAAGACCTGCTTGTCATGAGTGGTGCCATCTGCCCTGTGTGACCTGACCTCTGCCCCTCGCCTGTCTGTGAGTGGCAGGAGAGCAGTGCTGGGGTGCTTTCAAAACCCTCTCTCTGTGTTCGGCAGGCTTTGGGTGGGTGCTGGCATCTGGTTCTGCCCCCCTGCCACAAAGAGAGGGGCTCGAGTTCCGCCAGAAGCTCCCAAGGACCTGAGGGTTTGGTGTTTGACTGGCATCAGAGGTGGAGCAGAGGCAGGGGAGGGAGTAAAAATACCTGCATGCTGTTCCTCTTTCTTCTAGTGTCCATTTTGAGACAATTTTTGTGTGTCTTGGCATTTTCCTCTTTTTTCTCTCCAGCTTTTACTGCCACTTCCATTTCCAAGAAGAAAGAAGGAACAGGGAGTGGGACCAGGGAGGGAGTGGGACCTACGCCACTTTTTTCAGAGTATTCACTTTCGATATGGCTAAATGGTGAAAACGTTAGTCCCTTTACTGGTGCTTTTAAGGCATATTTCTAAAGGGGAAAAAGAAGTATGGCAGAAGGTTAAGGAGAAAGAACTCTCCTCCAGAATTTCAGAATTTCTAACCACGCAGTTATGAAGTGCTGGGCAATCACTGTCCGAAGGGTGGCAGAGGTTTCACAGGGTGGTGTTGCACACACTGATTTCTCAGAGCACTTTCAGAACATTTCCCTGTGTCCTAAAGCACTTGGACAGTTCTGTAAGCTGTTGAGTGTTGGGTGTGTAACACTGACTGCCTCATCAAGATTGCACTCACCTGGGGGCCCACAAAAGAAACCATCTGCTCCGTAGATTTGTTCCACCATTCTCCGCGTCCTCGCCTCTTGTTCTCCCTGAGCAGCCTTCTGTCCTCTGCTAATGCCCATGTCATCGTAGCTGGCAAGAGATGAGATTATTTGTGTAAGTAGAGATCACCTGGCTGGGAGTTACGTTCGCTGGCAGGGCTCTGGTGCCACAAACAACCCTGTGGCAGCAATGAGAGCCACGGTCTTGAGAGAGCATTGCTTGGGGGGGAGCTTTTTGGTATGTAGCTGGCAAGAGATGAGATTATTTGTGTAAGTAGAGATCACCTGGCTGGGAGTTACGTTCGCTGGCAGGGCTCTGGTGCCACAAACAACCCTGTGGCAGCAATGAGAGCCACAGTCTTGAGAGAGCATTGCTTGGGGGGGAGCTTTTTGGTATGGGGTTGGCTGCGTGAGGGTAAGTGAGAAATGGCATCCCCTTGTGCAGGCAGGCTGAGTCGCCTCTGCTGTCTCTCAGAGGTAAACAGTGAAGAGTTCAGAGCCTAATTCCTGGTTTCAAGATTAGGCAGCCCAAGTCTGCTGCAGACAAACAGACTTTAAACTTTCCAGTGCCTTAATAGCTTTTAAGTGTAGCATTTATGTTGTAATTCACCTAGATATCTTAGAACATCAAATCTATAGCTTTGCAGCCAACATCTTCCTCAAACCCCCAAACCAAACACAAATACCTTTTCTTCTCAACATAGGGAGAAAGGGAGAAGGTCTTCTTGTAGCCCGTGTGGCTCTCTATGTTCCTCCACACAACGAGCTTCCTGCCAATGTCAGTGTCTCGTGGCTCGAAACCCTGCAGCCAAAGAAAAGGGTTTTGTCATCAGCTTGCACTTTAGCTCAGCTTTCCTTAATCCTCCTCCTAGACACAGAAACTATATGAGATTATTGCTGCATCTTGGAGAGACACACAAATTGAATTTTCCCTGGAAATACTGCATCCCAGAGCTGACAGGGAAAAATATTTCTCCTTTCCTTTCCTTTTTGGGCAAGGATGGCTATCATTCTCTCCCTGATCTCATTAGACTCTTCAAGTGAAATAGTCACTTACAGAAATGGGAGTAATTTTCCTCTTTCTGGACAAACTCTAGTCTACTCTTATTTTCTCAGGATTTTCCCATTAACGGGAGACAGGGATTACTGTAGAAAATGTGGGATCCTGCATGGAAACAGGACCCTGTGCAGCCACGCTGGGAACAGGGCAGCCTCTCCATTTCTCGAGCCTCCCACACAGGCTGGAGGAGCCAAAGCCAGGTCCTCCATCCGACCTCCACCCAGCCCAGGTAGTCCTTTTGGGTGACCCCAGCCTGCCAGCAGTGGAAGGGGAGCAAAAGGAGCGATCCCAGTTTGTGCTGGGAGTGTCTCTACCCGGGGTGAGGGCACCGGGGTGAGCCCAAAGCAGGGCTGAGGTGGGTGAGTGGCTGTCGCTGGCACAGGCTGTCACTGAAACAGCAAATACTGTGCTTTGCTCTGGCACATTGTGTTCATCCTGAAGGAATCTTGCTTTGGTTGAACGCTGTGAAGATGTGGGTTAAGGACAAGCAGATCACTGGTAAGCATGGTCATTTTTGCTTATGGCTTTGATGTCCTTCTTGATTTACTGTCCTGCCTCTCTCTGCAGAGAAGGAAGGCAGCACAGGCTCATTTCACGTGGCAGAAAGAATCCATCACTGGCCAGCCCCTGGATTTGCCTTATGTTCGTGTTGAAGTAGCATCTGTAGGGACTTACCATTAAGGGTTCTGAAAAGTCAGGCAAATTTCCAACGAGCAGGCCAGCTAACGAGCACACCAGAGCCATCACGGAACACAGCACCAGCACGGCTACGGGCCACTCCGCCATCATCTGAGAATAACTGCAATCAACAGGAGAAGAGAAAAATGCAGCTGTTCAGGCAGTTCTGCTGTTAGCAGGAGACCTGCTGTTGAACCAATGTAGTGCCAGTAAAAGGAAGTAAAAGAATTAGGGCTTTCTGGTTTGAGCATTTATTTATTGAAAAGCTTGGAGGCTCTAGCACAGCTATTAATGAACATATTATACCTCCAACTGGATGTTTGCAGGCAATTCTAATTATCTCGGGTAATTACATTTTGCCTCTGAACATTTTCCTGCTTTTTCAATCAGAAATAATAAAAAACAGACTCTTGTGTCCTAGGGCAATATGAAGCTTTAAATATTTAACTTAAAAGATTGCACTTAAAAAGAGCTTCCTCCTTTTTCTCCCCACGGTGCAATGGGAGCGAGCAGCTGGCCAGCAGTTTGGGCTGCAGATTTTCAACCCGTGGACCCTGGGAAGTCTTGGGGCTATTCTGAAGGGTCCCCTAAAGATCATTGACTCAAGCAAGTCCATTGTCACTGGTCTAAATTCACTCACTACGCAGGGGCCTGCCTTACTGTTGGGAAACGTACGGACATTGCACAGCAAAAAAGGATGGAAAGCACTGATTTGGTGTGTCACCAGAGTTAGGATTGTCAGCAGCTCTCATGGGGGGGGCAAGTGGTTTCAGCATCTGCAAGATGAGTGAATCTCACCCTGGTATCAGAAGCAGCTTGCTCTGGCCAAAAGTCTTGCCAGTTACTTTTGTTCTTAAGAGATGGTCTCAGTTTTTTCCATCCAAAGTCTCTTTTTCTTTTGAGACAAAATGTGTCTCCTATACTTTACCACTGCAGGTTTTACTGCCTCAAGATTTCTGTCTCCCTCAAAAATATCTGTTGAAATATGAGATATTGGGAAGGGTTCCTGCTCTGCTTTGGCGGGTTCTAGGTATTTCTTCTGTATTATGATCTATTTCTGAAACATAAGAAATTCTTTGTGAAAAAAAGAGTTAACAAATATTAGAGCTTCATGGGGAAGTGCAGTATTTATGAACTTCAGAACGCGTTGCCAGTGTGTGTCAGCCTCGAGGTGTGGTGTTCCTGCTCGCCCGCTCTTTTGCTTCTCTTGCCTCCAGCTTCACTCAGTCAAATAACAAAGCTATTCCTCATAATTAGGAATCATCACAAGCCCTTCACATAGCTTTTCACATGACTTTTGGTCTGGCCTGGTATTTTTTTCCTAATTTAAGACTGATTTATCAAGTTTGGTTTTAGATGAAGACTTTGCTATGAAAATGAACAAAAATTGCCCTTTAGAGTACCTAACTGCTGGAGGCTGTTTTGGGTGGTTCCATGTCCAATTACCAGGGGAAAAAAATTAAATAAAGAATCTGTTGCAGTGTCTGACGCTGGAAGATCCTTGCCCAAACCTTCCAGAAAAAATAGTTTACAAAAAGCAGCTTTTAAAGAGAAATTGAAAGCAATGAGATTATTTTAATTTGGAGAAATGTATTAAAAATCCTCTGTCTTTTGAAAAGGTGAACTTATTCCATGGGTTGGCTGCCCTGGTTGCTCATCTGGTGGGACAACCTGGTTTAAATATACATATATATATATATACACACACACACACAAATAGGATTACTATATAAATATCAAAAGCTATTGTATGGACTAGAGCCATGCCCCTGCCCCAGAACAGCTCTGCAAGACAGTGTTGCTATTCATTAGTGCAGGTTAAATGGATCTCAGAAGCGAGGTGGGGTTTTGGGGGGCGGATGGAGCCCCGAGCGGGGAGCGCTGCCCTCGCCTCTGAAGCTGGGGGGTCGGGGGTGTCACCAGCAATAATACCCTGCCCTTCCTAACAGCGGGGTGGGAGAGCAGTGATAATAGGGTGGAAGGACTGGAAGCTTTTGATATTAAACATACCTTTTTGGCATCCTGAAAGCTTTGTCATGCCTGCAGGCAGAAAAAAAAAGAAGAAAAAGATACATTCATTTATTATTTTCCCTGGCTGCTCACAAGTGAGGTCACCCTGTCAGGGGCTGTGGAGCACCCAGCTGAGCCATTGCTGCAAGATTTCTGGTAATATGTGAATTAGTCTAATGAGTACTGGAATCTTCTCCTCTCCCATTGGCATTTTAACCAAAGAGGATGGGAAGACGTAGCCACTCCTTTTTGCCCCTCTAAGAAAACCCTGTGGAAAGGAATGGACATTAGCAATGTAATCCCATAGAAATCGCACCACAGCTCTAGCCTTGCAAATCCATCTGTTTTAAGCCCTTTCCTACTGCATTTTTAAATTGTTTCTTGACAAGAGCATCCCTCTTTATCAGATTTCATCAGTTGGGCTAGCAATGCCTGTAGATCAGTTTTATTTCCTGCTCAGCTCAGCAAGGCTTTTCCAAAAAGCTGGCTCTCACTTCTTTCCTGGGCCCTTCCAGAGACAGCGTCTGTCCAGCCTGGCGGAGCAGAAGCCCAGTGGAGCTGCTCAAACATTTTACTGGGGTTTCCTTCCCAGGGGAGCATTTGTCATTCCTGCTTGTAGGGCTCTGAGGAATAAACTAAAGAAGCCTCCCCCAGGGGAGACAAGGTTATGTTTGTTAATGAATCCCTGAGGACAAGCTTTCCACTGCCAACAGAAAAGCTGCCCCTTGGTGGCTCACCGTGTCTGAGGGACCTTTCATTCTGCTGTTTCCACTGATCTGTCCCCACGGCCTTGGGTTGTGATGCAGCTTCCACCAAACTGCTCCCAGCCACAGCTTCCTCCTCTCTCCAGGGCCAGCTCAGCTCAGGGAGTCCTCCCTCCTCCCTTCCCTCTTGGCTTAAACCAGGACGAGGTGCTGCTGCCCTTGGACATCTGCGTGGGGCAGATGGCCCTGCTCCGTCCCGGGCACTGGTGACCTTGTGCCCCCTCATCCTTCCTGGCAGGTTGTTACGAACGGAAGAAATGGAAAAGCAAGGGAGGAGAGTTCCCCATGGCAGAGTCACTCTCAGTGGCACATGTAATAAATTATATTGTTTTTTCCTCATCACACTAATGCTCTGTTGGTTTGGGAGATAAAGGAGCAAAGAAAAATCCTCACCAGATTACTAGAGAGGTGTCTCTCTGGCAGCACACTGCCCATCCTGTGCTAATTCTCTCACAATAGCTTCTCAAGCAGATTTGCTTGGATTAAAAACCCCATTCTAGCATTATTATGTTATCACTTTTCTGTCTGCTGGTGCTGCATGTTCTGCCAGGGATTTGCAATCCAGCTGCGCTTCCCACTTAAACAACTTGTTCCAGAGAACGTAGTTGACGATTTTGGTGATAGCCTACGAGCTAAAACAGATCCAGGCTCCGCTCCTCTGACTGCAAATGCTCTACCCTGCAAACACAAGCAAATTAAATCCTCTGCAAACGACTAGAAAATGAGACCGTAAAGGGCTTTTGTGCCCAGCCCTGCACTGCTATGCAAAGGGAAGGAATCCTGTGCCGTCTTTTATCGGATTTTGGTGGCTACTGCTGTGGTAGCAAAGGGGTCGGGGTCTTCAGTGCCCACAGTGGGCTCCAAAAGGCACACACAGGAAGGACTGGTGGTGCTGGAAGAGGCAGAGGCTGTAGCCCAGGTGTTGGGGATGCCCATCCCTGTGTGTCCTTACAGCGCTCCCCAGAAACATCCACCACCCGAGCCCTGCACACAAATGGAGTTTGCCCAACTCTGTCATGGACAACACAGAATTTGCACCCTCTTTGCCACCCAACCTGAAAAACCAAATAATCTTCCCCACTTGTGTATTTCTCACCGCTGAGCTGTAGCCAGCGCTTACCCTCCGCTGCCTCTCCCTTCCAGCACAGGCAGCAGCTTCAGTGGGGGGAGAAAAAGGAATTAACTGTGATCTTATCACTGAGAGGCTCTGCCAAGATAAAGGATTAGCCAGCTGGATGTCTTGCAGTACAAAAGGAGAAAACACAAAGATCACAGAAGATGGGAGTAATCACAGCTGCCTGATCTAGGAGCAACCTTGGCTTTGTCCAAGGAGTCACCTTGAGCGGCAAATCCTGCCTCTGGCTGGGGTCGCCCGGCAGCTCCTGTGCCCCCTTCACACACGGGGTGTCTCTGTGCCTGGTGGGGCAGCTGCAGTCCCAAGCTGAGGAGCAAAGCCACGTTTCGTGCATCTCCACTCAGACCCTCCTCATACCCTCCTGCTTCCCTACCCGAAGTTCAGGAGATGCTTTTGAAAAGCCCCCGAGCCCCTCCACGTGCCTCTTACCTGACTGTTACAACGTGATGCTGCACCGGCCGCCGCTGCCCGGGGGACCACTGTTTCCAGGGGGCTTCCGAGGCCTCGTGGTGGGAAGCTGGCACGGGATCACCGCTGGAAAGGTGGGAACACAACACGGGCCTCTCGCCGTGCCCGGGGAGCGGGGGCAGGCCGTAGCTGCCCTGGGGCTCCTGCTGGTTGCAGGGGTAATACAGGTGAGGCTGCTGCGAGTCCTGGGAGCTGGATGGCACCTGGCCATTGGACTGGGTGGAGACTGGCCCGAGCGTGTGGCTGGAGGAGGGCAGGGGGTCTCCCCCCAGCCTGGGGGATGCAGGAATGGGGCAGTGATGGACCGGGCAGATTCTTTCCCAGGAAGTGCCACTGTAGCTGGGCTCGGTGTTCCCGATCTCTGGCATGGCGAGACAGGTCTGGCAAGGTCCTGCATTTTGTTTTTCTCTGTGAGAGAAAATAAAGGTATGATAAAACAGCCGAGCAGTAGAAAGGCTACGCAGGGGAATCGCATCCTGCAAACTGGAGACTCTCCCAGGCCTCCCACATCACACCAGACGTAAAACCTCGCCCACTATTTGCTGTACCAAGAGCCAGACTCAGGGCTGAGCTGGATTATGCTTTTTATAAAGGCATCCGTGACTCACTCACTCCAACTGACAGAGAATCCATCACATATTTGTGCGTGGAGCTCCAAAAGTCTGAAAAATTAGGTAACATCCCCTCAAACAGTTCTCCAAGATACTGTGCTGTGGAGGGGACAGAACACACTGGCTGATGATAACAGGAGAGCCCTAACTTGGGACCCCAGAGCGACTCCAGAGATCTGGGGGGATGGACACCAAAGGAGGCTGCATGTGAAGATGACACTCAATTATCTGCGCTTCTTGAGAAGGTGAATTTGTTTGATTGCTCTGCAGAAGGACTGGCTCTGCTCCACGCTGGGACAGTGGGAGAGTGAATCATCCCTGGCACTAAGAAATCAGAACAGTGAAGTGTTCAGGGAACACAACTGGTGGCTGTGACAGTGTAAAAGGGGCTTCAGCCTCCAGCCTGGCACATGCCCTGACAGCTCTCACGTCCTGCAGACTCCACTGGGCTCTTCAGGTTCATTTCAGACATACATCTCCCCAGGGTGTCACCAACAGATATTGTTGGTCTTGGTGTGCAGGAAGGGGATGGATCTCTCAAGATCTTTTGAAGCTTGACTTTCCTCTGACTGCTCCATTTACTGAGACAAAGCATTTGCAGACTTCCATTCCCAAGTAATGAGGTCTCTGCTGGATACACTCTCTTCTCTCCATGGAATTTAAAAAAAATTATTCCATTCCTACAGTTCTTCATTTATGGAACCTGAGAGATTTTGCTAGCTTGGAGAAAGTTTGGATAATACTTTGAGGGACTGGTTAGTCTGTATGACACCAAAAAAACCCTCTTCACACACAACAGACTGAGGTCACGCTGCCCCCAGAAGTGCTTTAGTAGTTGCTGTCTCAGGAGATGCTGCTGGCCAAGGCATCAGGGAGTTTCAGGAGCACCCTGCACTCTGGAGCTCGACAAGAAAGCACAGTGTGGAACCACCACTGGTCCATGGTTCTTGTTCACAGCCTGTGCCATGGTCTCTACAGCTGACATGCTTTTTCCTGTAGTGTCTGGCACTGAGGATTAAGTATGATGAATGATTCGGGGTAGAATCACAAAGTGTCTCGAGTCCTCAAAGAATTATGAGTGCCGGAGCGAGACTACAGTGAGATGAATTTTAGCCTGAGGCACCTCATGTGACGTGGGAAAAAATGAGGGCAAAATGTTTGAGAAAGGAATATTTTTGAAAATTTGCGGAGTCCTTCTCATTGCTTTTTCAGACAGCCACAGAAGAAGTTAAATGGCATGATAATATCAATGACAACAGGGGTTTGAAGAATACTATTAGCTCAGTATTGCTTGAAAATTGGTATTTTTTCAGAAAGAGGGCCATATTGGCCTTGGCAGCTCGTGCTATGTGCTTTCCAACATCAATTGAGTTTGTCAACACTGAGAAACTGTATTTCATGACTGTATAAAATGGGTTTGTTTCATTAAAATCATTACAACAGAGTAAGATGTGTGGTAGCAGTTACACCCGTGGAGACTCATGGCCTAGACTCAACTTGTACAGTGAACAGCAGAAGAAGGCTGCAGCACAGTTACAGAGGGCATGTTCATGGGTCCTCATTCCAATGACACTGACTTCAGAAGCAGTAACTGACGTTTAAATGTGGATTTTCTGAAGCTCAAGCTGTGCAGGAGTGGGGAACTACATGAGGGATTTTACTTTGGGTCATCAAATTCCTTTGATGAATATTTTTTGGTAGTGGCCAAGGAAGGAGAGAAGAAATGGCAAAATGATAGTAAAATAGTATGCAGATAGCTGTGTCAGTGACCTCCTTTGCATCCTTGGAAGAGGCTGTGCACCCAAAGAGAGCAACGTCAGAAGAATCTGCAAGATCATTAACGTTCCCCTGTGACAATGGATGGACAAAGTGACTGGAAAGAAGTGAGAGTTTGCCCTGAAGCAGGTGCCCAGATGTGAGTGTACCCCATCAGATAAGCTTGGCAGGTTGTCCCCAGCAGTTCCAGTTGTCCCCAGCAGTTCCAGTGCTCAGTTACCTCTGCTCTGCAACCCAAAACACCAGTAAGGCTCGAGCTAGTCCAAGGTAGCAAGAGGGAGTGCTGTTGGGCTGAGCAGGAGCTGCTGGACAGATTGTGATGCTGGTGTCCCACTCACCCACAGAATTTATCAAATGAAATAATATCAGCCACATTGCATGACGTCCTTGTGTCCTGTCCCAGATGGATTAGAGGCAGGATTATCCAGCCTTTCAAGCACATGATTTGTGTTGCAGCTCTGTATTAAGGTAGTTTACAACAGACCCCAATTTTGTCACTGGTGTGTATGGATGCAATACATGAGATTATAAATGGGATGCCAGCAAAGCTGTTGATGAGGTGTCAGCTCAAGTCTTGCCTGGGGTCGTTACAGCCCCGTCAGAGCCAGCCCTGCCCTGGGAGGGACCCAGGTTCAGCTGGAGCAGCATGGGGGAGGCAGAAGAAAGATTGTCCTCTGTGGCAGGCAACATATAAAATAACATCTTTAATTAGTCATTGCCCATCTGCACTAATTATAGAACCAACCTGACCAGGAGGTGCTACCCACCACATCCCAAACACACAGGGACTGTGTCCCTCCATCCCCTCTCTCAGGCTTAATGTGTAATTCTTCTCCCTCTTCCCAAGTGTCCAGTGGGGTTTGTAGTTCTGCACTAACAGTCCCGGCTCAGGGAGTTTTCATCAGAGAGTGTTATGCTTTGGCAAGGTCTAGATGTTTTCTCACTCCCTTTTCGATGCCTCCAAGTTCCTGTTTTCTCTCGACCTTGACCCTCTTGTTTTTCCTAATTTTTGTACACTTTAATCCTACAGTGCGTAATAATTCACAGAGACACTGCTGCACTGACAACCTGTGCTTTTGGTATTCCCACATTTGTACAATTTTTCTGTTCTTTTATTTTTCAAAGCAAAACCAAAATACTTCTTTTCATTTAAACTGCTGGATCTGCATAGGGGATTGGGAGCAGAGGCTTTTCATAACTAAATGAGTCTGATGGAGGTACTGCCATATCTGATGGTGAATATGTAACCCCGGACAGAACAGAAAGGCTTTCACAGAATAGACTGTGAAGATGGTCAGGGAGCTGCAGGAAGCATGCAATGACAAATTCCTCCTCCAACAACCCCTCAGCTACAAAACCTGCTGGTGGGGAAAGCTGATGACAAACCCTTGGGTATCGCAGATTGCCTCCAGTTTTTATGCACATACGTTAATGCATTGGATGCTAATATTTCACATGGAAGTCTATTCTTCTTGTTTACCATCTTAGCTGTGAAATGCTGTCAAGTTCCATCCTTCCCCCGCACATTTTATCTTAACTCAATCCCCTGCCTGCTCAGTGACTTCATGTTTTAGAATAACTTTGGCTACTTCAAATCATTCATTCGTGACTCTTCTCCATTATCTCCTTTCCAGACTAGACAATTACAGCTCTGTCAGTCACCCTGGGGATAGGAGTTGCCTTGTGCTCGCCTCTCTCCAACTCGGTGATGATGTGACCTTGGTTATCCAAAATCTCCAGGGAAACCTGGAGCTCACCAATAATGATGGGTTTGGATAATCGCTGCTGGCAGCTCTGCAGAATTCGAGCCTTCACTTGTGACACTCCCAATTAGCCACAGTGCTGGCAGGCTTCACGTTTGATCTGCTGAGCTCTGCACCGGGGAGGTAGGGGATGTAGGCTGCTCCTTGCTCGCCTGCAACCATGTCGCTATGACTTCTCTGGGCCCGCAGGACCCTGAACTATGCTAGAAAAATGGTTTTGGGGGAGATTGTGATACCTGTTTGGTGCCAGGCAGGAGAAGAGGTGGGGAGAGCAGCACACTGGGCTCTGGTTGCCACCCTTACCCTGGCAAAGACCAATATCAGGGGAAGAGAAGTTTTTTTTTAACGTTCATTCCCAGTTTGGGCCATGTCAGATACTTGCCATCTTTGGGACTGAGTGGGCAGAAGCAGTGTCCCAGCCACAAAAAAGCTGACAGAGGCAGCCTGACAGGTCTCTTCTTCAGGCTCAGCTGGATGCAACCAAAGAGATGGTGGGCAAAGAGGGAATGAGGAGGTGAAGGGCAAGGGGCAGACTGGAGTTAACTGCTCGTTACCCACGGCAAGCAGTTGGGTTTCTCATGCTGTTTGCTTCCCCATCTCTTCCTTTGAGATGTCTAGACAGTATAATAATCCAATTTATGGAACTGCTCGAGCCCCTGTGAGTGCAGCAGTGCTTTTCTGAGACAAGTACCAGAGCACAGGCAGCCGACTTCATGGGGGGGAGCCAGAGAAAGGACTGAAGCTTCTTCCCACCCAAAACCAAGCAAGATAAGTCAAGACTTCTAAGGAGAGAACTTTCTGCCATCCCACCTCTGCTGGTGGGGGGAACCAAGCACTGAATGCTGTGAGCCCACCACCAGGCGTGGGCAACCTCCCTCCCCCCAGAGACCAGTGTCTCAGACTCTGCCCCACAGAAGGTGTCAGCATGTGGTCATGTCCCTCTCCTCAGCCACACCATCTCCTTGGCACAGGTCTTGCTTCCCTCGGAGCCAGGCAGCAGCAGAGCATATGTGTCTCTGAGAGCAGAAATGGACCAGAAATATTGCATATTTTGAAAGAATGGCTTCTTTATTGGTCTGCTTATTTAGAATGATAGAATCATAGAATTTTCTGGGTTGGAAGGGACCTTTAAGATCATTTGGTCCAACCATCAACCTAACTGATAAAAAAAATATCACTAAACCATGTCAGTAATGTCAACCTGGCTTTTGAATCCCTCCAGGGATGGGGCCTCAACCACTGCCCTGGGCAGCCCATTCCAAGGCTTAATAACCCTTTCCATGAATTTTTTTTTCCTAATCTCCAACCTGAACCTCCCCTGGTGCAACTTGAGGCCGTTTCCTCTTGTCCCATCTCCTGTTCCCTGGGAGAAGAGACCGACCCCCCCTGGCTACCCCCTCCTTTCAGGGAGTTGGAGAGAGCGAGAAGGTCTCCCCTCAGCCTCCTTCTCTCCAGGCTGAACACCCCCAGCTCCACCCTCATCCCCAAGACCATCTCTGTAAGCACTTATTTCAATGAAAAGATTATCTCACCCTCTGCTTACTGAGGAGAGACTGAGGAGAGCAGCACTTTGCATCTGAAAGCTGGGAAACACCTACCGAGTGAGTGGAGCTCTCTGATGCTGGAGTCAAACTACAACTTCTCCTGTTGATAGAAGAATCTCAAGGGGGAACAAAAACAAGCGAGAGAAAGGGCAAGAGGCTGTGTCTTGGCTACATCCAGAGCCCTTTCCCCCCAGGAACCTGTGCTCAATTAGACATCAAGCACTGCAAAATCTCATTCATAAAAAAAAGAAGCTATTTTCTTGCCCCTTTTTTCTTACTCTGGCAAGGTTTTGCTTGCTGTACAAGTTTTTCCAAATGAAAAAAAAAAAAAAAATTCTTTCTGAATTAAAACCATGTGCTTCCATCTAGATTAATGGCTTTTTCTCTGAGAGCTGCAAATGACTTTTTAAGAATGGGGTTTTCTAATGGAATGTAAATAGAGGCTTTCTCTTTGAACACACCGGCAGCAAAACAGCAGTGGAGCTCTCGAGAAAGAAAGAGCTCCTTGGCTCCTGCTTCCTGGGGAGCTGAGAGTGCCATTGCCCACGGATCAGGGAAAGGTTCACAGAATCACAGAATCTTCTAGGTTGGAAGGGACCTTAAAGATCATCTTGTCCAACCGTCAACCCGACTGACAAAAATAGACACCCACACAACAAACAAGGAGCATCATCACTAAACCAGACCTCCCAGCACTACATCAACCCGGCTTTTGAACACCTCCAGGGATGGTGCCTCAACCACCTCCCTGGGCAGCCCATTCCAAGGGCTGAGAACCCTTTCAGTGAAAAAATTTTTCCTAATATTGTTTCGTTGTGCTTTTCCTAATATGAGTTCGTTGCGCTTCACTCTCGCCTCGTTATCTCGCTGCCCTGTCTAGCTGATGGGGAGAGACACCTCCCGAGCAGCTCCTCTCCTCCTTGGGCTGGGCCCAATCCCCCTGTGCCGAGACAGCCCTGGGCAGTTGGGATTTGTTGTGCTTTTTCGGTTTAGCAGCGGGACGGTGCGTATCCGTGAGAACACCGACAATCCTTTTGTTAATGAGACTCCCGAGTAGGTTAAAATCGTCATGAAAAATTAATGAGACTGCAAAACACTGCTTCCCACGTAGTCTGCCAAGGAAAGTTTAGTTTTATAATCCTCCCCATTGACTCGTCTGAAGAGCCTCACCCCCGGCAGGTACTGCTCTGCGGGGAAGGTGTGTGTGAAGAGAAGGTGTGTGTCCAGAGAAGGGTGACAAAGATGGTGAGGGGTCTGGAGAATAAGTCTTATGAGGAGAGGCTGAGGGAACTGGGGTTATTCAGCCTGGAGAAGAGGAGGCTGAGGGGAGACCTTATTGCTCTCTCCAACTCCCTGAAAGGAGGGTGTAGAGAGGTGGGGGGCGGTCTCTTCTCTCAAGTCACAGGCGACAGGACGAGAGGAAATGGCCTCAAGTTGCGCCAGGGGAGGTTCAGGCTGGATATTAGGAAAAATTTTTTCACTGAAAGGGTTCTCAGCCCTTGGAATGGGCTGCCCAGGGAGGGGGTTGAGGCCCCATCCCTGGAGGTGTTCAAAAGCCGGGTTGATGTAGTGCTGGGAGGTCTGGTTTAGTGATGATGCTCCTTGTTTGTTGTGTGGGTGTCTATTTTTGTCAGTGAGGTTGACGGTTGGACAAGATGATCTTTAAGGTCCCTTCCAACCTAGAAGATTCTGTGATTCTGTGATTCTGTGATGGGATCCCACCAGCCCCAAAGGGCTCGAGATCCCCACCGTGTCCCCAGCACCACAGTGGGGCTGGATGCACTTTGCTCTGTCTGCTCTGGCTGTGTGAAAGGGAAGATCATGTTTGCTAAGTCTGGTTTTGAAGAAAAATAAACAAAAAGAAATGAAACTAAACAGAAGGAGGAAGGAAAACACCACCTTGCGATCCCAGTGGGAAAAAGGCCAGAAGGAAGGCAGCGTTTTCAAACACCTGTATCTTTCTGATGATGAATTGAGCACTGATGATAAAGAGCATCGGCGGGGACCAGAGGATGGGGACGAGAGAGCTCACCCTTTAGCACCTACACAAAGAGCCTTGCATTTCCGTGTCCCCATGCTGAGGGGGGAGAGAGCTATCTTCTGGCACTTCATTGCCATAAATTTTAGTTTCTGAGTGAGCAGCCCCAGTGAAATTCAAAATACACCTGTTTCAGGTGGCTTAGCTCACCTCTGTGACTTCACTCTCGGGGGCACAGCATTCCTTCTGAAGGCCCTGTGTGAATGAGCAAGGCTCACCCGGGCAAGCAGAGCTACCAGGGCTTCAGCCACAGCTCTGACCCCACCACACACCCGAGGCTTAAACCTGTGCTGGATTGTGGAGTCACTCAGCGACACCACGAGAGGCCGAGATCTTCAGAGCCCTCTAAAGAGAAGAGACCGCCCCGTGGGTGCCCCCAGGCAGTGGAGGGTGTCTCAGCACGAATATCCTGGCTTTCAGCAGGAGTTTGTGTGCTGCTGACCTGGGGCTGGGCTTGTGCAAACGCAATGGGGAGAGCTCGGGGGATCCGTTGCCTCCGGTCTAACAAATGGCAACGGGCTTCTTTGCGAATTTGGGGGTGGCTCCTTGCCCGTGGTTATGGGCTTGTTGACGTTTCCAGAAAATGGCACTGCTTGTGGCTGCCAGCCTGGCTGGGGCGAGCAGGTGAGGGAGCATATGGCGCCGCGGGGAGCGGCTGCGGGGGTGAGGGCAGAGAGCTCCGGAGGGAAACCCTGCCTGCCCCGAGCCTGGCGCTGCGGGACCGGGACATGCTGGGCTCCACCGACAATGGCCCACCCGCTGCTGCAGGAGGGAGAGCTCACCGTGTTGCGGGATAAAATCCAGCCGGGAAGGCCGGGGCGCCCGAGGCGGTGGGCTCGGCACGGTGTGCCGGGGGCAGCCCGGGCAGCGGCGGGGCACCACACATCGCCCCGACCCGGGGGTGGGCAGCTCGGCAGGGGCTTTGCCCGCCCTCCCGCAGAGAGGACGGGACGCACCTCACAGCATTCCTTCTGAAGGCCCTGTGTGAATGAGCAAGGCTCACCCGGGCAAGCAGAGCTACCAGGGCTTCAGCCACAGCTCTGACCCCACCACACACCCGAGGCTTAAACCTGTGCTGGATTGTGGAGTCACTCAGCGAGACCACGAGAGGCCGAGATCTTCAGAGCCCTCTAAAGAGAAGAGACCGCCCCGTGGGTGCCCCCAGGCAGTGGAGGGTGTCTCAGCACGAATATCCTGGCTTTCAGCAGGAGTTTGTGTGCTGCTGACCTGGGGCTGGGCTTGTGCAAACGCAATGGGGAGAGCTCGGGGGATCCGTTGCCTCCGGTCTAACAAATGGCAACGGGCTTCTTTGCGAATTTGGGGGTGGCTCCTTGCCCGTGGTGGAGTCCCCATCCCTGGCTGTGTTTAAAGGCCGTTTAGATGCAGTGCTGAGGGACATGGTGTAGGGGAGGACTTTGTAGAGTAGCGGAGATGGTTGGACTCGATGATCCCAAGGGTCTCTTCCAACCTAGACCATTCTATGATTCTATGATTCTATGAACCTTAAAGATCACCCAGTTCCCACCCCCTGCAGGGACACCTTCCACTAGACCTGGGTGCTCAAAGCACCCTCCAGCCTGGTCTTGCTTGGGTGGCAACACCCTCATCTCAGCGGTTGTGCCTCTGCTTTGGCCCAACCTGAGAAGGTCCCAGAAGCGCTCCCAGCCCCCCCTGGCAGGGGCAGGGCAGTGTTTGGAAGGGTGTGGGTTCACTCTCTGGATTTTAGGAGCATTAAATAACTGAGAAATTTCTTGAAATAGATGGTAGTTTTGAAACAACTGGGTTGAAAGCACAGAGAACACAAGGAGGTCAGACACCTTCCCCTTCTTGCAGGATCCCGCTGACACTGGCTGTTGATACCACAAAAGTGGCCTGCCAGCCACGGATGTCCCCTTGTGCCGAGGGGAGAGCTTCCCACCCAGCTTGTGGAAAACTCAGGGTGGCTGCTCCTTCCACAGCCTCTTCCATGCCCATGGCTGTGACACTGCTTGTGCTCGGAAGGGCCTGGGCCTTTCTCACAACCATGTGTGTGGCCCTGGGAGTGACCTTCTCCCTTCTCATCATCCTTTGCATGGCCCTGGGAGTGACCTTCTCCCTTCTCATCATCCTGTGCGTGGCCATGGTGATGGCTACGACCTCCTTTCTCATGGCCCTCACTGCGGCAGTGACCTTCTTTCTCATGAGGGTGGCACCCATTTCGCTTCACGTGCTCCAGAAAAGCTGAAGGGAAAAGGGAGAGTCTTAGAGCAGAGAGTATCCTGTGACTCCCCCTAATCCTCTCACTGCTTAGAATAAGCCCTTCCTGCCTTAATGACTTAAATGCCCAAGACAGTTTAAAGGACAAGAAGCTTTTCCTAATGCCAGGGTGGGTGATTCTCTCCAACCGCAGGCTGATGCCTCTCCTGACCCATCAAGAGGGAGTTTCTAAGGACGGGCTGCAGGCCAGGCTGGTGTCCCAGCACCACCATCCCTGCTGGGCTGTGGGGTGCTGCCTGCACCCCGGGCATCCCAGCCTGATGATCCCTGCTGGTTTGTGTCACAAGGTGCTGCCCATACCCAGGGGACCAGCCCTCTTCCCTGAGCCTTAGCCACAGAAATGTTGCTTGCCTGGTAGGATCAGATACACCGTGAGGAGCAGCTACAGCGTAGCTTGTATTGTGTGGCCCAGCAGGAAAGACTGAAACCTGGTATCTGCTGCAAAGATTGGCTGGCATTAATGTGATGACAAGGACATGGGTGCTATTTCCTTTTTCTTTCTTCCTGGTGCTAAATAATAATACTTGCAACAGTAATGATAATAATAAAGCCATGGGGGCTGAAAGGATGGTGGGAACAGGCTGAATTGCAAACATCCCACAGCTTCTGACAGACAGTCACATCCTACAGCTTTCAGCTTGGCTCAGCCCCATGTGCGAACTCCTTGTCTGTGAAGTGGAGGGGGGATCACACTTCCTCACTCCCACAGCTCCACAGGTTTCCTCCGTGGCCTGTGAGGTATTCGAGACAGTGATTTATTTTTTTTAATTGCCCTTACCCAGGGCCTACAGCAGGGCTCGTGCCCCCAGCGAAGCACGGTGGGAGGCAGGCACTGGGGCTGCCACATCCCTCGGGGGCTGCTGTGACAGGCCGGGGCTGGGGCGGTTGGTCGGGGTGTCACATTTGTCACCTTGGCTTTTTCCCTCTCCTGGGCAGGGTGAGAGCTGGCTCTTTGCCATGGCAACCCACAGCACAGACCCGACAGCATCAGACCCATCCAGTGGTCCCCGCTGTCCCTCCCACATGAAGGAAGGTGGAGCAGGGTGACAGAGAGGGACAGAGAGAGACGTGACCAAAGGAAAAAAAAAAGTGGAAGCAAAGAGAAAAATAGCAAAAAAGAGTCAGGGATATTAAAAAAAAACGACTGACAGTAATGGATATGTGTGGAAAAGAGAAAAAAGCTGGTGAGCAGAGAAAGGAGGACAGAGGGAAATATATGAGCAGGGGAACGGGACAAAGATGCACTGGGAGTGCTGTGAGAGGGGGCTGAGGGGTGAGGCAGGTTATGAAGCTGCTGTGCTGCAAAAAACTCTGTCATCTGAGACAGCAATTTTCTGCTGCTGACCCTGAGAAACTTAGGGGATCCATCAACTGCTCCTCCTTTCATAAAAAGTATCCAAGAGCAGAAAGGCTGCTGGCTCAGGGCTTGAGCTCCACAAGCAGGGCTCAAAACCCCCACTGTAGTAAAAGGCTTAGGTATTGACACATGGAAAAAGGTAAGAAAGTACCACTCCTGAGAGAGCCAGGGCATCCTTCTCCTCTGCACAACTCCTGGAGAGCCAGGGCATCCATCTCCTCTGTACCAAAAGTATCCAAGAGCAGAAAGGCTGCTGGCTCAGGGCTTGAGCTCCCCAAGCGGGGCTCAAAACCCCTGCTGTAGTAAAGGGCTTAGGTATTGACACATGGAAAAAGGTAAGAAAGTACCGCTCCTGAGAGAGCCAGGGCATCCATCCTCCCTCTCCCCCCAAAGTCATTAAGAAGGCTCCCTTTATCTTTAGGAGTACCAGCCCAGCTTTGGGAGTAGGAGCCAGGCGTATCCCTGTTTCTCCCTCTTGCTGCCCTGGGAGATGTTTTGGGGTTTGGCCCCTCTGGAAGTGCAGGCTGGGCTATTTTGTGGTTCTAAACTGTAAAACTAGTTGTTAAAGACACTACACTGGCTGGCATCCCTGGGATGGCACAGGGAGTGAAGGTGATTCCTGCCCCAGGAGCTACACGTGCTCTTCTTCCCAGTCATTTCCAGTTCCTTCCTTCACTTGGCTCCCTCAGAGTAGGACAGAAAGGGAGATCCAGTGTCAGCAGCAGCCTGCAGAAGAAAGCCAAATCTTGGGCAAAACCTGAGAGTATCTCAGTAGCAGCCAAAGGACCACCCACCAGGTCTATAAGGGGCTGTTCCACCAGGAGGTGACCAATGAAGAAAAGTAAGAGTAGGGCAACAGGAATAAAAAATGAAAGAGTGTTTATTGCAGTTGAAGACACCTCTTTCTCAGCCCCCACGTGTGCCCGTGACTAACACCAAGGCAGGTCCCATATGCAAAGAGGCTCCTGCTCACAAAAACATCACTGAGCTGTGCACGAGCTCATGGCTGAGCTTGAAAACCAGAGAGAGCTGTGATGGTCATCTCACTCCTCTGCAACACAGACCATGGTATTCCCATCAGTCACTGTGTGGGTGAACCTGGGGGCTGCTGGAGACACACACAGCTCCCAGCAGAGCTCCATCATCCACCCACCAGTGGCACAAGCTGCAAGGCAAGCAAGTGGTGCTCTCCTGGGGCTTTAAAACAGCCATTTTGGTGGTTTGGTGGGTACTCCAGGCACCGGAGGCAGGAAAATGAGATAGAAACATTACCTACATAGAAATACACTGGTGCTTTTTCCAGCTGGGGCAAATCCTCAGGGTTTTGCTTCCCTGATGGAAGCAATTCACAACAAGCAGCACGAGAGCCTACACACCACATGGTTATCCCCCAGCTGGGCCATCTCCACCAGCCGGTGCAGCCACGTTGCAGAGGGATGCTCCAAAACAAGGCCCTGCCTTTCAATTTTTCCTAATATCCAGCCTGAACCTCCCCTGGCGCAACTTGAGGCCATTTCCTCTGGTCCTGTCGCCTGTGACTTGAGAGAAGAGACCGACCCCCACCTCTCTACACCCTCCTTTCAGGGAGTTGGAGAGAGCAAGGAGGTCTCCCCTCAGCCTCCTCTTCTCCAGGCTGAATAACCCCAGCTCCCTCAGCCTCTCCTCATAAGACTTATTCTCCAGACCCCTCACCAGCTTTGTTGCCCTTCTCTGGATGGAAAATGATATAGATAGAAACATTACCTACACACTGGTGCTTCTTCCAGCTGGGGCAAATCCTCAGGGTTTTGCTTCCCTGATGGAAGCAATTCACAACAAGCAGCACGAGAGCCTACACACCACATGGTTATCCCCCAGCTGGGCCATCTCCACCAGCCGGTGCAGCCACGTTGCAGAGGGATGCTCCAAAACAAGGCCCTGCCTTTCTGGCCAGACACCCAGCTCTGCTGTGTGTGCCTGGTGTCGCGAGCAGCCGGTGCCAGCACGGAGGGAGAAACAGCAAGTCCTGCAGTCCTGCTGCCAACTGAGATGAACAGACTGCTGCAAGTAGGGCTGCGTTGGTGCCACGCCATCCACATCCAAGGAGGGGGCTGGCAGGGAGCAGGAGCTTCTCCCAGACCTTCGCCCGGACCCGCTGTGTGGGCTCGCACCCCCCCGCAGTGGGGCTGGCTGTGGTGGCCAAACGGCTGGAAGCCAGGAGTCCCTTTCTTCAAAATCTTCTTGGCTCTTGCCCCGGCACTGCAGCAGTAGAGGAGCTGCCTGTGCCCATCAGGACACACCATCAGCCAGGAGCTGCTGCTCTTCCCAGTGCCTGTTGCCATTTAGGATATTGCCACTCTGTGGCCTTTCTGTGCTTGGCCAGTTTGAGACTGGTAGAGGAGATCTCAGTGCCATTCTAGGGGAGGCACGTGCCGGTCCCAAGATTTCATCCCCTTACAGGAAAAAAACATAAGAATGAGGAGGAAGGATGAACAAATGGGGCTCCCAAACTGTTTTAGGAAGAGAAATGATGCCCACAAAATTCACAGAATCACAGATTCACAGAACGCTATGGGGCTGGAAGGGACCTCTGGAGATCATCTCCAGCACCTTGCCGGAGCAGGCCCACGCAGAGCAGATTGCAGAGGAATGTGTCCAGGAGGGTTTTGAATGTCTCCAGAGAAGGAGACTCCACCATCTCTCTCTCTCTCTTCCAGGGCTCTGCCACCCTCAAAGTGAAGAAGTTCCACCTCATGTTTAGGTGGAACTTCTTATGGTCAAGTTTGTGCCTGTTGCCCCTTGACCTGTCCCTGTGCACCACTGAAAAAAGACTGGCCCCATCCTCCTGATGCCCATCCTTTAAGTATTTATAGGCGTTGATCAGTTTCCCCCTCAGCCCTCTCTTCCCCAGACTAAAAAGCTGAGACCTTCCTTCATCCAGAGGAACGTTTTCTTCCCCAGCACCTGGCAAAGGCCGATGCTGAGTCAGCAGGATGGAGGCAGAGTGGTCTGGACCGGTCTCTTTGGATGGGGACGCATCCCTGCCCCTCTTGCTGCAGGCAGTGCTGCCCTGGGTCGCAGGAATTCCGTGCTCAAAGCTGATTGCTTGCAATGGTGACACCACCACAGTGTTTTGGACAGTGCAAAATCACTCATGTTATGAGTTTTTCCTGGACAGCCAAGCCCTTGGAGTCAGCGTGGTGAAGGCAGGGCTGGAGATGGCCGTGTAGCTGCTCCGTCTGCAGGAGGCTGCCTGCTTCCAAGCCACGTGCAACGTCTGGCAGATCCGCAGCCAGCGACGTTCCAGCCCTGCCCTGTCACTGCTCACTGGAGCAATAAAATAGCAAGGGTATTTTCACTCCTCAAAGCCAGGACAGCGTGCCAGGCACCTCCCGTGCTGGAAGATTTCCCCGGGTACAGCAGCAGCAGTCCTGGCCTCTTCTGCTTCATAAACCTCCCGTGGTCCCAGCCCGTGAAATTGCTTCCGCAGCCAGAGCCCGGGTCCGTGGTGGGGCTGGTGCTGTGTGAGCACATCCAGCCCCACTCACCTTCACTGCACAGGGGAGTGCAGCCACCTGCCTTCTGCAACCTCAGGAGGGCTGAATTTAGAGATAGAAGTATAGAAGATGAATTTGAGATACAAGTATCTCAAGGGAGGGTTGAAGGAGGAGGGAGCCAGACTCTTTTCAGTGGTTCCCAGTGAGAGGACAAGGGGCAATGGGCACAAGTTGGAACATAAAGGGTTCCACTCAAATATGAGGAGAAACTTCTTCACAGTGAGGGTGGCAGAGCCCTGGAACAGGCTGCCCAGGGAGGGTGTGTGGAGTCCCCTTCTCTGGAGATTTTCAAGACCCACCTGGATGCTCCTGAGTAACATGCTCTGACAAGCTCTAGGCAATCCTGCTTCAGCAGGGGAGTTGGACTAGATGATCTCTATGGTCCCTTCCAACTCTAAAATTCAGTGAAATTCAGGGAAATTCAGTGAAATTCAGTGAAATGCGCTTCAGTGGGGGTTGGAATGCCAAGACCTGAGTCAGTCCTGTTTATCCAAACAGCCACTCACATCTAGGCTGACACTTGTGCCAAAAACGCTGGCACTGGGTGCCTAAAGAGAAAGGCCTGGGTGCCTGGTCGGTCCCCCTGACAGACCCGCTCTGCTCTGCTGCTCATCTGCTGGGCAACGCTGTCACACACAGCAGGAGTTATGTCTCTGCAGACATTTGCACCCACCAGAGCCTCTCTTCTTCCTCCTCACAGCTCCATCTCCGTGAGTCAGCTGAACTGGCTTCCTCTGGCTTGTGGGCACACTGATGCTGGGAATTCTGAGAAACATAACTACTGAAAAAATAAGATTTAGTGCCTATTTATTCCAAGCCATTTGTGACCACTCTGTCCTGGGCTGGGGGTGGAGGAGCTGTCACCTTCCAAAATCTGTGCCAAGTTGTCTGTGCCGATGGGAAGCCCCCTGCACAGCCTGTGCATCAGGGTAAGGTATGGGATTTCCAAGGAAATCAGGCTCACGGGGCAATTTAAATGGCCAGTGATCATTTCTGCCCATCACATGTGCCCAGGTGTGTGCTGGAGCATGGCCCATGTGCTGCACAGGAGGAGAGGTCCCTGCAGGGCCCCCCTCTCCTTGGGGTGACTGCGAGGTCCCTGCAGAGCTGGAGACCTTTGAGTGGCTGCTGACACAGCACCATGGGCTGAGAAGGTACCAGGCACATGGCAATCACATTTCTGGGCACCAGTACATCGCAAAGCGAAGCAAATAAGAGATGTGATGAGTTTACTGAGTGTTTGAAGGGGCAGGAAGGACATGGAGACCCAAGTCAGCATTGTCTTGGCAGGGAAAAATCTCCCTGTGGATAGATTGTACCCTTTTCTGCAGCACTTCTGCTGGGAGCGCAGCCACGTCTGCTCTGACGCAGCCCATATGTTCACACCATCTCCCAGCGTGACTGACAGCGAGCCAGTTCCCTCAGAGCATCCCCAGATAGCCCAGAGCAGCTCGTCCTCTGCCTGTAAATATTCTTCTTACGAGCATTTGGGACATAAGTTCTCACCCTGGGGATGGCCGGGGAAAGCACTGGGATGTATCAACATACCTTGGCTCACGGTGTCTGTTACAGTACCTTCTCCAGCTTCCAAAAGCTTTGAAAATCACAGTAGAATTTTAGTGGAACAGAGGATCTTGCCAACAGCCTGCACGGGGTGGTCCTGCCAGGTCTCAGCCACATACTCCTCTGAGATCAAACACTTCAAAACCAGCCATCCCCTTTCCGAGGCTCCCGCCCTTCATAAGCCCCACATTTCAAGCCTTATTCTGCAAAGTACCCTATACCCAAGTGTCTCACAGCACGCTAACACCCAGCATTGAGATACCCGTGTCTCTGGAGTATAGAAAAGAAGATCTGGCCATAATAATGGGGCAAACACCCTCTTTTAAACCTTGAGAACAAATAAAGGTGTGTGACTGCTTAGCAGGAAGAGGCTGAGTCTTCAGGACAGCCCTGGTACCTCTGCACACCCTGCTTTCCTCAGGCTGTACCTGCTCCTGGCTCCATGCAGGGAAAGTGCTGCTGAAAAGGGCGAATTGCAGGTCAGTGAGTCTCAGGCACCAAGTTTTCACTCCAGAAGGACGGGCCGTTAATAACCGTGACAAGGAGGACAGTGGGACGGACCATTTGCTGGCAACACCTGGGGCCTCTAAGCTGTACAGGGGACCAGCTTTGCACAGAAGTGGGATTTTGGCTGATGCTGAGGAACACGCAGGTGAGGGATGAGCTCCTTTCTGCTGTCTGTGGGGCTGGGCACTTTGTCTGGAAACACAGAAAGGGCCACAGCTCCCAGATTTCAAAATACTTTTTTCTTTCTTTTTTTTTTTTTTTTTTCAGGTGACAAAAGTCTATTTTTTAATGTAATATTCTGTTCTGTTAAAAAGAAGGGGAGAAAGTGTTCATACCCTTCCTACAAATAAAGCACAAAGTGTCAATATCTTTCTACAGTACATCTGCACGCCTCCCTGGGGGATTTTTCATTATAAAATCATATCTCAGTTATCAAGTCTCAGCATCATAAAGCACATATGGGATATGTTTTTTTTTTTTTTTTTTTTTTTTTTTTTAAACAGGAGATTTGCTGATACAGGGTTTTTCATGTGAAAAAAAGTCTCTTTCCCTGAACTGACTTTTCAATGGGGGAAAAAAATGTTATAGAAACCCCTCCAACTATGGGAAATATTGTTAGATGGAGGTAGATATGCCCTTGGAGACTTATGTCCCCTGCTTTGCGTAGAGCCCTCCCGTGTCAGCAAAACTGTTTGCATTCAGAGTGTTTTGGCAGAGCCTCCTCCGCAGAGCTGTGTGATGCTCCGTGGTGTTCACAGCTCTGGGGGTCCCTCCCTCCCAGCCCGGGGGTCCCTTCCCCCCTCGGCTCGCTCCCCTCGTTAGCAGTGATGCTCACAGGAGGTCCCCAGCTCTGCCGGCTGCCCTGGGCTCGTCTGGCAGCTTTGCAGGCTGATACGAGCCGTGTTATCACCGCTGGGCAAACACAGCCCAGGGATCAGTTACCAGGAGACTCTGGGCCTTGTAATCTCATTTTTCAGTAGGGAGGTTGGCCTGAGAGCTCCAGGGAGCTCCCGCTCCAGCCCTGTGAAGAGAGGACGGTGTTGCTCTTTCTGTTGGGGCAAGGCTCATTTCAGGGGTTCCTGCTCTTTTGGGGACATTAAGGCAGTGCTGCCAGAGCTAAGGACAAGAGAAAGCCTCAGCCTGTGGATGCTGAGGAAAAGGAAACCAGAGGAAGGGTCTGCACAGCAGGGGTCTCAGCTCAGAAGTTTAACTTTTTATTTTACAACCTTAAGCTTTTTATTTTACAACCTTATTGTGTCAGTCTTTTCTTGGTGAATCTAAGCTCTGCCACAACCTTATTGTGTCAGTCTTTCCTTGGTGAATCTAAGCTTTGCCACAACACCTTCAAAATTGGAATATTACAGTCTTGCCAAGGACGAGTTTAAATTCCCACCACAAGAGCTAGTGCTAGCAGGGGTGGCTTCCCTAAAATGGGGTTGGTGGTTCTGGCAGGTTTCTGGACTGTTGCGAAGGTGATGGTCAAAGCTGCAGAGGAGAATAGGACCAGGTGCAATGAAGGACAGAAGAAGCACTCCAAAATGCAACCTTAATGCTGGCTGTTGACTGTAGCACTAACAAGTGCCAGAGAAACCCTCCTGCCCGCGTGGGGCTGGCAGATGGAGACATCCCATCCTCGCGGGGCTGAGCTGCCAGCCCCATTCCTGATCACTGTTTTAATTGCTAATCAGAGCTGAGCTGCTGTTAACCTTCCTCCCGTAAGCTCCTTAGTGCTGCCGGCACAAGCCATTCCTTAGCCCTTCATGGACAAAACACGGGCAGCAGCTGATGCCAGCCCAGCCCCAGCCCATCGCCAGCCCAGGGCCATCACAACCACAGAATTAACCATGAGCCAGTCCCTCAACCTGTATTCAGCCCTGAATTTTCCCTTTTTTACTTCATGCTCACAGCCCTGACCCTCCCCACACCACACACAGCTGCTCTGGCTCCTGCAGAGTGGGAGGAAAACTCCAGCGAGCAGATCTGGGCAGGGAGTGCTTGTGCCGGTCCCATCTCAGCCCCACGGGACTCGCAGGATCCAGCAAGAACCGAGCTCTTCTGTCCCAATGACATCAGTGCCAGCGAGTCAGTGACATCCAGGGATGACCCAGTTGACATTTTTGGAGAGGAAATTGGCCAAAATGGCCCATTCCAGCAGGCTCAGAGTCATGGCGGGGGATGAAAAGCGGTTGTTCTGGCTTAAAAGCAAGTAGGAGAGTGGAGGAAGAACGTTCCATCTCTGAGACTGTTGAAATGTTTCTGCTTTTTTTGGTTAGAAACTGAGCTTCAGAAATGCTCAAAATATTTCACCTGATGCTTCCAGAAAAAGGTATTTTTAAATGGATTTTTTTCCAAATCTTCTTCAACAAAGGCTTTAAATAGCAACAGTCAAAAGAAGACTGTTATTTAACCCGTTCCTTCTGAAAGTATAGAAGGAAACGCAGTATTCCAGGGAGAAAGGAAATGGAATTTTTCCTTTTTACAAACCCAATTCTAACCCCTGAATTGTAGCCCACCCTAATGCCCTGTGTTTGGGCTGCACCGTGCCCCCAGCCCAGGGCCACGTGCTCACCCCCACTGCGGGCACCAAGGCAGAAGGACCAGCAAGCTGCCCACAGTCCCAGTGGAGGGCCACCTCCCCCGGGAGATCCCAGGAACCTGAAATGGGGGCCCAGAGAAAAGCAAGAACAGGGCAAGTGCATGTGGTGGCTCCCCATCAGGTGTTTTACAGGGTTTCTTTTCTGAGTGCGATGTGATGTGCCCAGTTAGGAAACCTCCCGGGGTAATTGTGTGGTCTCCTCTTGGACCTTGGTAAACGTGATAGAAATTTATCCCAAGCTGAGCCTCCTCTGCTTGGTCAAGGGTTGAAATAAGGCCAGTGTGGCTCGAATTCTGGCCGTAGCTGGGGGAAGGAGCAGTGTCTCCAGCTGGGTTTTAATTCACCCTCTTGAATCATGATTTCCATCCTGCTGGAGCATGGATTATTTGCAATTTCAAGAGTTTTCTGCCACTCGAGTGAAGCACTCAGCCAGCCAGGCACAGCCAGCAAGTGTCTGCCAGCGCTCCACGCACCTCCACCCTCTCGCTCCACTCAAGTATTAATTATTGTTGAACTGGTCCTTTAATATTTAATTGCCACCTCGACTCTCCTTTTCATCTCCTCCCTTCTCAGGCGTCTCTCTGCCTCTTGCAGACTGGCCCTTGTGCCTTCCCTGAGCTTGGCCTCCAAATCAGCCCCATCCCTTGAAAAGCCCGTCTGGCCGCCGGCTGAGCCCACGCCGAGCCCATGCAGCACCGGTGGGATGCGACGCCGCTGGAGACCCTGACGAGTCCTCCGTCCAGCTCAGACCCTGGAGCCAAGGTTGGTCTCTGGCATTTGCTTTCGAGTTCTGCTGGCCCAGGGAAGTGAAATGGTTTGGTAGGTTTTCATGGAGCTGGGTTGGGACGAGAGGCACTCATGGGCCCTGAGAGCAGCTGCTGAGGTTGCCAATTCTCTCTTCCTGCATCAGACTGAAAGTGGGTCACGCTGCCACCGGTGTAGCCCCAGAGCAGCCCTGTCTCGAATAATTTTGACTTTTTGTAGTTCACAAGGGGTGTGTGGCCATGGTAACAGCCAGCTGGCTTTTGGCATGCTCGTTTCCAGCTTGTGAAGTACATGTTAGAGGCCATTGGGCTGCCCACGTCCTCTGGATCTGGGCTGCAGCCATGGGCTGGAGGGAGGAACCTCCCTTGGCCCCTGCTGATGACAGCTTTCACCCAGGGCAGACCAGTTGGTGTCTGCAGCTCTCCCTGCTTTCCCCAAGGACTGGATTTCCATAAGAGATGGAAAGAACCTGCCTGACTGGCTGACCCGGCCACTTGCCACAGCCTGGCACCCTTCCCGAGGCTGGGGCATGTGTCCTACGTCTGAAGGCTGGGGCTGGGGTGGCAAATGGGGTCAGCAAAGCTGCATTTGGCCCTGCTGTGCATGTCTGGAAGTGGGAAGAACTAAGAGGACGGATCCTCTTATCGCTCGCTCGGCTTCAGAGGCCCTGCACTAGAATGACAAGTTTTTCAGGAGCGGAAAATGTCAGGTGAGGTGATGAGATCACGAGTTATTCGAGGTGGCATTAAAGGCGGGTCGGCGCAGATCTCACCCACAGGACTTGGGGCAAGGACCTGTGGGCTGGGAGGATGCACAGGGAGGGGGGAAAGGGGACAAACTTGTCCTCCAAAGGGGACAGGGCTGCTCTGCACCTCCCGAGAGGTTTCTGTGCTGTGTTTGGTGTCTCTATGGGAAGGCAGCTCCAACAGGCAGATGTGATCTTCGCTGATTTTAAGCAGGACCAAGCTGGCACTACATCCTTTAGCTAGCTTTTGTAGCTTTCCTTTTTAATTTTGTATTGATACATTTAAAAATGAACGTCTCAGCAGTCCTTTCATCCCTGTGAGTCTCTCCAGCCAAAGCCTGTTGGAAGTTTCTGGCTGGTCCCTCCTCCCAGTCTGGGGAATATACTGGCCTTTCTCCTGGCTGGCAGGAGGAAACCCCTCAAACACCTTTTAATCCTGCAGATCCCTGGCCGAGGGATCAGAGTGGGGGGAAGCAAGGGAGGCAGAGGAGGAGTTTGCTTATTGCGGGGAAGGTTGCTCTGTGGTTGACAGGAAAGATGCCTCTGGGCTGCCAGGAAACTCATCTGTGATAGACTTTGTGTTCCCCCCCCTGCCTCCCCCTGACAGCCCTGGGGAGGGGATGCTGGTTCTTGGTTCTGCTCAGGAGCGAGATCTGCCAGTTCATTGCTGCACAGGGCAGCGAGCAGGAGAGCCTCTGAGCCTTGGGCACACGGCCTCTCTGCAGCCCCAAACACCACAGCAAAGCACCCTCCCAAAACTGCCTCTCTGCAGCCTCCCCACACCAGCAAAACACCCTCCCAAAACTGCCAGACTTTAGGCAGCTTCTACGGGGGGCTTTTTTTGGCCGGCGGCTCCCAGCCTCTCCCGGCAGTTACCGAGTGCCATCTGTTGACTAAATCACAGCCGTGCAAAAAAGGGAGAGAAGCCAGGATGAAACGGGTGAAGTGCACTTGGGACAAGTGGCAGCATGGGACTGAGTGGCTCTGGAGGAGTTTCACCGAGTGGAAAAGGAAAAGGAAGGAGGGTTTCAAGCCAAGGCGGTTCCTGCTGGTGGACAGGCCGATGAAGGGATGCCAGGAATGCTTCTTGGGGCAGTCAGGTTTGGGTTTATTGAGGGATCAGACTCTTTCCTTCAGCCTTTGTGTAAGGCAGAGACAGAGAAGAAACATCCAGCTTTGCTGTCAAAATGTGCAGCAACACTTTCTGCAAGTGCTGAACGCTGTCCTGGCGCGGGGAGATGGCAGACTCCCATCAGAGAAGATTCTCTGCGAGGAAACTGGTCAGGGAGAGGCTTTGCAGCGCACAGCTAGAGAAAGGGGCTATTTCACTGTCACAAGCACAAAATGGACAGGTCAGTGCCCTGATTTCCTTCCTTTGCTCCAGAAAAATCTCCAGCAGACTTTATGCTGAGCTGAGAGCAGGGGCTCCAAGCAGTCAGCAGGAGGCTGCGCTTACGGGAGCTCAGCCCCGGCAGGGAAATGCAGCAAAACCCCCTTTTGTCCTCTTGATTCCTCCAGCTTTCAGGCTTTCCTGAAGAAAAGCTGCTGTCCGCTGCAGGGACTGCTCCTTCATGGGATGCCCATAGTTACCAAGAGCTCATAGATCCTCCTTCTCTAAAGCAGAAGCCGCAGAGCCAACTTGGGGTGTCTACCCTGGGTGTGCCCCACGGCTTCTGCGCTGAGTAGGCTTTGGAGATGGCACAAGCCAGTCCACAGCAGCCAGAGCACAATAAAGAGCCCGGAATCAGGCCATCCTGCTTATTAAAGGTCTTCTGGCAATTTTAGAAGAATAAAGGGATTAAGTCTGGGGGTGGTGGACAAGTTCCCAGGTGAGTAATTAAGATGGTTTCTCCAAACATCCTTCCTGTGGCACACGGATGCAATACCTGCTGGCTGAAAGGCTGGGTCAGGTTGGTGCCTGCTGGGAAGTAGCTGCCCTCAACGGCCTGAGAGAGCAGTTCTGATGTGCTTCACCCACTGAGGTGGGGGTGCTCGTGTGAAAAGGATTCAGTGTCTCCTGGGGTCCTGCAGCACCCCCAAAATGCCACACAGCCCCCATGCCCTTCTCACTGGAGCAGGAGGCTGGGGACCACCTTTGGCTCCTCTTCTTCCCAAGGGGCAGACCTATGGGTTTCGGTGCTCCCTGGTGCCAGGGTGAAGGTCCTGGAGGATCACCCTTACCCCGAGGGAGGCACAGACCCCATGGGAAGGCAGTGCTTATCTTGGGATTTAAGAGCAAACTGGAGTTTTTGACAATTCAGAGCAAGCCCTCAAATTGGGGACAGCCTTGGTGTTACTGCAGCCCTTTCTGGCCACGACACCAGGTACAAGCAAACCTATGTGGATGAACATAACCCGTAAATGTCAGCATATTTATAAGATTCTGATTTCTACATCCCGTGAGAGTCTCAAGAGCACAAACTGGTCCCCAGACCAACCTGTTCTGCCCCACTGCTGAAGCTGCAGATGCTGCTCTCTTGACTGGGCCCTTTTGCCTCTGGGTTTCTACAGCATTAACTGAGCATTCACCTCCTCGTCAGTCTCAGGTGATGATGATTTGTCATTAGTGCCACTCAGACATCGTAAAAGGGCAGCTGAGAAATGTCAGCTGTTGGTGTTGAGGGCAGTGGAGGAGCCGACGCTGCCCTGGAGGGAACTGCAGCTCTCCAGAGACGTTAGCAAAGGCAAAGGTATTTTGGGGCTGTTCGTGCCTGCTCATGGCACAGCTCATTGCTGGAAGAGCTTGTCATTGCCGGAAGAGCTTGGCCACACCATTGATAACAGCAGGGACTTTGGATGCCACAGCTATGAGGTCTGTAGAAGCTCCTTGCAAGCACTTAGCTTACACTGACAACTTGGATGTGGTCCCTTAGTTATGGTGATCCAATGGACCCCACTGTACACGGTGCTTCCCCTGCGCTGTGCAAGGAACCTGCTGGTGTTTGGGAGAACGGTGTGGGGCTGTGTTAACCTGGGCCTGGGTGTTAGCAGCACGTGCAGGCTCCTCAGGCCCAGGAACACAGCCACCACACCAACAGGATAATGTACAGTTGCTGGAAAAAGTGTTTCCATGAGCACTGGCTCCCTGGCTCAGCCCAGCATCGTCTCCCAGGACTGACCTTGTCCCCACAGCCACCAGCCCAACCAAAAATGGGCCATCGCTCCACCCTCACAAGGGGCTGTGCCAGCTTGGAAACCCAAGGCAGCACCATCCTCCCATCTCCCCTGTGTTGCCAGGGCAAGGAGAAGCCCTGTGTGGCTCCGCTCCACTTGGCCATCACAAACCTCCTGACAAGCACCTGGGCTCCAGCAAAGCACCTGTGTCTTTTTCCCAATTTTCCATCCACAGCAGAGTCTTCCTTTCCTTCCTCAGCCTGAATCCAGAGGCACTGCCTGGGAAATCATTTCAGTTTCCTTTCATCATTTGAGTAGCTACTAATTAATATGGGTCAGTCTTTCCCTCTCAGCACTTTTACTAAGCCATGCTTCCATCTCTTCTAGTGCCCTAGTCCTGATCTCCAACAGTCAGAGTTATATGCAGGGGAGTGGCCAAATTCACAGTTCTTCAGAGTCTTTTGAAGGCTTCCCTTGAACCATGTTGAATTTGGGTTAAACTTCTTGGGTTTTTTGAGTGGTTGATCCGCTCAAAGGTCTCAGAGCGGGTAGGTACCAGCAGCGAGCCCACTCAGTTTCTCTAACAGACAAACATAGCTGGGACCGCATTAAAGGTTGGTGTGTGCATCAGTCCTTGGGCAACAAAATACTCCCCCGTGGGCTTCCATCTCCTGTTCACCTCTGTCTCATCTGGGTCCTTGGAGGGCACTGGAAGGGGCAGCCCGTCTGCACTGGGGGAGGACACACAGCCGGGACGTGGTGCTGAGAGAAGGGTTTGAGCGTGGCCACCTGAGAGCCCAGCGGGCAAGTGCTGCCTGTTTTCTCCAAGCCCCATTATCTGTGACTCTTCTGGGGGTCATTTTGGCAGCTTTAAGACAAGGACTTACTGGGGGGCCCTCTCCTTTGACTATGGGCTTTCTGCCAGGCATGGTGCTGGCTGGTGATGCCGACCCCACAGCGTGGCTTCTGCTGCCTCCCTGAAAAGGCACGTTTTAAAAGTGGGGAAATCATTCCCGGAGCACACTGAAATTAACCAGCAAAAGGCAAATCCAGCACTTGTTTTCCCGTGCAGATACTCGCCCTCAGAAGACATTCAGGACCCCAGATATTTTCCCGGTGCCCCGCCGGGCGTGCAGCTAGCCATGCATAACAAATCCCACAGCCCCATCAATGGCCACCAAGTGAAGTCAAGCTGTTTGCCTGATCCATTCTGCATTGTTCGCCCGGCGTTTCCCACTTTGAACCAGGGCTTGTGGCATCAGGAAGTTAAAAGGAGTCAGGAGGGGAAGGCGGGGGGGGAAAGGGGGAGTGTTTCTTTTTAAAAGAGAGTGAGATTGGAGAGGAGGACACAGGCACTCAAAAACCCTGTCTGTGCTTGGTATATTAGGCAGCCAGTGCTCTTGGCTGGGAGCCCAGGCGAGGCTTTTGTAATCAAAACATGATCTTGTATGCTGTGCAACCAGTGCTGAGAAAGGCCGTCTGATGGCTCTCCTCTTTTAGCTCTGCTCTGGAATCCGCCGGGCTGCGCCGCCGATGTCCAACATGCACCGAGCCGTGAGTGCCGCCGCGCTGGGGCCTGGGGGGGGCGCGGGCCGGAGGGGTCCCTCACCCCAAAAAAGCCACCGAAGGACGTGCAGGGGCTTCCTTCAGGGTGGCCTTTCCCTGCTTGTCGCTTTGTTGGGGTTTTTTTTTTTCCCCTTTCCCGGCTGCCAGCAGGCACGGGGGGCAAACGAGCCCTACCGCGTCGTGGGGGGGTGCCGGGGGTGTGTTTTGGGTGCCGGGGTTTGCGTGGCCGTGGCCAGGGCAGGTTGCAGTGGCCGGTTCAGGACAATGTGTCTCCGGGGAGCGGGGGAGGCCGGGGCAGCAAACAAACCGAAACCCAGGCGGTGCTGGATGTTCCCTATCCCAAGGGTTTCGGCTGCAGCTGTCAAGCCAGAGGATATTAAAAAGAGCGGATGGATTTGCTGACGCCGAGGAGCGTTAGCGAAGGGCCCCGCTCCTCTTCCCTCCCCCCCACCTTCTGTCTTTCTCGCTCTCCCAACCCCGCTGCCTCCGGGGTCTCTCTCTGGAGGAGCAGGCGATGGGAGCAGTGTGTGGGGAAACGCTGCCTGCAGAGACAGCCCGGAGCGGGGCGTCCCTCCGGCCCCCCAGGAGCTGCGTGGGGGTGTCTGTGCCACTTGGGAGAGGGGGATACGACAGAACCAGGTGTCGTCATGTCATTGAGGCACGAAGCCGCTCGCTTCCCATTTCTCCTTTTTGTGACATTTTGATTTGCCATAGAAGGAGGCCTCTCCTCCTGCGGCTCCGTGGCTCGGCTGTGCTATCGAGGAGGCATCGGGCTCGGCTGCTGTCTGATTCACAGCCATGGCACGTTTGTTCTGCCAAAGCCATTTATAACTCCCCCGTCGCGGTGACATACGGGCACCGTGGTTCCCCGGAAGAGCTTGGCTCCGGGGAGGGCACGCAGTGGCCACTTTTCACCCCCAGCATCAGCCTGGGCACGGGCTGGGGCGGCCGATTCGTTCCAGAAGGGGAGGAGAGGGCACATCCCCCCGTTACCAGCCGGCTCAGAGCAGCAGCTGATGGGCAAACGCTGACTTGGCTTAACGTGTACAATGGGGGAGCCCCCGGGGGGGTCCAAACGCTGCTTGGCCATTCTGCACACAGCGGGGCTGTGCAGGCAGGGGAGCGCCTCTCGGCCACAGCTCCCCAGCACTTGCTGGAACAGGTTGTGTAGAGAGAAATACGTTAATGGCTTCGTTAATAACGGGGGCAAAAAGTGCTGAATACCAGCAAAACTTTCCTTCCAGGGACTCGTTTCCAGCTGGAAATGGAAGGACCCCCCTCCCCCCGGCACTAGCTGTGTTGCAACGTAGACAAAATGCTGACAAATGTGCAGTCTCGTGCCGGGAGGGAGAACGGCCCGACAGGTCTTTCCCATCCTTTGCCTTTCAAAAGAAAAGAGCACAAACACCACCTCTGCCGGGATTTTTAAATTCTTGCGAGCCGGCAGCCTTGTCAGCCCTCCTTCAAAGGAATGTGGAGATGAAAGGGGTGTGTTTGAGGGCACACACCGCTTTGATCCCACCCTCCAGCAGCCAACACCCCAGCACTCAGCGAACCTGCCAATTGAGGGCTCACAGAATGGCTTCTGTGCGGGTAAACACTGAATTCAGCGTTAATCAGCCTTGCAAAATGGCCAGGAAAGTGTATCCACCCACATATACAATACACTCACCTGGAGCGTACCCGGTTGATGGACGGTGGTGGAAAAGCGCGTCTCACTCTCCCCAGACCTTGACAAAATCCCATTGTCCCACAGGAGAATGCCTGGAGGAGGTTTGAATGTCCCCGTTGTTGCACCTGAACACAAATGGGCACCTGTGTCTGGCAGAGTGGCTCTTGGCAAGGGCTGTGAAATCAGCGCGGATAAAACACCCCTCCCTGGGGGTAGGAGGGAAGAGGCGCTCGTGCAGGGTCTGCTTCAGCAAACAGGGTCTCCTGCCTTTCCCCTCTCTGGTTCCCGACAATCAGCAACACCTCCTTGGTGATGGCAGCACATTTTCAACCTTTAGTCCTTTTTCTCCAAAAAATATGATGTACCCATCCTGTTGTACCTCTGATGTACCCATGATGTACCTCTCCCCCCATCCGTGGCCCTATTATGTGCAGATCAAGCGTAGATCTGCTTGATCAGAGCTGAAACCTAGTTACCTTTGGGGTGCTTTTTCATGTAAAGCCCCCAAAAGTTAGACCTAGTGTCTCAGGGATGCGGGATCATTCAGCTGGATCCCTTCCTTTGAAGGCGAACGCTGGCCATGGACACAGGGGACATTTGCAGCCCTGGTTCCCGGAGGCCGGTGACACTTTTGGGAGAGCAGGGATGCTCACCCCTGGCTGAGTTCCCACACGCTACCTAGAATTATTTTTGGAAGGTCCAGTTGCTCAAGCCTGCCCACATTCTTCCCTGGTGCCCGTCTCCCCAGTAGGTGAAAAACTTCCCATGTTAAGGAGGTGATTCCTACAGCTCATCTAAAATCCCGTACTTTCAAACAGGCAGGATATTCCCACCTGGGCGAAATACTACATGACCCATAAAAAATCAAGGGCCAGGTTCATCATGCCTTGATTCTGCCTTGCTCGATGCACTGGCACACTATAAACATACATCTCCAGGAGGCCAGAGCCCTTGTACGTGGCTGTGTACTTTCAAACAGGCAGGATATTCCCACCCGGGCAAAATGCTACATGACCCATAAAAATCAAGGGCCAGGTTCATCATGCCTGAATTCTGCCTCATTCGATGCACTGGCACACTATAAATATACATCTCCAGGAGGCCGGAGCCCCTGTACATGGCTGGGTAGAGTTCATAAATGTAGCTGGGAACATGCTCTCAAATAGCCATCCAGCCTGGCCTTGAACATGTAGCTGGGAACATGTCGTAGAGTCAAGGCTTCCCCTCCCCTGGGCTGTAGCATCTGTGGTTTTACCCTTTGCCTTCGAGCTTGGGCTTCACACTGTGTGTTTGCTGGGTTTGAGAAGGGCTGTGTAGACGGCACCGCTCCGTCCCCTCCTCCGGACCTGCGCCGCTCCAGCTTTTCCCCTGGTGACCTCCTTAGGACCGGGCAAAAGGCAGCCGAGGTCTCCAGGAGAAACCCTCCCTTCCCAGGAGAAAGGGCTTTGCAAGCCCGTTGGCTACCGCCGGTGGCCGGGCCCTGGGGATCCCGGCAGCCTGGCCCACGGCCAGCAGGACGGCACCCGGGGCATGGCGGGCCTCAGGGCCAGATCCCGTGTCCCCAGCTGCCGTGGCTGGCCCCTGACGTGGCCTTCCCCAAGGGAGGTCACACCTGCTATGTCATGATTAATGAAGGAAAAACCCCTCCTTGCCTGCGCAGAAGCTCTTCCCAGCCCGGAGCGCTGCAGGGCCTGCCGTGGAGGATGCTGCTGGGGGTTCTGCCCTGGGGGTGGGCACAGCCACGGGCCCTGAAGAGGGGAGGGCAGCAGGAACACCCGCTCGCAGGGAGGCATCGCGGGTTCGTCCCATGAAAATGGGGAAACCAACCATTGTCCTGAGAGTCTCGGTGTTCTTCTGAGGACAGGAAGCCACCAGGGATGGGCAAAAACATGCCTTGCCCATGCATTGCGAGCGAAAATGCTTTGCTGCTTCAGAGAGCTTTAATCAATTTTATTTCCCAATTAACCATCTATTAACAACCAATTCTGGTTTTAAAGAAAAATAAACCCAAACACACCCCTAGGAAAAAACACCCCTGCTTCCCTCCTCATACTACTCTACCCCATTTTTTGGTTTTCTGTCCCTCTCAGCACGGGGCACCCTGTGCCTTCGGTGAGATGAGGGCAGCACCAGCACAGGGGGTTCTCCCCTGGTGACTCCCCCTGGGTCCCACTCGGGTGGACCTCAGCACCAGCACAGGGGGTTCTCCCCTGGTGGCTCCCCCCTGGGTCCCACTTGGGTAGACCTCTGTCCCTCCAGGGGCTCCAGGAGAGATGGGGAGGGACTCTGGATGAGGGAGGGGAGCCCTAGGAGGAGGGGGAAGGGTTGGACCCTGAAAGAGGGGAGATAGAGCTGAGCTGTGGGGAAGAACTTGTTTGGTGTGAGGGTGGTGAGAGCCTGGCCCAGGTTGGCCAGAGAAGCTGTGGCTGCCCCATCCCTGGAGGGGTTCAAGGGCAGGTTGGAGGGGGCTTGGAGCAACCTGGGCTGGTGGGAGGTGTCCCTGCCCAGGGCAGGGGGTGGCACTGGGGGGGCTTTAAGGTCCCTTCTAACCTGAACCATTCTGTGACTCTCTCCTCCTCCCCCCAGCAGGGCCTTTCTGTTCTCCACCTCCTCCTGCGCTGGCCCCTCTCCCCTTCCCTCCCAGCCCGCTCCCCACGGCCGCCATTGCTCCCCGCGGGCTGCTGGGGCGCCTCGCCCCTCAGGGGTCTTAGGGGCACCACGGGCCCTCCTGATTGGCTGAGAGGCCCGATGGGCACTTCTGATTGGCTGAGAGGCCCCTTGGGCTCCTCTGATTGGCTGAGTTTTGGTGGGCGGCCCCTGCGGGAACTGGTTGGAACCGGTTGGAACCATTTGGGGGCGGCCCGTGGCCTCTCCCTCACAGGGCGCCCTGCAGCCGCGTCCTCGTGATGGAATCTTCGCCAGTTTTTCCCAGTATACCCATGAGACTGGGGTGGTTGAAGGACTAGGCTCGTAGAAGGTGTCAGGTTAGCACCGAGCAGGGGAGCGGGGAGAGTTTCCAGGGCTGGGGATGGAGGTGGGCACAGCTTCCTCTGAGCAGGCCCCACTCCTGCCCCAGGGTAGGGCTGGGGGCTGAGGTGCCCGAGAGCAGGGACTGACACCAGCCCCAGAGACCTTGACAGGTCTAAGGAGAGGACGGGGACGAGAGGGGCATGTGCAGCACTGGGGCCACAGAGGACATTGGCACAAAGAATCCTCTTTGCTAGCCCTCGGGGACCCTGGGTAGGCCTGTGGCTACACGGTGGATGTTTCCTCTTCACAGGGACACAGCCCTGAGGGTCCCCCAGAGGAGCAAGATCCAGTTGTAGCAGGATGGGTGACAGTTTCGTTCCTTTTGCTTCTCGATTCCTTCAAACTTTGCTGAGGCTGTGGGTAGTGTGCATCGCGTGTGGCAGCTGGATTTGATGCAGGGCAGATTTACAGCACAGGGGTGAATGGCAAAGGCAGCAGGCTGGGGGCAGCCTGTTGGTGGTTAGAGTTGGAATCCCAGCCGAACAGAAATCCAGGCCTGCAGTGCCTGCTCAGAGATTTGGGGTTCTTTCAGATGGGGAGGGACTCTGGATGAGGGAGGGGAGCCCTAGGAGGAGGGGGAAGGGTTGGACCCTGAAAGAGGGGAGATGGAGCTGAGCTGTGGGGAAGAACTTGTTTGGTGTGAGGGTGGTGAGAGCCTGGCCCAGGTTGGCCAGAGAAGCTGTGGCTGCCCCATCCCTGGAGGGGTTCAAGGGCAGGTTGGAGGGGGCTTGGAGCAACCTGGGCTGGTGGGAGGTGTCCCTGCCCAGGGCAGGGGGTGGCACTGGGGGGGCTTTAAGGTCCCTTCTAACCTGAA
This sequence comes from Calidris pugnax, assembly GCF_001431845.1. Taxonomy (NCBI): domain Eukaryota; kingdom Metazoa; phylum Chordata; class Aves; order Charadriiformes; family Scolopacidae; genus Calidris; species Calidris pugnax. The sequence continues at coordinate 473,430 of NW_015090829.1, read as the reverse complement.
CCATTCTGTGACTCTCTCCTCCTCCCCCCAGCAGGGCCTTTCTGTTCTCCACCTCCTCCTGCGCTGGCCCCTCTCCCCTTCCCTCCCAGCCCGCTCCCCACGGCCGCCATTGCTCCCCGCGGGCTGCTGGGGCGCCTCGCCCCTCAGGGGTCTTAGGGGCACCACGGGCCCTCCTGATTGGCTGAGAGGCCCGATGGGCACTTCTGATTGGCTGAGAGGCCCCTTGGGCTCCTCTGATTGGCTGAGTTTTGGTGGGCGGCCCCTGCGGGAACTGGTTGGAACCGGTTGGAACCATTTGGGGGCGGCCCGTGGCCTCTCCCTCACAGGGCGCCCTGCAGCCGCGTCCTCGTGATGGAATCTTCGCCAGTTTTTCCCAGTATACCCATGAGACTGGGGTGGTTGAAGGACTAGGCTCGTAGAAGGTGTCAGGTTAGCACCGGGCAGGGGAGCGGGGAGAGTTTCCAGGGCTGGGGATGGAGGTGGGCACAGCTTCCTCTGAGCAGGCCCCACTCCTGCCCCAGGGTAGGGCTGGGGGCTGAGGTGCCCGAGAGCAGGGACTGACACCAGCCCCAGAGACCTTGACAGGTCTAAGGAGAGGACGGGGACGAGAGGGGCATGTGCAGCACTGGGGCCACAGAGGACATTGGCACAAAGAATCCTCTTTGCTAGCCCTCGGGGACCCTGGGTAGGCCTGTGGCTACACGGTGGATGTTTCCTCTTCACAGGGACACAGCCCTGAGGGTCCCCCAGAGGAGCAAGATCCAGTTGTAGCAGGATGGGTGACAGTTTCGTTCCTTTTGCTTCTCGATTCCTTCAAACTTTGCTGAGGCTGTGGGTAGTGTGCATCGCGTGTGGCAGCTGGATTTGATGCAGGGCAGATTTACAGCACAGGGGTGAATGGCAAAGGCAGCAGGCTGGGGGCAGCCTGTTGGTGGTTAGAGTTGGAATCCCAGCAGAACAGAAATCCAGGCCTGCAGTGCCTGCTCAGAGATTTGGGGTTCCTTTCCTCCCCTCCCCACTCTCACTTTGTCTTATCCAGCTCTCGGTGTGAGCGGAGGAGAGGGAATATGAGATCCCTGCAGCATGCAGGTGCCACGCTGATAAGGAGAGCACAAAAACGCTGTTTAAAAATAAACCTGTAGTGCCTTGGAGATCTCAGCCTTGCCACCTTGCTCCTCATGCAAACGCCAGGCAGAGTCTAGACGATATGGATCTGCTTGCTGCAGTGGGTTGATACTCCTCAGCATTCATTTTCGCTAGACGCTGCTGTCACAAGAATTTTAAAAATCCAATTTGATATCCCCCTGTGGTAACCAAGGTGCTTTCTGAATGTAAATGGAGGGGAACTGATGTGCCTGAGAACACCTGAACCAACAGCAGAGAGAGGTGTCAATTACTGCATGCAGCCAAGCAGGGTGTTAACTCTGAAGCCTACCGACAGCCATCAAGGTGGGGCAGCAGCTTTTTGCTCTAACTGCCTCGTTGATCAACAAAAACTGTAAAAAAAGAAAAGGTCAGTTCTGCCAGGAAAAAATCAGTTTACAAGATACAATATTATTTTTAATGGAGGACAAACGGGAGAAATGGTGGGGAAAGGCTTACGCTTTCCACCCTATCCAAACAGGAGCAGGTTTCATCCTGTTTTGGTGTGACAACTGAGAAGATCTTCACTCCTTCTGTTTTCAGGATGCTGCTGTGGACGATGCAGTCTTAAGGAAGAAAGAACAGAAAGATGTTGAACTCGATAAGAAAATCCTGGCTTTGCGGAAAAAGAATGAAGCGCTCATACGGAGATACCAGGTGAGGCTGAGGGTTCTGACCTTCCCCAGCTCTGATTTGGAGTCCTCAGCTCACAGTGTGCAGGAAATGGTCAGCAGTGTCAGAGTGACTTTGTTATATATTTAATGTTTTAACGTCAGGAAGCATTTGGAGCAGGTGGGCAGAGCTCTGCCTTTAGCTACAGCTCCTGAATTGCGTTGGAAAGCAGGGTCATGCTGCTTGCCTTGCTGCTGCCGAGTCTCCTCTTGCCCTGCTGTCTTCCTCTGTCTGCATCACACCTTTCCCACCCCTGCACCTCATATTCGCTGACTTTCCTGTCTGTCCTTCCCAGTGCCTCCTGCTTATCCTCCTGGATGCACAGGTCATTGCTTCCTCAAGACATTTGATAGGTTTATTTCCCCTACCAGGGCAGTGGTATCAGTTGAAGCTCTTCCCTGGCCAGTCCCAGTGTTTCCATGGAGCACGGAGGTGTCCAAAAGAGTTCCCATGAAAACACAAGGAAGATGAAGGCAAATCAAGGCTTTAGCAGGCTGTTGGTTACTGCAGCCTTACCCTCTGTATGAGGAGGAAGTGCTCCAGCTACACCCCCGGGTTTTTTGATCCTGCCTTGGCCAAGAGAGTCTGCCTAGTGGCCTGCAGGAGGTAGCCAGCCTGGCTTGTATGAGCTGGTTTGGGTGACATTATGGTGACCTGGAGCTCTCCCTGTGGGTGTGTTTACCCTTCTCCACGAGTGTCTGCATATGGCCGTGCAGAGCAGTACAGAGGGTGCCCCTTGGCTTGTCTGGGATGTTCTGCCTGTGCCTGAGGCCACCTGGCTTTAGGGGCTCTTTAACATGTGCCAGCTGGGTGGGCAGTCTGGAGTCTGACAGCTGTGCTGAAAGCCCAAAATCCAGAGGGCACTTTGTGTCTTGGATCCAGAGCTGAGAGATGGGAGTGATGCTCTGGGCTAGGCCTTGCTTAGAGGACATTTCCTTTGATACCACAGAAGCTATTTTAGACCTTTTCTGGTGGCAGCAAAAAATGGTACCTGGTGGAAAGCAATGGGAAAGGTCAAATGCCACAAGCAGCTGGGGGAGAGGATCTCTCACCCCCGGATGAAATGCTGCCCACCTGCCACCACCCCTTGGCTTCTAGGAGAAGCTGCCTAGTAGATAGCCAGATCTCAGCCACCTTCCCTTGGCCACAGATGATGCCCTGTCCCCAGACTGGCACAGGGACCATGGCTCCTGTGCACAGTTCTCCCTTTCTGCAGACCTGGTGTGTCTTCAGCCTCTGGGCTTGCTTCCCATTGCATGTGCTGTGACCACAGCAGGCACTCTGAGCCAACAAGAGATTTACTAAGGTGCCTGTGGCACAGTGGCAGGTAATGCAGGTCACAGCTGCCTGTGACCCCTCCCAAGGGCACACGGATGAGACACAAGTTGGTCCACTCCTTCTTAGAGGTGGGTCCACTCAGGAGAAATCCTAAATAGGAAAATGGACATCTATAGGCATCCAGGTACTGGCTGATGATAAGGATATATATCTGTTTCAGGAAATAGAAGAGGACAAAAAGCGAGCTGAGCAGGAGGGAATGGCTGTTACCTCCAGGAGACCCAAGCAAGATGGACTCATGATTACTATCACCAAGGCTCACAATGTAAGTGCTGCCTCTCCTTCACCATCGGCCAGTTCTCACTCCAGTCCTGCCTCAACAAAGTGACATTTCTGAGAGGAGTAGCCTCCACAGCAAAGCTTTTTCAGGCGTGGGACATAGCTCCTAAGCCCTCAAAAGAGGGTGTAAAAACTGGAGAGGTGTGTGCTCAATGTGATTTTAACTGATCAATGTAAATTTTTCAGCCGTGCCCAGGCACTTGTACCCAGACACAGATTAACAAACAAGTAAATGAATGTGTGAACAGGCAGCCTTGGCCCTTGGTTGCTTTGGGGCTTTCCACAACTGGGGAAAATGCTGCAAGTGCCAGGCTTCCTTCCTAACCGGACTGGATCTGTGTCTGGCAAGCCCTGTCCACCCCTCCTGGCAGTGTGTGGCTTGGTAAATCATCCAGCCAGTCCTGCTGGAACCCCTGGGGAAAGTCCTCTGTCAGAGCAGGCCAGCCCATCCTCAGAACTGCTGGGTTGTTAGATCCAGCCTAGTGCATTGCTCACGTCTCAGCCATTCCCTGGCCCTTGCCATTCTCCAGAGGTGCATGCACACGTTTTTCTCTCATACAGGACCTGAAAGATGCAATTACCCAGACTGAACACTATGGACAAGATAGCCCAGCCCTCTCGATGGTGAGCACCACCCTCAGGAGCCAGCCACTTGGCTTCCAAGGCCATCTCCATCAGGACTTAGGCTTTCCTGATGTAACTCAGAGTGCTGCAGAAAGAGATGAGCATGACATTTGTTTCCTATGACTCTGGCATTTTAGTCTGAAATGTCAGATTTGTAAGTGCAAAGGATTTTCCAGACCCGCTGTAATTGTGGGTTTTGCTGCTGAGCAGACAAGGAGCCCCTTGTTCCCTAGGAATGTCACGGCACCGTGCCGGGCACAGAGAGCGTCGCTGGGGCAAGGCCTCCCTTTTCTGTAGCTGGGCCCCCTGCTCATGGGCAGGTGTGTGTGGGGAAGGGAATCACATCGGTGAGCTGAGGGGCCTGAATTTGCTAATGGAAATTACTCATTTTCCAGGACAAAAGGATTGTGAGCGAAAAATGGGGGAGCCCCTGTCCTACGAGCCCGGGGTTCGGCATTGGCAGCGAGGAAGAGGAGGAGGAGGAGGAAGCAGATCATATGTTCACATTCAGGATGGGGAAGAGGATGCAGCTGGCTGTTACCATGGACAACAAAGCCAAGGTGAGCAGGGAAGAGGTTTCCTCTTACACTGCAGCCTCTTGACTTACAAAGGAGCTTCTGTTCTGCCTCTCACTTGAGCTTTCTTCTCAGCGTGTCCCCCCAGTGTCTCATCTCCAAAGGAATAGTCCCCTTCCTGCTCCTTTTCTGTCATTTCTCAGTCCTTAAGCACAGCATCATCTTCATCTCGACTTGCCACGCACTTCCCTCCCCATGTCTGACTCATGGGAACCAGCTCCCAGGCTTCCTGAACCCCTCATGCTCCATCCATCCACACGGAGCTGGTTCTGAGAGATCCATCACCTCATTGCCCTCCTGGGCCACCAGTGGGTTTGTTAAACTGTATTTCTGTGCCTGGAAAGGGCATGGAAATGAGCAGGAGCTGGGGCAGGTTTAGCTGTGTTACTGCCCAGCTATTCCCAGGGAGGCAGCGACGTTTGGTGGTAAAACCAGCATCATTTCTCCTTGTTGCTGTATCCCAGGAAGTCCTAAACACAGAGTGAAAGCAGAGTCACAAGGGTATCTGTTGGCGTTCCCAGTGTGATGAGCACAAAGTGTGACACAGTATTTGCAGACTTAATTAAAAATTGTGCAAACCAGCAAAAGTAATTGGAAACGCTACTTAATTTTTTAAATCCCCAAGCGTCCCTTCCTGGGCACTTCCCTGGACACTCCCGTGTGGAGTCACAGCAGCACTGGAAAAAGGAAAGAGTGGCAGCAGATGGTGCTCCCCTGGGTCCCCCTTTAGGCACGGCAACGGGCTTGGCCCACAGAAGGAGAGTGGGCTCTTTGTGACTGAGGTCCCAGCCAAAAGCATTCCCCAGCGTAATGAAGCAAAACCCCATCCTTCCTGCTTCCCTGGTGCTTCGGGGTAGGAGCTCTGAAAACCTTGGCTGTAAACAAAAGGCAAAGACACATTTCTCCCTCTGAGGCAGCTTGGAAATATTTTTCTGATTTTGTGGCTTGAATACCTTTTCATTTCTGTTTCTCCATGACCTAGTTACCCTTTCTTTCCACGAAGAAACAGGCCACAATCACTCTGCCATTATGAAGTCATTATATGCTTCCTTGAAGGAACTGAATCATTTAGTAAATAATGCACCTTTCAGGATGATTTTTCAGGAGAAAGTGTCTGAGGCCTCTCATTTCCTTTGTTCCAGATAGATTGCTGGTAGCGCGAACATCCCCTTCAAATGAAATCTCATTCCAGCACAAGCAAACCACCTCCTGATGGAAGGGGAAAAAATTCTGGTTTTTCTTAGAAGAGAGGGTACATAGAAATCTCACCATCCTCGTTACTGACTGAGCTTTGCCAATGAGATACTTGAGAGTCTCCTCCAAGGTTTCTGGTCTCTGTGTAGCTCTGCATGGGGGGCTTCTGTTTGAGGCAATTGCCTTTGCTGAGTGAGTGGCTCCCGCAGGCAGGCTGTGTCCCCTGGAGCTAGAGCCGTAATTTATAGCTCAGAATTCAAGTCCTGGATGGGGATTTGTATTAGCACAAAGCACTGGCAGCTGCATCCCTTTGCTGCCTTAAACTCTGTGCCAGGGCTTTTCGGTGTGGCTGATTAATAGACCTCTGAGATTTTTCTGCTGGAATCACAGAAACCTGTGTGGAAACTCCCTGTAAGTTCCCTCTTGTATGGTATATATGAATTTGCTTGCATTCAGTGCCTTTCCCAGGCCTTAGCAGCCCCCCAGTGTCTCCTGAGTGTTGGTGTAAAGCACAACCCAGCAGCCTGACTTGATGGCAGAGGAAAACTGATTTATTGGTGAATGTTCCAGTGGCATCAATCCAGAATCATCCTTTAGTTACTTTAAATATAGTTCTCAAAATGGATGAGTAGGAAGAGCATGGGGCTCTTCTGGGCGAGAGGGGAAAAAATTTATTAGTATTTTGGTCAAAATTGTGTTTGATATCACATGAATTACAAGCTTATTTGTGGCTGCTGCCCCGTTAAGGTGTCCTCTGGGCTGCTGAAGATTAAAAGAGAAGGTAGATAATTTGCTGCAGCTTCCCAGCGAGCAAGGACTCACCCAGTGTCCCTGGAGAGACTTGCTCAGTGACGCTGGGACAACCAAAGGGGCCGTCCCCAGCCTTCCCGTGGCCGCTGCGAGGCTCAAGCAGAACAGCAGCTGGGCTGTGCAGAAACCCTTTACATGCAGCCCTAAACACTGCAAATGGCTGTAACGGGAGCAGCCCCAAAGGAAAGGCAGCTGGGAAATGGCATCAGCTGGACAGAACTCCTGGGTTTCCCTTTGTTCCCCTTGTTCTTTTTCCTGACACTCCTCAGACAGGCATTTTTAACCCTACGTTAAATCTGGGGCGTGCCTCGGACAGAAGGTGGGCACTTCTCAGTGTCCAGTCTTTCAGTGAAATGCTGCAAGGGGAGCAGTGTGGGTTTGTCTGACAGCAGCTAAATAACTGGTGCCAGAGTCTGGACTCTCCTGTGGCAGTGAGGGAGCCAGGACCAGCCCTGTGGTGGGGAGGAGGGGGCTCTGCTGCCCACTCTTTGGGCCCCTCTCTCTGGTCCCGTTGGCTCTGTGTGGGCTCCTTCCTCAGCTGACATCCCTTGCTTTGGGAGCTGGCCCACCCAGGGCCAGGATTTCCCAACGTGGGACAGGCAATCTAGGAAATCACTGGTGTTCTTAATAAGCAAGGAAAAAAAAGACACAGGTTGTGGAAAGATACACTGTTAATTTCAGAGTTAGTTGGAAGAGACTGAACTGAAAAGTGAAATTACTGAAAAGAAAATGGATTCTGTTCTATCTCAAAGCAGGACAGCACATCAAGCAGAACGCGCCTTCAAGTGGTGCCTCTTTGCAAGAAGCAATACGGGGAGCGAGGGAGGGAAGGAGAGAGGGTATTACCTCAAGAGGCTGGTGGTCTCTCAGCCCCAAATCCAGCTGTCACAGCTCTGCTCAGTCGTTATGTTCTCTCTCAGCCTGAGCCTTCCTTGCCATCGGCTCTATAAACTGCAGGGTTTAATGGCTTTGCCAACGTGCCAGCCTTCCCACTGGGACTTTTAACATCTAATGGCCCAAGGAAGGTGCCACCTCCCTGTACATCTAATAGTGCACTTGAGGCTTCTGTCCTGCTCGTGGATTTGGGTACAAAATCCTCTGCATTGGTTTTCAGGTATTCAGGTAGCAGCTTTGCTGTCACTTGCACTCAGGGCCCATGTGCCTCCTCAGGAAGGGCTTTTTCTGACAGCAGCGATGAAGCATCTTCCAGACATCATCCCTGGTGTGGGGCCTCCCTGGCAGGAGTTCCTAGTGACCATGTTACTTGTCTGAAGGACAGGCTGTCACCACCAAAACACTGAAGACCCCTAGGGAACAGATCTTGGCCTAAGCAAGAATTAATGTTTGATGTACAAGTTACGGATTAATAGCTTGCTATTACCTTGCTAAGCCATCACTGGGCTTGCTTAATTAAAAAAAAAAATTAACTGGAATGCTGAACACCTTGTATTGATGCTCTGTTCAGGGTGTAACAAGCCCAGCTCTCCAGCTCACACCTGGGATTACTGTGCATGCCTCAGAACTTAAAGCAGGGAAGATTTAGTGCCTGTAATGTCCCAGGAAACTCAGGATTATCCCTGGAGCAAAGATACTTCCTGGGAATAATAGCCATTGAAGAACAAAGCGATGTACAGCTTCAGCACCTGAGTATCTCTTGCTGGAGCAGTTCAGTGGTTCCAAAGCAAAGCCAGACCATATTTTCAGCTTCTGAATCGGGCTACAAACAGAGCAGGGAGACAGGACAGTGAAGAGTGCAAGGCACACTGTGTCCACCAGACCGTATTTTCAGCTTCTGAATCAGGCTACAAACAGAGCAGGGAGACAGGACAGTGAAGAGTGCAAGGCACACTGTCTGGCTGCCTTCAGAGGATGTCAGCAGATCTCAGCTCTTCCCCAAATAGGCTACAATCATGCAGGACTGCACCCTGTGCAGGAGAGTCTAACTCCAGTCATTCCTGTGATTCCCAAGAGCCTTGGAGAGCCCCGTCCTTTGTGGGGACTGTTTGGGTGTTGAGGAAACAGCAGAGTCCCTCGGTGGCGGCTGGAGGGTTGCTGCCAGGGAGGCAGATGCTGGGGAAAAGAAAGAGATTCTTTCATAGAAAATGGCTTTACAGATTGCTTTGGGCGATTGCCCAGCTGGCTTTACAGAGCCATCCTCCCCAAAAGATGGACTTTAGAAGAGGAGAGGCTACTGGGGGGAGAGAAGGGAGAGAGGAGAAGTCTTGTGTACACCAATTCCAAACCAGGGAGGCTTTATTTGTCCCTCTTGTGACTCCACTGACATTTCTGGGGTTAAGTCACAGACCCATGATGTGTAGGGGGCCTAAAAAACCCGCTAAGCATGTGTCCAGGCATAAGAAAGGATTTAGTTTTCCTTACAAAGGGGAACTGTGAAGCACACACAGTGGTGTTCATCACTTCATGCTTTCCAGCTGTGGGAGCAGGTTTAACTGGGCAGGCTGAGTGTTTCAGAGGGGCTTACAAGGTGCTGGTTTTCACTGCCTTGTCATCACCATGGGAAGTGTCTGTTCATCTAGCTAGAAGACACAGGATTGTGTTAGCACAACTTTGCAAGCTGTCGCGTAAGAGATGTCCATTTACATAGTCTTTAACGGAAGAGTTAAATAAAACTGCGTTTTCCTGTGTTTATCAGAAGGTAAGAGCACCAGCATGGCCTGCTAGTGCCCATACACAGTAACTTCCTAAAATGACCGTGTTAACACTGTATTTCTGAGCTGCTCAGCAGCTGCTCAGTTTCTTGGCATAACTGCCAACACAAGTGAGACCAGAGGATGCTCTTGTGGCCACAGACATTGCCCCATGAACCCAGAGGGGATGGCAGGAGAGATTTACAGCTTCAAATTATCCAGCCCAGCTCTGTGGTCTGAAATACAAGACCAAGATAGTCTATTCACAAGGTTAATTTTTCTTCCACCCACGTCCATTAATAGTGATTTGCACTGACATAAAGAAAAGCCACACTGGTTCCTTCAACTGCAAGCAGGGATCCTGTGCTGAGCATTCTAATTCCAGACTCCGGTTTCAGTGACATTTTGGAATAAAATGTCTGAATCATAGAACGTAAACAGGATTTCAGGATCTGAGATATTCTTTTTGCTTTAAAACATCCTGTGTTTGTATTGGCGAATACCTCTGGCAATGGAGACACGTTACCTCTGGACGTGATGTGATTCAGACGTTCAGAAGCAGGTGCCGCTTAAAAGCCAAGAGCTAAGTGTTTGTGAGCCTCGGGGCTGTGATCCTCAGTTCTGGTCTCTGCTGCCTAGTTCTAGGTGTATAACAGCCTGCAGAAAACAGGCAAAATTACTAAATTCATACTTGCATATTAAATCTGTTACTTACATACGTCTGCACACATGCACGTGTGCATATAGACACATGTACAGGTGTAAAAGCTAAGTAAGTTTTATTTCCCAGCTGAAGCAGGCTGCAGACGTGGGCACACACGTGTCCGAGGCTTGGTTACCCTCCAGCAGGCTCTTTCCCGTTTGTCTGTACCTCTCTTGTCTTACGGTGAAGGGAAACTGGACACAGTTCTTCAAATATGGCCCAAGCAGAGGGAAACAATCCCTTCCCTCAGCCTGATGTCCATCCTCATGCTAATGGAACCAAGTGAGCAACGAGCCTTCCTCACTGTTTACTTCTGGGCAAGTTGTTGCCCACCAAAATCCTTCTGCAGAGCTGCTCCCAGCCAGCTGGGCCCCGACCTGCAGCGATGCTCGGGATTCTTCAGGGTTCTTTGGTCCCAGGACTTGTCATTTGGTTTTGTTGACCCTTCTCCACCTTGTCAAGGTCCCTCTGAATGGCAGCACCATCCTCCAGCAGGAACTCGAGGAAGGTGTAGTCTGTCCTGTTACCCACCAGATGAGATGCTCAGCAGCCTGACAGCAGTCAACCTACACGCTCAGCACCTGGGATGCAGCCCACCCAGTCCCACCTTCTTACTGTATTTAAATGGTCCAGAACTGAATCTTCCAGGGCACTGAGGGAGTGAAGCATTTCTCTGACTACTGCTGGGTTAGGGGTCTATGGGAGGTAGATAACAGACCATGCTACCAAAAGACAAGGCATGGAGTAACCGGTCATCTCCGAGCCCTGTGTCACTCAGTTGCCCACCCCATTCAGCAGCAGGCCAACACCTTGCTTCAACTCTCTTCGCTGCTGATGTATCCACAGAAGTCCTTCTTGCTGACCTCCACATCTTTCACTTGTTTCAACTCTGGGTGAGCTTTGGCTTCCCTAACTCCATCCCTGCATGCCCAGGTCCTGCTCCTCTCATCTTCCTTGAAAGCCTGTCCTTTCCCACCTCCCACACACTCCCTTTTTACTCCTGAGCCAGGAGCTCCCTGCTCAGCCCAGTGGGGCTCCTTCCACACCTGCTCATTTTCTTGTACAACAGGAAGTCCTTACTTATGTTTTTGTGCCTTCTTCATGAAAATCAGTCAGGTCTCCTGGGCTCCTTGCTCCTTCAAGACAGTTTCCTGCAGGATCCCACCTGCCAGTTCCCTGAATGAGTCAACATCTGCTCTCCTGAAGCCTGTGGTCTCTAGTTGCTGCTTGCCTTCCTTACTGCTCTCAGCTCCTTAAAATCCACTGTCTTCTGCTCACTCCTGCCAAAGCTGCCATTGACCTTCACATCTTCAGCCAGTTCTGCCTTTATTTTAGGAGCAGGGCAGTCACTTCCAGTAATGCAATCACATGTACTGCTGTGACTGCAGGGGGATGTGTGATTAAGGACAGTGTAGCACACCCTGTTCAGGGAGGGGGAGTAAAACTAGGATTTCAGAGCAGTTTAGATTCTGCTTTGAACTTTCTGGCTCTGCTTGGCCTCTGATAAAATCATGTCCTTGTTAAGACAGATACATAGATTAGGCCTTCAAAGCAGCTCACAGTTCAGAGGTATGGGGGCTTTCCCAGGACATATATCCTGGTAAAAGGATAAAAGGACACCTAAATGTCTGGCTGTGGTAGATGCCAAGACAGTTGCACTCCATATTTAAATAATTGCCTGTTCTTTTGACTATCAGGTTTTACTCTCTCAGGAAAAAGATCTTGACATCTCTGGGGATGGCTCCCAGATGTTGGGCCTCGGCAGCAGTCAGAGCAGGAGAGTGCATTGACACAAACACAGAGAACAGCAGGGAAGGTGCTAGAGTGGCACTGAGCAGATTGGCAGCAGATCCTTGCTTTGAACGCAACATGTGGCTTCACTTACTTCAAGAAAAGCAGAAACAGCAAGGGTCCTGCTAAGGGCAGCAAAACTTGTCAGGAGCTACGGCTGAAACCTCAGCCCAGAGCTGGGGGTGCTCAGGGAATGTGTGAAGAGGTTCCCAGCACGTCCCACAGCTCTGGCAGACAGGACAAGGGCAGTGCAGGGACCTGCTCCTCCTCGCACGCGTCAGACCAGCTCAAGAGCTGTCTCTGCTGAGACAGCAAAATTACACAGATGTGAGAGAAGAATAAACAAGAGACTAAAGATCTGATGCTGGAAATACTCCAGTACCTCCTGAAACATCTATCATCTGTTAGGAAGCTTGATGACTGGACAAGCAATAAAAAAGGCCCCGCTGAGGGAGGCTGTCTGCAGCAGGGCTCCCTCCGTGCTCACATCTGCGCTCCTGGTGGAGCCAAGTGAGGATGAGGCTCACCCAGGACATCTTGATATCGTAAGTCATGGCAAGTCCATGAGCTCACACGACGCCCGTACAAACCAGAGGTCAGGGTGTCCTGTTTGTTTTTGAAACCAAGTTCGTAGCAACAAAGAGTTCCCAAGTTTCACTAAAATTTACTTGGAAATTTTGAGCTCCTTTGAACTCAAGATTCCAATATGGGTGGAAGTCCAGGGAGAAAAACCAGAGGAGAATGTGCCATCCTGTAGAGAGGGAAACTTCTGAGGTTTGTTCATCCCTGGTAAAGCCGAGCAGAGGAATCATACAGTTGAAGATCAGAGATAAAGATGGAGATGACTTATTATGTCTCTCATTTCCTTGTAAGGCAAAAATAAAAAGGCACATGATGGAACTGAAAGATGATACTTTTAAATGAGAAAAAAAAGTATGTATTTTGTACAAAAGATGTGCTCATTTTGTGGAAGTGACGGCTGAGGGCACTGGCTCAGCCAGCAACAAAGATAATTAACAGAATAAGAACCAGATGTAAATCCATGCAGTAAAGTCATGAACTGATACAGGCAGCTGGAAGTAATATCTGAAAGGGGTAAACCGTCCTTGTTCAAGGAGTTTATATATCACTTTTCTAAACTATTCCACTGCAGAATAAATCATTCCAGAAACATGAACACGCAATGACAATGAAGCTGATAAATCATCAAGTGTCAATACGTTCTGGGCAGTAACTGCTTTGTGGGCAAGGCTGGAGGGGCCACCGCTGTTTCCCTTCTCTTTCAGGTTCTTGGCTTCTGCTCCAAAGTAGCCTCACGTTTTATGGGGTGTGTTGCTTGGTGAGAGGACAGTTTCACACCTGTTTCACAGACACAAATGCGAGATGGCTCACCTGTCTGAAATACAACAGCAGTCAGTGTTTGTGCTGCAGAGCATCTGGACAGGGTCTGTCCCACCCTACCTGAGTGGTGCTCAGTTAGCCAAGCCCATGTGATACTACCTCTCCCTTACAGCATCTAGGCGGGCAGGTTTATAAACAACTGACTGTCTGGCTCGTGTTTCTGATCTGCCAGACCAAAATCCTGTGCAATTTTGGGGGTGGCCACTGTCCCAGGACGGGCAGTGCCCAGGGTGTCACTAACCCATCCTGTCCTTCGCAGGGCAAGCGCATCGTCAGTGAGAAACGCGCCGAGAGCTTCCCCGGCCCCGGCAGAGTGCCAGACCTGAGCGAAGAGGAGACAGACCACTTGGTGGCTTTCCGCAGGGGGAGGAGGATGCAGATTGCCATCACCATGGATAACAAGGAAAAAGTAAGTGCATTGGGAGTGAGGGTACTGCAGTGAGTCAGGGGCATCCTCTGGTTCTGCTGGCACAAGGGCCATGGGGACAGATTCGGCGTTAGCCCAGCAACAGGACATTGGGAGACAATATATATTAATAGTGTGGAGTTTGTCGCCATAGAACTCTGGCTTCCATCGCTGTGAAAGAGGAAAGGCTGCAGTCCTTTCCCTTCTCTGAGCTCCTAGCCAGAGCTGGCAGGCTCTGCAGCATCCTGGGGCCATAGAGGGCTGCTTGGGAAGGATCGGTGACGGCACTGCCGGATATAGGGCATGAATCTCACCTCCTGTCTCTTACCAGCTGCTCTGGGGGGCCGTGCTGCAGGCTGGGTCAGGAGCCCTGTCCTCTTGATGCGTGGCTTAGAAGTGAACAGAGCTGGGCAATGTCTGCTTCCAAACCCGAGTCCTGCTGTGCCTGGCCATAACCTACTGGGTGAGCTGGCCGCACTTTGTTAATCTTTGAAACATATTTCAAATACTTCTTTGCAAATACCTTCCTCTTTACACACACGGAGGCATGTGATATTTTCCTATTTGAGAGTTTGCACAGATAAGTAGGAATGCCTGCAGCAAACGGGGTCAGCAAAGCCTATGAAGGAAAAACAACACTTGGTGTAGCTGCCAAACACACCCAGGAACGCTGGGGGACCTGTGCAGCTCCTCTCTGGGACACCAGCCAGCCATCTGCTAACTGCCCACGTTCAGCCTCAGCTTCTCCTCCCCAGGATTTACCTAGGCTCTGAGAGCCCCAGCGCTCCTTTCTCACAGCTACCAAGCAGTTTGTTGAAAGCCATAAACCTCATTTAAGCTGCCTGAGTGAGTAACTACCCATTCGCCAGAGGCTCACGTGGCAGATGTCCCCTCTTTCAGTGTAGGCATCACGAACACACCTGGACACGATGGTGGCATGAGAGTGGCCTGCCCATGCCTGTGCTGTAGCTGTCCTTGAGGCTGTCAGTATAATTCTGTCATGTGCAGGGCAAGTCTCTGCTTCTGCTCTTGCTGGGCTTGTTTAAACCTTTATCTCTGAGGTCATCGAGGCTGGGACTGTGCTAGGAGGGAGCAGCAGGAGGAGGGCCTGCATTTTGGCTTCAAATCCTGAGCCCTGTTTTAGAAGTGTGTGGACAGCCCTGGAAAAGGTTGTATGTCATGTGCTTTTATTATGGAACATGAAATCTGAGGCTGGGGGTCCTCGTATGTGGTGTTGGTGATGGCTTGCTCATACTGGCCCCACAGCTGTTAGGGAGCAGGCCTGCAGCTGTGCTGGTTTAGAGCCACATCTGCCTACACCTTTTCTTATGAACCACTGAGGATCTGATGCTTTGAATCGTGGGCTGGCAAAGAGGGTGTGAGGTCCCTAATGCCTGGCAGGTTTGATTCTGGTGTTTCAGCAGACTGTCCTGGCCTGATCCTGTTCCATCCCTAGTTAATGAGGATATCTTCACATTACTGTTTTAATTGTGTAACCAGACAACAGCTACGACAGCCAGGACTCCAGCTCTCAGGACACAGGCACCTTCCAACATGACTCGGAGGATGTGGCTGTAGGAGAGTCAAGCAGTCAGATTTCACCATCACCTCTGGGAGCTGCTTTCTGCCATCCCCACTTGGGCAGCCCTTTCCCGGGGTCAGTGACAGAAGCAGATGGGGCCTGAAGTGCCAGGTCACGTTGGCATCTCACACGCCATGCCAGCTGGGGCTGGCTGAGCCAGGGGAGGGTTGGGCTGGCCCAGCCATCACTTCAGCTGTTCCCGAGCTGCATCAAGGATTAGGGTTTTAACCAAGGGCTTCTTTTTACCAGTGCTTGAAAAATGGACAGCAGGCAAGTCTGTGTGACATGCTGTGCCTCAGAGCCACGGGCTTCTCCAAGAGGCACCGGAAGGCTGCAGTGCAGAGAGTAGATCAGAGTTAGTAATACCAAAATGGATAAAATGCTCTAGTAAATAATTTGAGCTGCAACGTTAAGTGACGTGCTGTGCTGAAACATCCATCCCTTCTTTTTCTTCAAACTTGTTCCCTGATAACTCCATCCAGTGTTCCTGTGTCACGGGAAGCAGCACGTAGATCAGCCCCTCTTCCCTTTACCACAGCACAAATGATTTTATTGACCCTTTTCACATCTCCCTTCAGCGTCTCTTCTGCAGGCTGAAGAGACTGACCCTATTGAGACATGTCCAGTGAGGAAGTAGGTCTACATTTTCAATTACTGTTATTGCCCTCATTTGTGCCTTTGTTATTTTCACTGTAGTCTTTTAATACAAGAAGCCCAGAGCTGTACCTGGTATTCAAGCCATGGGCTCTTGTGGATGTACTCAGTGACATAACAATGTTTCTGGCTTGTTCTCTATTCTTCCTCTAACAACTTTGCATTTTCTTTGCTTTTTTTTCTAAATAATTGAGCTAACATTTTCAGAGAACTCCTCACAATAGCACCAAAATTTCATTCCTGAGTGTTAATGATAGTTCAGGCTTCATTCCTGTGTGTGTATATATAAGAAGGGGCATTTTTCTCCATGTGAGTTATTTTGTATTATTGATATTGAATTTCGTCTGTAATTTTATGATGCAGGCATTCAATGTCAAGAGATCTTTTGCAGCTCTTTCCTGGCAAATTACATTCTTTGCCCTGGATGATTTAGTGTCATCAGCAAACTGTCATCTCTCTATTCAGCTCCTTTTCCAGACCATTTATGAGCATGTTGAGCAGCACATGTTCCAGTGGCACATCCCTGCTAATCCGCCATGGAAACTGGCATTTTCTTGCCACTTTCTGTTTTCTATCCTTTAATTAGTTGTTAATTCAAAAGAGAAACTTCATTTTTATCCCCAAATTGATCCACTACTGGGGGAGCCTGATGGGGTATCGGTGGTGTCATCTGAGAGGCTGTGTGTTAGGACCTGAGCTGAGCCCCCCGGTTTGAGGGCTGGCACTCAGCCACCCTTACTGCCCCAGCACAGTCCATCCTTTGGGGCTTTTTGCTTCATGCCCCAGCTGGTTCCCACCTCATGCTGGGTTATTGGTGTCCTCCCCCCCAGCAGAGGCCTCTTGGTGCCCAGGAGAGAGGATCATATCCATCACCCCACCTCGGTAACGTCCCAAAGCCTGGCCACTGTCAGATTTGCCTCCTCCTCTCTGCACTTGCACATTTATCCTATTAAAACATTTGAAGGGCATCCTCATCATCCCACATTTTTCTCTATTTTCATTCACGATGAAATTCAATTAAAAGAAGAAGAGACTTCCATTCTTGCTGCCCTTGGTGCTTCCCGCTAGCACCACATTGTCTGTCCCAGACCACGGCGCAGCTGTGGCAGAGGCTGCCAAAGAGGAAATGAAAGGGAAAAAAAGCTGTTCTCTTGATTTTCTTTTTCAGAACAGCCCCGGTGCCTTGATATTACACTGCCATCTTAAAACCTGTTTTTTAATGCCCCGTGAAAGACTCTTTTGCTCTCTATTAGCACCAGACAAGGCTGGAGGGACTAATTTATCCTGTCTCCTTGTGGAACAAATTAGCCTGAGCACGTTGCTGTACTGGTGTCACTTCACACCCTCCTGTGCTGCTGCTGGCTTTCTATTAGCACCAGACAAGGCTGGAGGGACTAATTTATCCTGTCTCCTTGTGGAACAAATTAGCCTGAGCACGTTGCTGTACTGGTGTCACTTCATGCCCTCCCGTGCTGCTGCTGGCTGGGAGGTGCCACATCTGGGACCTTCCTTCCCACCTCTGCCTGGCTGCCCCCAAATCTGCAAGCGGGGCCGGGGATAACGCCTCATGATTAGCACCAGTTTTCCTAAAAAGCCTCTCCGTGCTCTGGCAATGATTCAGGCTCATTAATGCATTAGAGCTGCAAGCTGGCAGCCCCGGACCAGTGGAGTACAATGCTTAATTAGCAGGTTACAAATCATCTTTTAAATGGACAGTTGATAGGGCTTCAGGGCTTTTAAATTGTCCTTTTATTAACAGAGTTTCCCAGGATGGTATATCAGAAATGACTGTTTGTAATCAGGAGGCACCAAAGCTGCTTTCAGGGACTTACACGGATGAGTCTGACCCTGGTGCTCATGCAGGAGAGGAACCAAACCTGTGGCAGGAGAAACACTTGCTTTTACATCGCAGATGGGAGGGGAAGACAGGCACAAAAAGGGTGGCTGAGAAGTCTTTAGCTCCCTTCAGGCAGCACAATTAGTAGGCAGATTTTTTCAAAAGAGTCAGAAAAAAATACCCTTTCATGTACTAGTTTCAAAAATCCTGCCCAGTGGGGGATCTGAGCGCTGGAAACCGAGCTCTAAGCTCTTACAAATACCTCCTCCTGCAGAAGAAATGCCGGTTCTGGTGCCAACATGTGCCTGGAGAAATGGGTACCAAAAGGTTAATTTAACACATCTGTTGGTACTTATTAAGAAGACAATGAAGTAGCTCAGAGACGTCAAAGCTTTTGGTTTGGATAACTGTTTAATAGAAAGCAATGCTTAGCGTGGCTGGAGAATGGCATCAGCACTGGCCCCACTGCACATCAACATCAGCTGAGGACGTGCATCAGGAGGTGGGACCAACCCAGAGGCAGAAAGCATTTGGGATCCCAGGGCCGTATCCTGGTCAGGAGCAGGCTCTGCCCTCCCTGCCCCACACCCAGAGAAATAAAGAAATCCTTGCATAAATCTCAGGATAAACAAATATCATCTTCTCTGTCGACTTTAGGTTTTTGCTTCCTCCTCACATCTCTTCCCCTGCCGTACAGGAACAGTTAAACTATGAGATGATAATGTCATTGTCATATTTCATAATTTTGGGGGCGGAGAGGAGGAAGGAGGAGAAAAACATGTTTTGCTTCCCCATGGCCTGGGTGTGTCATAACAGGCTGACAGCAGCTCCGGGGCAGCACGCAGCGACGGCGAGAGTCTGCTCCTCAGCCAGTGCAAAAGCAAAGCTTCCAACCTTGACAGTCCTGTGAGTCTGTGTTTTCCTAACAGCACAGCTCAGACCTGCTTTCCTGGTAGGAGAAAACCAGAATTTTTTTGGTCCCCTCCGTCTTCCACAGTGCCCTCTGAGAAGGGAAAATAGAAGCAAACTAAGGGGAAAGGCAGCCTGGCTTTGAGTGAGGGGTGTAAAAGGCTGAAGAGTTGTACAGTGTCCCTGTGACAGAGCGATTTGGGGTGTGCACCGAAGAACTGGTGCCTGTTTTGGGAAAAAAACCAAACAAACAGGACAGGCTCCGGGTTACGGGTCTCTGGCTCTGCAGCAGCTGCATCTTCTCCTGTGTCTCACGAGCTGCAGCGCGGTCCCTTGGCCGGGCCATCTCAGCGTGTTCCCTGGGCTCAGGCTCACTCTTTGCTTGGCAGAGGCAGGGCTGGAGTCAGGCTGTGCTGGGCTGTGCTCAGGCAGAGCACTCTGCTCCCCCCGCAGCTTACGCACACCCTGGCTCCCTGCTCCGGCTCTGCGGATGCTCTGGCTTTCCGGTTCCTGTCTTCAGGGACACAATCAGGCATTGTGAAGGGTCCAGACTGAATCATTCTTTGCATGAGCTCGCAGGAGAAATATGCAGACGCAGGAGAAACAATAAGCACACCCCTGCAGCTCCCTGCCTCAGTTTCCCCAGCAGTTGTGAACTGTCTGGCATTTCCGAGGCAATCAGTGCTCCTTCTCTCCCGTCTCTCCTCCCACATAAGGTTTCCCCTGGGACAAATGGGGTCCAGTTCTTTTGCAGCAGCTGTACTCTTTCTAAAACGGTGAGTTTCTTTTACAGCTGCTTTAAAGGCAAACATCCATCTGCGCCGTGCTCCCCCGCCAGCCTCCTCAAATAAGGAAACTTCCCACATCTCTGCTGGTTCAATCTCTCTGTAGGTCTCAGTTTGGGGCTGCAGAGACCCGTTGGATCTGTGGCCATCACATTATTCACATTGGGCCGCATGGGCAGTTGACTTTGAGCCTGGAGGGAGCATTTTTGGAACATAATTTTTCGCAGCAACCTTTTGAAATTTATACCCAGCATCATCTTTCACTATATCCCATCCCATTCTGCAACAGCCAGCGTATGGTGGGGGTGGCTTCTCTGAGAACAGACCCCTCTGCTTTTTTTCCCAAATCTTTGCTGAGAAACCCTAGGATAATGGAGCTAACACCTTCCTTGTTATTTCCAAGGATCTGTTTATGCAAGTTTCCACCTGTACTGGAGCTACCCCAGCTTCACAGCAGTCAGACCAGTGAAGCTGTGGTGCCCTGAGTGCGATGTCCATGAGCACTGCCTGTCAAGTCACATTTACCACCTCCCTCAGATTTAGCACATGTGGACAGTCCCCAAAAACACTGTCCCCCAACAATCCCACCGGGAACACAGGCGCAGGCTGCAGCGGAGGGAGTTGCCCAGGAGGCTGGGCAGGGCCAGCAGGTATTGAGGCTGGTAGCCCAAATTTCATGCATCCGGCCCCGTAATGCTGGGCTAAACCTGGGGCTGGCAAATGACTGGAATAAAAGTCCTGTTCCCAGCCTGGCCTGGAGCTCACCACACTGCTGCTTTCTGGAACGGCTGACCTGGCACTTTGTGCTGCCACTTTGCTCTTTGTGTTTCGGTTTTGCTTGGCGGTGCAGAACGGCAGCGCGATAATCTCAGCCCCACACGCTCCCCGGCCCCGCCGCGGTTGAGCGGGGAGGGGAATTTGGGGATGCCCTCAGCTGGGCTGCAGCACACCGGGGCCTCTCCACTCACAGCAGTGTTTGTGTGAGGCAGCTCCAGGGCTGCCATGTAGGGTTACAGAAGGAGGGAGGCAGCCCTGATAAATGCTGGGCCACTTGGCAGCCACCGTGCTGCAAACCACGTGCTGTGGGATGGGTGGCCAAGCCTCCAACAAGTACCAGCCCCTGCCCTGAGGTGATTGCTTGGGTACCCCCAGAGGGGCTCAGCAGCATGGGGGGCAGGCTGGTACCCTCCCCACATCTGCCCAGCATGCTCAACAGCCCCGGCCCTCCCAGGGACACCCCAAAAATCCTATCTAACCAGGGCAGAAAGCCTTTCCTAAAAGATATTTACGCTCTGCAGACTATTTTTCTAAGACCCACTGTGATCCCAGCCTGGCCTCAGACATGGCTGTGTCTGTGTCATCAGTCCCACAACAGGGCAGAGAAACACCACAGCAATGCACCGTGGTGTGCATCCTGTTTAGTGTCTGTAGTTCAGTAAATCAGAGGGGTCTGGTGGGAGGTGTCCCTGCCCAGGGCAGGGGGTTGGAACTAGATGATTTTTAAGGTCCCTTCCAGCCCAAACCATTCTGTGATTCTAAGTAATTCCTGTGTCTGTGCTCTTGCAGGCAGAGGAGAGGAGAACAGCAGAGAAGAGGAGGTCAGACAGCGACAGAGGCCCAGAAAATGACCATGGCCGGAAGGTGAGTTTGGCCCCGTGTCCCTTTGGGGGGACCCTTGTCTTGGAAGAGGAAACCAGTAGGATGTGCCTCCCAACCAGTAAAGAGTTGCCTCAGTCCTAAAGAAAGCAGCATCATGCTCTGATGTGGTCCCCACCATTCATTCCTCTCATCATATAGGTTTGTGGTGGGGTGTAGTATGTGGGGTTGTGGGTGTGGGGTTTAGTTGGTGGGTGGTGGTTTTAGGTTTGTTGTTTTTGTGGTGGTTGTGTGTTTTTTTGGGTTTTGGTGGTTGTTTTTTTTGTTTTGGTTTGGTTTGGTTTTTTTGTGGTTGGACTCGATGATCTCGGAGGTCCCTTCCAACCACTAAGATTCTGTGATTCTGTGTGATTCTGTGATCATCCAAAGCTTTGCTGAGCCCCTAACACACCTGAAGCACAGCTGCTCTGGAAGGGGGTGACAGGGGACCTGCCCTTCGCACCTTGTGGTGCTGCTGAAGCACAGCAGCAGGGATGTTACAAAGGGTGACACATGCTCTTCCACGCTGCAGCACAGCCCTGGCTCCGTTCTCTCCAAAAAACACTTCCTTGGGGGTTGAAAGGCTCAAGGCCACATTAGCTGCAGCTCCTCACTTCAGCAGGAGCTGAGCAGGATGGAGGTAAATTAAAGCACGGGCCTTCCCACTGACTGTTTAATGCAAACCCTGGAGGATGCACTGGCTCCCCCGAGCCTGCGGATGCTGTTAATTAGCGGAGCACAAATTGAATAGCCCCACCTCAATGTGATTCATTAGGAGGACACAGATGGGCTCTTAGATGTTGATTCCAGCTGAGCCCCCCAGCGCAGAAAAGGGGAGCATGATAACTTGGTGGTCCAGCTCACTGCAGCTATGGGGGGAGCCCTGGTGAGGGACCAGCTCCCCCTGCTCTGCAGGCCCCACAGCCACCTGCACCTACCCAGGAGACAGCCTGGGCACCAGCCTCCATCTTCCCCTCTCCTAAGGGTCAAGGTGGTAGCACAGGGCACTTCCCTTGTCCTCCAGCTGTGGAGCAGAGCCCTGCTCTGCCTGGCCATGCACTGCTCAGCTCCTGCAACCTTCTCCTCTAAGGGTGCATCAGGATCCATCATGGCAGGACCCACTCTGCCTTGCCACGGGGCTGGAAGTTGTGGGGCACATCTCCAGGCCAGTGCTTGCCCTTACTTTCCCCTGCCTTTCTGTGGCCCTCATCTCTCCCTGCTTGGGAATGCAGTCTCAGGTTCCCCAGCTCCTGCCAGCTAACGAACGGAGGAGCAATTACTGCCCCCCCATCTCCAGCCCACGCACGTGGGTCTCCTTGGTAACAGGGCTTTCAGTGGCTCCTTCCCCGCTGCTCCGCTTTTAACAGCAGTGCAAGGCTGAGGAGTTAATTCCCATTTGGGGAAGGGGTGAGGGAGCCTGGCGGGGAAGGGCACGTGTGTGAAGTGATGAATTATCCGCTGGTAATTAGCACCCCAGGACTGGCCTCTGCACTAAGCTATTTGCTACACAGTGTTGCTTGACAACACACCATGGCCAGTTGGCTCCTGTTTCCACCACGTCCATTAACCTGACAGCTGGGTTACCCACCTCTCCCTCTTCACGTGCTCCATCAGCTCTGAACTGTCTTGTCGTTAAGCTTTGTATTTTCAAACGGTGGCAGCCCTTAACGAGCCTGACAGGGGAAGGAGGGATAAACCAAGAGCTGAAAGCAATGAGGGTGGCATTTGCCCTGTGACTGTGGGCTCCTTTGGGTGCCTGCTGGTCGCAGAAGGGTGTCTTCCTTCTTGACCCTGTCCCTGTGAAAGATTTCATAGGCATAACTTCAGTTTAAGTGCCCCAGAGTCTTCAGGTAGGGGAATTCATCAGCCTGATTCATCTCCTATGGGAGTTCAGCCTCAAACTCTGTTGGGAGATGTTGAGAGCACTCCAGGAACTAACTATATGCCATAAAGAAACCTTAGCAAAGTGCCTCTTCCAGGAAAAACTGAGAACGTTTGGTTTTAAAACCTTCAGGTGAGCAGGAACACCACAGGTGAAACTGCTGTCTAATTTATGCCTGGGGTTAAAGTGACTGCAGGTACCAATGGGGGGAATCAATCCTGTGGCTGTTTGCCTACAGAATTACAGGGAAATGCTTCAAAAGTTTGTACAGTGGGCACTGAATATCTAGAATTAAAATGTACATCTTGTGGCAGCTGCTTCACAGGTCAGGACGTTCGATATCACTACAGGAACCAAGGAAACACGGCGGGTCAGGTTGGGGAAACAGCAGTGAAACCCCAGCTCATTAAGGCTAGAGGGATGTATCCAGATGGCAAAATCCAGGGATTTAGGTGGAAGCAGTTTTAATCCTTTGAAATGTAATACTGTTCACGTAGCCTGGATGAAGTGCAACAACTTGTCAGAAATACGTTGCCGTAATCTGTCATTGTCATTGTTGAATATCCCTGGGAGGGGACAGTTGCTTGTTCTGATTTTGCTGCTGATTTACAGCGTGGCTCCAAGCAAGCTGTGGAACTTCTCCCTGCCTCCCTTTCCCTCTCTGCAAAGTCACCCAACCCTGGGACCTGGGTATAAACCCTGGGACCTGTTTCCCAGTGGGTGAAGCAGGGCCCTTCTGTGTGCACATCACTTTAGAGAGAGGAGCTTCAAGTTGTTTTCAACTATTAGTGAGCAAGCTGGTAAGCTGGTGAGGGGCCTGGAGAACAAGTCCTACGAGGAGAGGCTGAGGGAACTGGGCATGTTTAGTTTGGAGAAGAGGAGCCTGAGGGGAGACCTCATTGCCCTCTACAACTACCTGAAAGGAGGGTGTAGAGAGGCAGGTGTTGGCCTCTTCTCCCAAAGGACGAACGACAAGACCAGAGGAAATGGTCTGAAGTTGGGGCAGGGGAGATTTAGATTAGATATTAGAAAGAACTACTTTCCTGAGAGAGTGGTCAGGCACTGGAACAGCCTGCCCAGGGAGGTGGTGGAGTCACCATCCCTGGAGGGATTGAAGAAACGTATAGACATGGCTCTTCAGGGCATGCTCTAGTGCCCAAGGTTATTGGTTTATGGCGAGGTGTTGAGTGTGGGGTTTAGTTGGTGGGTGCGGTGTTTTTGGTGGGCGTTTGGTGTGGTGTGTTTTGTATTTGTTTGTTGGGTTTTTTTGTTTGGTTGTTTGGTTTTTTTTGGGTTTTTTTTGTGGTTGGACTCGATGATCTCAGAGGTCCCTTCCAACCACTAAGAGTCTGTGATTCTGTGATTCTGTGATTTCGAGGGGGTACAGCGCAGAATACACTGAATGCTGCTGCTTCAGGACATTTTTATTAACAAGAAGCTCTTTTACCTCCCCCAGGATGGTGGGAAGTCGGTCCAGAAGAGCCCTGGAGAGCTGAGTTTCCCCATGAGCGGGCGGGAGCGCTCGGAGTACATCCGCTGGAAGAGGGAGCGCGATCAGATCGACCTGGAGCGAGTGGCCCGGCACAAGAACGCCAAGGGCGAGTGGCGACGGGCTTGGGATGTGGAGAAGTCGGAGCACATGTAGGTCCTCCTTGGTCCCAGGGTGGTTTGTCTGCAGCAGGCCATCTACAGCCAGCCATGAGATCTCGTGCAGATACTTATTGCTGATCAGATCCCACACTGTCACGTGCCTCTCCCTGACTAAAGCCACACTGCTTGCCTCTTTCTCCTCCTGCCCATGTCTGTCAGTGGGACCAGATATCATGGCAATTCTCATATTTTCTTTCTGACACGAGGTCTCCTACCCGGACAGGAGATACCGTGTGCTGACAAAGATTGCCTGCCTTTGGCCCCACCGGGACATGGACTGTGGGAGGGAGGGGAGTGTGAATCACTGCTCAGTCTACATCTGGTGTGCCCTCTCCATCTCCACATGGACAAATCCAGTGGCAGGAGGGTGCAGGTGGTCTTCTAGAGACAGGGATGGACAAACTCGTGTTGCTAGTCCTCAGGTTTTCTCACTGCCCAGCTTCTTTCTCCCTTTCAGTCACAGGACAGGC
This sequence comes from Calidris pugnax, assembly GCF_001431845.1. Classification (NCBI taxonomy): domain Eukaryota; kingdom Metazoa; phylum Chordata; class Aves; order Charadriiformes; family Scolopacidae; genus Calidris; species Calidris pugnax. The sequence goes on along the minus strand of NW_015090829.1, from coordinate 448,442 downwards.
CCATGTGCCTAAATCCTCCACACCTCAGCCTTGGCCCATTCAGGCACTGTGGTGTGAGGGGTCACTTCAAAGGGCCACCTATGGGAGAACTGCTGGGGACAGCAATGTGGGAGAGCTCTTAATGGGGTCTGACACTTCCCTGTGCTAAACCCTGTCCCTCTGACTCTGCTTGTTTGGCTGGGTCACACCAGCTTGAAAGCCATCAGAGATGACGTGTAGCACCTGCAGCAGGGTAAGGGTTTGACACGGTGTGGCGTTAGGGAATGTTACACAGGTTTGCTGAAAAAAGAGTTTGTACAGGGCAGAGAGATGGGACAATCTTCTGGCTGAGGAGTGGGACCAAACACACAGAGGTGAATTGACTTAAGTGGGTGCTGAGTGTTGCTGGCAAGTCAGCTCTGAGCCCCACTGTTCTCCTGTACATCAATTTGTGAGAGAAAAGTCACAATACAAACCAAGCAGGATTAGAAACCAACCAAACAAGTCTGTTCCACAGGTCTAATCTGAGATCATAAGTCCTTGAAGCTTCTTCAGATTGTATTTGGAAGCTTGGGAAGCTCCGGCTGAGCGTGGCACAGCTACACTACAGGCAGCTATAGGCTTCGTGGGTGTTCACAGGATTACATGTGTACATACGGGTACTGATGTAAAGGTTTTGGAGGTTCTCCTTTGGGGTAGAATTGCCTCACAGCCTCATTTCTCCTGGTTAGTGCATGCAGCTTCAGCTCCTGCTGATAAACCTGTGCATATTTGCCAGTGGGCAGGTGCAGAAGGGCCGAAGGCTGGAGCCTGCATCGTCTCGAGGTCTCCTGTCCACGCTTTTGCACACTGGAGAGAACCATCCGGTCTGACAATGCCTGTTTTTAACCTGCAGGTTTGAAGAGGACTTTGTTAAGGATGGGGAGCCAGCCTTGGATAATCCCAGCAATAAGAAAGGTTGGCAAGGGACACCTAGACTCTGTCCTGACGCTAGCGAATGCTGATCGTGCGACTCCCAGTGCTGCAGCAGCTGTCCTGGCTGTCAGTTGTGAAGCTGTGCTTTCCTGGGCAAACGCCTCTGAGCGCAGTGCTGGGGTCTCAGCCCTCTCTGCCTTGCAGAGTGCTCAGGGGATGGGATTTCAGCGTCTGGGTGCTAGTGCTTTTTATCCTCCCAGGGAGAGCAGTGGCTTCTGTAACCTTGTACGACACAACGCGGAGGCTCGGCGCTGCCTCCTTTCCCAAACACTGGTTTGAGAGGCAATCCTATTCCAGAGCACATCATCTCTGATCCCTGTGGCACATGCTGGCTTCTTTACTAGCATAAGTCCATCATGACTCCTGTTTCTCAGGAGATGGACTGGCAGAACAAAGCTTTCCCTTGTGACACCCTATCTGAACATCAGGCTTTCTGCTGCCCGTCCGTGACAGAACCTCGCTCACTTCTGTGCATGCTTTGCTCTGTCCTTTCAGGGGGAAGAAACGCAAGGAAATTCCAGCACAGGTCCTTTCCTCCCAACGGGAGAGGTGAGTAAACCACAGGGCTGGGTTGTGTCCCCCCACTGAACGTCAGCACCTCTGATGTCTCCTCACGGAGGGAGCTCTGGCAGAGCTGGAGGGGCCTTCTGGGGACACGCCATGTGGCTGCTCATAGCTGTACGGTACAGTCTGTGCTGCGTGGCCAGGCAGAATAAGAACAAGGCTTCCAAGAACAGCACAAGGGAGGCTGTATCCAAGGAATAAGTTTTAAAGTTACAATTGGAATTTGGAGTGAAAAAACGCAGAAGAAACACCCCTAAATTCTCAGTTTGCATTTATTACTTTAGAAAATGCACACACAGTGTACACACAGCTTCAGAGGCTTCCCCTCCAGAGGTGCTCACCAGTGATGGAGGGATGTTGGCCCCTTCAGTGGTCCAGTGGTCCAGTGGTTCTGCCAGCTCTTGCATGGCTTTTCCATCCTCTCTTCTAGGTGGGGGACAGCATGGAGTGAACGTGAGCGATCCGGGAGCGAAAGCGGTACCTGCTGTGAGCAGCCGGGCCAAAGGGAAGGACAGGCTGACGGGCAGAGCCAGGAGGTGAGGAGGCAGCAGCAAACCAGTGGTTGTGATATATGTGTCCAGTCTCATTCCTTGCCTGATTGTGAAGAGGGACACACGAAAAGAGATTTTGTTCAACAACAGCATCTTTTCAGAGGGATTCATGTTGGCTGGGGCCACATCTGGCAGGATTTCTCTTAGTGGGGTTTGTGGTACTTGTGGGGTGCATCATGGGGGTGCTGACCCACTGCTGAGGTCTCTGCAGAACAGCCCAGGGGTCAGGGTTTCTCTGTGACCAGCGTTAGGTACCAATGGGACGTGCCCCCACAAGCTTTTGAACACCTCTTACCTGACTTCCAGACACTGCTGATAGAGAGGAGCAGGCTCCAGAGACAATTCCCAGCTGACCAAGTGGCAGTGAGGATGGATACTGTGGAACAGGTGTCTTTTCTTCTTAAACGACTGTTCTTAAAGATGTGTGGAGGGAAGAGGCCGGCTCCTGCCAGCTGTGGGCAGCACACAGCAATGTAGTGATTGGCACAGGAGGCGTTGCAGAATATCAGCAAAACTAAGTGCATTTTACAGGTTCGCCCACATCCTCCCAGGGGCCCCGCTCTCCTGCTGCTCTCCGTAATTAAATTTCAGTGCAGTCTCCAGTTTCCTGGAGCCACGCTGACGGGTTAATAACACTCATCGTCTTCACAGCACGGCCGTGCCCTTCAGCGGGCAACAGAAGGAGGCAGAGCTGATTGCATACCCCGAGCCTCTTCATTCATCCAGAACACAAAACCATTCCGGTAGCTTTTAACGTCAGCGTTCTCCAACCATCCAGGTCTGTGATGACCACAGAGTTAAAGAGATGCATAAACACCCCCACGCTTCGTGGGGTACTCCCAGCATTCCCCAGAAGTGAGTTCGATGGAGGTGTGAGCTGCTGCTCCCTCTTCCTTGGCTGAAATGAAGAGCCTTGGGCAGAGGCTGTGTGTGCAGGGTTCTGCTGTCAGGACAGTAGCAGCTCTGAGATGCAGAGCCTGGCACTGCCTGGAGATTTTTTTAATGTTGCTTTTGTTTCCAGTGGCTGTGCTTTGAGGAAATGCACCTGGGCAGCCATAACTCTCAGCCAGTTAAACTGTGGCCTGGGAATCTACTTACAGCCTAAAGATGGGTTATCTTCTGTCTTCCTAAGCCCTCTTAGTTAATGCCTGGGCAGCCATAACTCTCAGCCAGTTAAACTGTGGCCTGGGAATCTACTTACAGCCTAAAGATGGGTTATCTTCTGTCTTCCTAAGCCCTCTTAGTTAATCACACTTCTAAAATGAAATTTAAATCTGATAAATTGATGAAGAATGGGTTCGACAGTGTGCGAATAATGAAGTCAGCTTTGTTTGTAAGTTACAGTCCACCCCTTCCCGTTCTTCAGCTCCATCCCAGTAAGGTGTCCTGGGGACAGAGCAGCAGATGAGCTTTGCTCCTGCTCGCGCTCCCCAGCCGCCAGCTGCGGCACCCGGGAATGACAGCAGCTCCTGGAGGATGAGCAGGATGGGAATGCCAAGATTTGCTTCATGTTGTTGCTTTCTGTGAATACCTTAGCAGGGTTCAGACCAACGCTGCTGTTGAGAACTGTGAAAGATGCAGTGATTAAAGGTGCAGTGGTTACACTGTTCTGCACTGACTGAAGATGCCAAACCAAACTCTCAGACCCCAACAACCACCCTCGGGAGCAAGCGTGGTTCTGCTTCTGAGGTTTGCCCCTGAGATCTGGTTATTTGTTTAGTAAAAAGAGGGGCAGGCAGCTGGCCAGAGAGAGATGCAGAAATAAAATTTAAAATTGACAGGCTACAGAGCAGAGAGGGAAGAATTAAAAACCGGGGACAAGGAGCTGGACAGAGGGAGACAAGAATGAAATTTAAAAAGTGACAGGCTACAAGGCAGTGAGGGAAGAACTGATAAATAGGGGACAGAGAGGTGGAGGAGAGAGACATAGAAGGAAAACGTATGCACAGGAATGACTTCAGCAGCTGCACTGGGGAAGAGAAACAGAAGGAAAAAATATATCCACCTGATACTATATCTAAGAAGTGAAAGCACAGGCAGCTGTTGGGCAGACACTGCTCCCCCCACACTGGTGGTAGGGTTTTTAACAGCCACAAATGACCTGACTTTAGGTCATCATCCCTTCTAAAAGGCAGTACTTCTTATGGAGTACAGCTTTCCTAAAATCACACATCAGTTTTGGGCTAAACTGGATTCAAGGGGAAGGCTTCTGATGACCTTCTGACTACTGAAGTCTTCACTTCCCTCTGAAGGGAACTGGATCAGTCATTATTAGCTGTCTCCGTCTCCTCCAAGCGAATCAGAGAACGCTGCCTCCTGAAACACCTTTCCTTTGGACTTTGATCCATCTCTTCCTTTAAAATGCACATCTAGTGCCATCTCCTCTGCTCTGAGAAGGGGTCACGGGACCCCTTACTGCTGCAGAGCAGTTTGTGTCTCGTTGCAGAGGAGATGCTCAGTGCTCCCGAGGGCTGGAAGAAATTGTACAGAACCAGCAGCTCGTGGTTTCTGTCAGTGTTTGCCAGGACCATGATTATACCCACTGCAGAGATTGTTTTCTTCCTTTCTCTCTCCTGCCTACTGGAGTCTTTTGTTTCCCTGCATTTCAGGGCCTGGGTAGGTGGGAAGGCACAGAGGAGGTTTCCCTGGGAGCTTCCTGTGGTGGTGTGTCTGGTTTGTCACGTCTTGGTCACGTGTTGAGCGGTTGGCCATGGCCACCTTGTCCCCCCATGAGGTCTGGGATGTGTCTCAGCACCCTTTGGGGGGGATCAGGTGTATATGGCGTGGGATCAGTGAGTTCTTCATGCAGAGGTGGCCCAGTCCTGTCCTTCCTCCCAAGCAGCAAAATATAAGGAAAGACATCAGAAAATAATGGTGATGTTAGAAGGACCCGCTGACGTGGTAAACCTCATGCTTCCAGAATTTAATCTTAAAGTTTAATCCTAATGGAGTCATTCTTTCTGCTCCATGGATGTTCTAGCCAGACAATTTAGCTGCATGTGGCTGGTGACGTGTGTGCTGGGAACAGACTGTAAATGGAAGAGCGGTTGATTTTTGAGCAGCTTCTTGGAATGGACAAAGCGTTCGTTGCTTCCCTTTTATAGGCAGTGGGGACGGATGGATCGTGCTATGACCTGCTCCCTCCTCACCACGGCCCACAGGTCAATCCCCAGCCCTCAGGTCCTGCCTCGGGCTCCATCCCTGCCCCGGTGGGACCCAGGGGGAAGGGGTGAGAGCCTTCCCACTCCCCTGGACCTGTCTCCTCTCATCCTTGGCAAAGGTTGACTGATGCTCCAAAGCGGGTCTGTGACAGGCAGATGCTGACTGGTTTCCAGAAATCATAACAAGATCTTGAGCCATTTCTTTCTTCTTCTCTGCTGAGCTCTCAGAGCCATGGCCAGAAGGAATGCCTTGGCCAGCTGTCTTATGGCAGAAATTCAAAGAAATAATGTTGGGCTGGGACTTAATGTTTTGTACAAGCTGTCTCAGAGCCTCTGACTGGCCAGCTCAGAGCTCAGTTTGACGACAGCTCATTTTGCTGTGCCTCATTAGCAGCCCCGGAGTCTGTTCCTGCAGTGCTCTCTGCCTCTTCTGCTTCAGAGCTTGGAGAGGCCACAGAAGGCAGCAGTCTCCTCTCTGCCAGTGGCTGGGACAGTGAGCACCATTTCAAACTGAGACGGGTTATACCTGGGTGTCAGCACTTTCATCTGCTGTGATAACACAGCATTGCTCCCTTGCTCGTCTCACCTCCCCCCGGGAGCAGGAGATTTGGGCAGTGGGTCCAGCAGACTTGAGATCTCTCACGGCTCGGACATTCCTGCTTGAGTCAAAGCTCACCAGTAATGTCAACCAGTTCAAAGTGATGGGGGTTTCTGGATCCATTCTTTATCTGGGAGAGGGGAAGGTCAGCCAGCCAGATTGCCCAGCGAGGTCTGGCACCTTCTGCGGGGAGGCCCAGAGGAGGTGTTGCAGGGAGAGAGGATGCCCGGTTTGTCGTAGGCTTCCACAGCCTCTTCCTTTCCTGACAACGAGCCGAGGAGGTGTGTTTTCCAGTAGGTGTTTGTGTCTCCAGTGCGGAGGCTCAGAGGCTTTTCAGTGCATCTGACTCCTCCAGGGCTGCTGGGTTCAATCAGGGTATTATTCATATCCAGTTAAAGGCTTTCAGGCTCCAAAATGGCTGGTCCTAGAATCCTGTTTAGATGCCTAAATTCTCTTAGTGATGAAATTATAAAGTTTTATATACTATTGTCTCCACAGAGGCATTCTTTATTATTGTTGTTTTTCTTTTTTTCTCATTTCATCTCGCAGTGAAACAATACATCATACATCCTTCATTAGAAATGGGGCTAGAAAGTGTCTTGATTATTTTTTTTTTCATTCTTGTTTGCTTTGCTTCAGTACTTCCTCTTTATCAGCTTCTAGAATGGAAAGTTGTGGGTCATTTAAAACTACAAAGAAGTATCTTAAACACTGCTGATGTGAGTAGCTGGAATATGGAGTTGTGCCCTGAAGTCCTCCTCTTAACCTGTGGACCTGGGCATCTCGGGGGAAATGAGGAAGCCAAACACTTGTCTGCTGCAGTGTGGACACCCCCCTCAGCACCACCTGATTGCTCTGTCCTGCCAGAATCACTATAGAGTAGCTCTCCTTCTGCCCATCCGTCTCACTTCATGGACTTCTGTTTTTCTTATCTCCTCTTCATTGCATCTTCTGTGTCCTCTGTTGATCTAGAAGGCATCACCAGTAGCACCTTACCCAAGAAAGACTTTGGAGCCAAGTTCCCAGAAGAACATCTATCGTGGATAGCACTAGCCATGAGCATTTTTGTTGCATCTGAGTGATTAATAACACACTCTGGGGTGTTAAGGGTAATGAAGGGGAGGAGGAACATGTCAGATGGAGACACTGAATATTTCGGAATTGCTGTCTAGCTATTTTTGGGTGTCTTTAGACTGGGAGGGTGGTCTGTTCTGGGCTAGCTCTTCAGAAGCTGTGCAGTGGGAGTGTAGACCGAGCAGGGAGAGGCAGAAACCTGCAGCCCATGAGCCGTTCTCTGTTTAGGGGAATCTGTCCCCAGTATATAGATACCCTCGGGGTATCTGTCAGGGAAAAGCAGCCATTGGTCCCACCAGCATCAATGCTGAGGGGACTTGATCCCGAGGGCAGCCCAAACTGTAATTTAACACAGTTGATGATGTATGATGAGCTCTACCCACACAGCTGGACTTCCAGAGCTCTTGGAGGGCACCTCTGAAAATACAACCACAGCGGTGGGGCTGCTCCCAAGAAATGAGGTCCTTGTGTGGTTTGAGCACAGCTGGTGGAAGGCGACCTGCCTTGGGTTCAGGAGAAGCCCCCACTGGCCATGGTTTGGGTGCTGGGTCTGTCGCTGAGCCCTGCAGGACTGCTCCAAGCTGCTTCACCCAGGGCTTGTGGAGGACACCACATCCATCTCTACGCTCTGAGATGCAGTTCATGTCCACCCTAAGGACTTGGCTGGATAAAGGCAGCTCGGTGTGATTGCCTGGTGCAGCCTGGGAGAGCAATTCCCTCACAATTTTCACCAGGGCACGTGGGATCACTGTAACACATTTCCCTCTGGAAATGCCTGACTCTGCAGTCACCTCAAGGCGCCTTTTCATTTTTTGTATCTTGGCACAAATTTGCCAAATGAAGAGACCATTAAGCCCCGAGAGAAGGGGGATACTCTCAAGAGAATTAAATGTCACACAGCTTCGCACATGTTGTGTTTTAAGAGCATGGGGCAGGGAGAAATAGGTGTGTGTGTGTATATATATATCTATATAAAAACATTTGAGGGGTGTGTGTGTGTGATGTGACTCACATATGAGAAGGTGAGGTTACTGAGCCCCCTCCAGCCCAGTAGCACTGCACGGGCAAACTCAGATTTATATTCACCCAAGCAAATTCAAACCAGCGAACGGAAGCGGTTCGTCAGGCAGGCTCTAATTGAGCTGTGGCCCTCTTTGGCACAGGATGTTGTAGCTGCTGCAAATTTATTATGGGGTCAAAATGCACTTACTCAAATCCTTGGAAGAGACTGTCAGCTAAGCATGACTCAACGCAGAGATACCATCTCCAGCTCAGGAAATCCCAGAGCTGCAAGTTTCTGGAAGCTGGGGAGGTGTTCAACATATTTGTCCTCTTTTCAAACTCTGCTCTAAGCCTCTGCTGGTGATGCTGGGAGGGGAGGAGAGCCTGGGAGGAGAGCCTTCAGTCAAATCCTTATAGCTGTTCTCCCTGTCTGCTTGCACATGGCAATGTCTCCCTCTCCCAAAATACTTCCATTTTATCCTTCGCTGTCTGTGTCTGCCCTTGTGGAGATCTGGGACACTTGGGCAAACAGGACAAGACCGGGGCAGACACCGGCGTAAGCAAACCCTGTATCTTATCAGTCTAATGACAAATGTCTGTTCTGGCAATTGGATTTTATGTTTTCATTGCATTTAGAGTTGTAACAACCAGCTCATTAAGATTTAGTGTCTCAGATGAGTGTCTCTGGATGGGCTGAGTGCGTTGCAGGTGCCAAAAGTGACTGGACCAGTTACGTCTGTCGCCTTTGGCTCTCGTTGCCTGGTCCAGGGGCTCAGACAAGGAATGTGTGGCCATAGTAGAAATTCCAGGGAGGGTCGCTTTGCTGTATGAGAATTTGAAGACCTAAATTGTGATATATTTTTTTCTTGACAGATGGGATGCAAAAGAAGGCGAGGATATGTCTTTTCTGAAGGATGACGTTGATGGGCAGGTGAGTTCATGAGCTCAGGGCTGGCTGCTGAGTTTTCTTACACGTGCACTGTCAGGAAATTTGGAGACTCTCAGCCAGTGCAGAGCAGGGAGCCCTCCATGTTGGGGTAAATGTCCCCCTCGTTGGCATTCTCTGGGTGGTATGATGTGAGAGCAACTTCTCTTCTTGCATTGACCGACCCTCTGTCAGTACAGCCCTACTTATTCTGGTCCCCAAACACTTCTCTACCTACATCCTTCTACTTCCTTTAAGGACCTCCGCAATTTTTTCCCCAAGTTTTGGGAACCATCATAGACAGGGAATATCATATATTAATATTTTAATAAGATGAACTAAATATTTCCTTCTGTTCTCAGAGGAGCCTTGGTAAGGAGAAGCGGAAGAGCAGAGGTGAGGAGGGGGTGGAAGAGAACTGCACAGATGAGCTGGAGGAGAAGGTGAAGCAGCCAAACCTCCAAGATCATGGGGCCTCCTCATCACAAAGGCCACAAAGTGGAAAGGTCCAGTCTGCCCACAATGGCCAGAAAGAGGAGCAGAGAGGAGTGAAGGAGGTGTCTGTGGCCAGCACAGGTGACTCAGAGCCAGGGCCTGAACCACGGAAGGAAGGTGTTGGGGAAGATGCCAGTGGGAAGCCTGGCTCTGCTGACATCTCCCAGGAGGAGAGCACTAACAGCAGTGCTTCACAGAGCAGCCTTCCAAGCACCGTGCAAGCCACCAGCCATGGCAGTGAGGAGACCTTGTCATTGCCCGTGGGAGTGAATGTAGATGGAGCTGGCATGGAGAAAAACACAGCTTCAGGACAGGAACCCACTGAGGAGCCTCCAAACGGCCATGGAGGAAAGCTTGATGCAGCAACGGGAGACAGACTGGATGCAGGTCAAGGAGAGCTGGTGAGGAAAGGAGGGGAAGAAGTGACTCAAGACACTGCCCTGCAGGGACAAATACTTGCACTGAAAGGAGGTGAAGATGCTGGAGGCGCTGAACACAGAGAAGAACCTTTGCCCCCAGGAAAAGCCAGCTCTGACGTGACTGTTGTGTCTGAGCAGGACGCAGCAAAATCACAGTCCAGGGAAGGGGACCAGCCTGAGGATTGCAAGGACAAGGACAGTGGGGACACTCTCAACTAGCAGTGATTCCACCGGCTTGCCTGAGACAGAAGGTGAGTTCCTGCCCCAACTCCCCAGGGGGTGTTTGTCACCCCATTATGCTCTCAGCCATGGTCCATAACAGCATCACAGATAACTGCCTGGAGGGGTTCGCTGACAGTGACATGGATCCCTCAGGTAGTTGCTGCATCACACAGAGCTGCCCAGGAGTGGACGGGGGAACAATGGGAAGTCAGACAGGAAAATTTGGACAGAAAACTGCTGAGTCTGGTTGGTCACGTGCATTAATTAGGGCACAAACTGAATCTATTGCTGGGAAGGGCTAATCTCAGCGACAACAGTGGGATGAGTTTAATTCTGTCTCTGGAATGACCACAACTAGAATAAGTTGAGGTCACCGTAGTCCCTTTCCCAAAACACTTGCAGAGCTGTAGAGGCCCACCTTGTGGACAACAGTTTGAAGACAGATTCTTTTCCCAGTAGAAGGTCTGTGAATGCTACACTTTGAATGTGACACGTGGTAACACTGCTGTGCAAGGCAGTGTGTAAATACAGCGGGTGAGGTGGCTCCCGTTGGAAAGGCCTGTGAACCAAAGAGACAGGAGGAGGAACAGGGCTGGGTATGCAGCAGTGCTCCAGGCTTTGCTCAAGCAAAGAAGTTTCTTCCAGAAAGGCAAATTTAGAACAAGAACAAAGTATGACAGGCAGAAAAATAAGGTAGAAATTAGAAGGAAGGGGTAAAGAGAGACTGTAGGGGCTTTTTGGCAGTTTCCTTTGCAAGACTTTTTTTTCCAGGCGATGTCACACCCAGATCAAGATGTCACACCCACAGGTGCTAGAGCAGACCAGTAAGGCAGGATGGGATCCTACCACCAGGTTAGGTAGAAGGTTGCAGTTCGCTCCTCCTAACTCAGGCCGAGCACAGCAGCGCCCAACCTAAGATCTGGGCTTCATCTCTCTTCAAAGGAGAGAGATGAGCTCTTCCAGAACACAACCCTGCCTGCCCAACACTGGAATACAAGTCCTATGAGGAGAGGCTGAGGGAACTGGGCATGTTTAGTTTGGAGAAGAGGAGGCTGAGGGGAGACCTCATTGCCCTCTACAACTACCTGAAAGGAGGTTGTAGAGAGGCAGGTGTTGGCCTCTTCTCCCAAAGGACGAACGACAAGACCAGAGGAAATGGTCTGAAGTTGGGGCAGGGGAGATTTAGATTAGATATTAGAAAGAATTACTTTACTGAGAGAGTGGTCAGGTACTGGAACAGCCTGCCCAGGGAGGTAGTGGAGTCACCATCCCTGGAGGGATTTAAGAAACGTATAGACATGGCTCTTCAGGGCCTGCTCTAGTGCCCAAGGTTATTGGTTTATGGCGAGGTGTTGAGTGTGGGGTTTAGTTGGTGGGTGCGGTGTTTTTGGTGGGCGTTTGGTGTGGTGTGTTTTGTATTTGTTTGGTTGGTTTTTTGTTTTGTTTTGTTTGTTTTTTTGTTTTTTTTTTTGTGGTTGGACTCGATGATCTCAGAGGTCCCTTCCAACCACTAAGATTCTGTGATTCTGTGAAGATTCTGAGAATTGCTCTCGGGATACTCCTGGCTCGGTCGTTTAAGCAGGGAGGCAGCAGCTGTGTTCTGTGAGTGGGCACTTTGGGCAATGAGCTGCTCGGAGCAGGGCAGGGGGAGCACCCCCCTAAGTGCCTTTCCCCAGTTCCAGCAGGGTTTCTGCAGACCCCAGCCCAGCAGAGCTGCTCAGCATTCATCCCGGGGCTCCCAGGAGCTTAGGGATGGAGTGGTTAAGCTGCTAACAAAGAGACTTTCACTATAATCCAATACTGTACAAAAGGCATGGAGAAGTGCAAGCGTTACAGCTATTGAAAAAAGACAAAACACCAGGAACCAGCAGGAGCTGGTTCTGTGTTTGAACTAAAAGTCCTTCAAGTGAGGGAAATTAATTCCAACAGCATTTAGGAAAATATTAAGAGACACCTGGATGCACATAGCGGGAGTTTACTGTCCAGGCTGTGCCTCTCCAATCTACCAGAAATCCCCTCCAAAGTAGAGGATGAAGGAATTAAAGTTATCCCGAGTGAGAAAAGTAGTAATTAATTAGACACCTGCTAAGAGGAAGCAATAAATTTCAGTCATCCATTTTTATCTCAGCAATGAAGATTCCTATGGTTTTTTGCTGAGTCCACTTCAGCCTGGCTCTGTACTCCTCACTGAACTCATTAAGGCAGGTGTAATTACAACCACAGCCTTGTGCCTTGGGGAAGAGAAGGTGATTAACTTGGTGATTAACTTGGTGTTTGCACTTGAGCACTCACACATTCCATGGTTCTGTATCTGCGTGGCAAGAGAGACACTATTGGTCTTGAAAGTATTGATATTGACTGTTTGGGAGACACCAGGTGGGCCAGAGCAGCTGTGTGTGTCCCCATCTCAGCAGTGGGGCTCTCCGGGCTTTTTTCATTCTGTTGCCTGCAGGAGCATTTAGGGAATGAGCACACGAGTGCTGCTGGGCTGTCGGTCTTTAATGATGTTCTGGGGCATCATTGTCACCTCCTCTCTGCTGAAGTCACCACTGAGCAACGTGACCTCTCCCTTTGCACCAGTGACAGGCCACGGTCAGGGCTGGTGTTCCCAAACCAGAGTGAGTCCTGCCATGATTTATTTGTAGTGGGGGAAGGGCTGAGAGGAAGACAGAGGGGCCTGTCTTTAACTGTCTGCTCCCTGGGTCCGGCTTGTCAGGAGCATCCCCTGGCAGACAAAAACCCACAAGCCCTGGATTTCTCTGGCACTAACTGAGCAGACCCGGAGCGGTCCGTGTGCGGGGCCTGACAGCGGGGCTCCGCGGGGCGACAGAACAGCCACAGTGACAACAACAACAACAACCACCAAAAAAGCAAAAGCTCGTTTGGCTCCGGTCGGTTAAGTTGTCAGTGTGTTTGGAGCAAAAAGGTCTCGTGTCTGTTCCTGCTGTTACTTTGAAGTTCCCAAATGGACATGACAGGCTGCACAATGACACAGATGGCAGGCACACACAGCCGCCAGCTGCCAGCACTCCCTTCCCTTCTCCCTTGGCTCCTGTCTCCTACTGCTCTACAGACACGTTAGTTTTAGCTCTGCTCTATTTTCATGTAATTCTCCCTGAAGTGTTCTTTCACAGCAGTTCTTTGGAACCAGGCTCCTCAGGACTGCCCCCATTTGGGGTGTCTTTGAACCCTTAGTGGGGCTTTCTCTTTGGTCTTTTAGCTTTTCAAGCCTGCTGCCTGCGGCTGCTACCGCATGATGTTTTAGGGCAAGGATTGCCCAAAATGCAACCCATAGGAAACCTGCAGTCAGCAGAGCCGTGGCATATGGCCCACAAAGGGACTTCAGAGATGTGTCCATCCTGGAGGGAATGTGTGGCAGGCAAACGATCCTGCCTTTTTCAGCCTCTCTCAGACGAAGTGCGGCATCGCCGGGCAGAGCTGGGCTTGGCAGGAAAAGAGCATCATTCAGGAAGCTGGAAGAGAAGTAAGATCAAGCCTTAAACAATGAGCTGCACTTTCTTGTTAGAACGCAAAATGAAAAGTTTGTTCATTCCTTTTGTGTTAGAACCATGAATTCAGATGAACAAACCGCTTTAATTATTTGCTTCCCCTCATGGCTTGAGTATAATCGTAAAGGCAGAGGTAATTCCGAGCGAAGGGACCATAACCCAGGCTGGGAGACTGAGGTCAGGCCAGCACAAGTGCAAGATTATCCTATTGCAGCAGGGGAGGGAGGAGGTTTCTCCCCCTGTGGTGTGTGAGCAACGGTAACTCAGGTTCTCTGCAGAAGGACCTTATGTGGTAACTGGGTTGTTAGGGAAGCCTCCAGGAGGCACTGAGCAGCTCTGTCCCGGTAAACCCAGGCCAGCTGGAAATCTGCATCGTGTCCTGTGTCTGTGTAACCAGGGGACATGATACTGGGGAATGCCCTGAAGAGCCTGGTAGAAAACACGAGCCAAGTCCGTGCCACGAATCCAACTCATACGGAGTCTGAGTGACCACAGTCTCAGGGGACAGAGAGTGTGTAACAAAAAAAGGGAAATGATTATTGTTTCTGGGACCCATGAGAGATGTGACCATCCTTAAGGAGAAGCACCTGGAGGGATGCACTGTCGTGGGCTATCAAGACTGGTTAATGATTTCCTGCCAGGAGGTAGCAGGTCACTTCCTAGTGAGATGGTGGGGTGTTTCTGTGAAAATACGGATTTGACAAATGCTATGCATGTACCAGAAATGTGTTGGCTTCAACATTTTGTATTTCATAAAACCCAAACTGGAGCCCTCGTTAAACCTTTTCAAAACAGGAAATTTTAATGTTATGTTTTTAAATACTGGTGATTCAGTTTTGATACGGTGCAATTTTGGGAAAATCAGCGTTGAAACAGATGGTATGATTTTGCAAAATACAACCTATATCAACCCCAAAAGGAATGGAAAAATATCATTCCATTTAAAAGTTTATATCGTGGAATTTCCATCGAGTAGAAAATCCTGTACCAGGTTCAGCTGCTGCCAGGGCCCTGCCCTCTGATTCCATCGAGTAGAAAATCCTGTACCAGGTTCAGCTGCTGGCAGGGCCCTGCCCTCTGGTCGGGGATGTGACAGGTCCCAAAGCACGGCAGATACCTGCAGTGGCAGCAAACATCAGTAATGAGAGAGGACAATATCCTCTCCACCTGCCCTGCTCCTGGGCTCTGGGGGGGCCGTGTCCCACACACAGGGACGTGCAGATTCCTCTCCCCACGGCAGGTGCTGCCCACCCATTTCTGCAGAGGCATTTCTTCCAGCTCCTCGCAGCAAGCGGCCCCCGGGTAGGTTTCACAGCTTCCACTGCTGATGTCTATTTATGGCTCTAAACATCTCCAGCACCTTCAAACTAGTTGGGGATGCTGCACAGAGAGTCTGGGGGGGCTTTCATCCTTTGCTTCAAATAACAAGGAATAAATATTTACCCAAAGTGCGGGACTGGAATCCCTGGAGAGCGTCCAACGAGTCCCAGAGAAGTAAGCGATACACAAAAACCACAGAAGCTTTTCCCTGAATTCTCCTGAGAAAATTAATCTTAACATCTTTAGAGCAAATGCAGCTGGGGGTGGATTTCCAGAGCAGCTCCAGGGATCTGACCTTGCAGCTCTGGCTGACGTCAGCAGGAGCGGGGCCGGCAGGGCCTGTGTGCGGCAGGGCCCGGGAGGTCAGGAGAGGTTGGCTTTCTGATGCGAACCAGTGCTAAAGGTTGGGGCAGGAACCAGCACGAGCAGAAACCAACACTTCTCAAGGCAGTTACGGAGCTACTGAAGGTACATACCCGTTTCCCCAAGGTTCAGGAGTCACGAAGATGCCTCTGTGATGTCTTGGACGTGGCCTGGGATTGGGGTCTCAAGGAGTTGAGTTTGATAGCGTTGGCCTCCCTGGGCCTTCCCACAGCCCACAGCACCTTCTGGAGCCCACCATCGTGCCACGGGCACTTCACATTCCCAGAGCACATCTCAGCAGCAGGTGCCACCACAGCGGAGAGGTTAGTCCTCACGCAGAATTAGGGAGTGATAGGGCTTAACAGAGGCCTTGAGACAGTTACCTTCCTACCCCTGTAGTTACGGAAGGCCTTTCCTGTGGCACGATGTGGGAAAATACTATTAACAGGGGAAAACACGGGGATTCTAGGAGAGTGGTTCAAGAGAAACATACTCGGACTGAAGAAGCACAGGGCAGACTCCAGGGATGTGCAGGGAATGGCTGTTCAGTTGGGCAAACTGAAGATGGAAGGTGATGGGGTTGTGATCTCATACAGTGGAGGAGTAAACACAGGGAAGGAGAAGACCCATCAAGCCAGGAGACAAGGCTGGTGCAAGAATCAATGTATTGAAGAAGCCCCTGAATAAATACGGCAAAATTGGGGAAAGGTGACTGCCTGTCAGAGGAGAGATGACTTGGAAGCGTGTGGTGGTTGAAGCAGGGACACTTGTCACCTCGGAGCCTGATGACAAGCTGTGTGTGCCCAGAGCTCAGCTCCCCGTGTTAACCCTTTAGTGTAACCCCCAGGTGAAAAGCAGTTTGAGATGAACACACCACGTTGTGTCTGCCCTGCCCGGGGAATGGAGAGGCTGCACAGAACAAGATCTTAAACCACTCCAACAGGAATCTCCATCAAAGACCATCTTTATGTATTTAAGCTCATCAAGGGTCGCAGTGTTAATTTTGCTAGCAGTGGCAAATACAGACAGGATTAGGATTTTCCACCCCATTCCCCAAAATCAATCAGTTCTAGTTCAAACAGGAATTAATTCAGGGATGTCCAATGGCCTGTGCTGGGTAGATGTCTCATGATCTTGCCAGTCATTTTTCTGGCCTTACAGTGTATGTTGGAGCAGTAGATCTATATCCATTTTTAAAAAGCTGAGAGAATCTGGTGTAATGATGTCTAATGGTCCTCACACCTCACGTCCCAGTTTGCCTTGTGGTGTTTCGTGAGGCTCTGGGTGGTTCCACTACGAACAAAACTGCCTCTGGGAACTCCCAACCTGCCTCAGGAGACCCAACAAAATTACATTTTCCAGCCCAAGCAGAGGTGGATAACGCTCATCTTGGCTGGGGGAGGAAGGGCCACGTTGCCAGGTTTCATCGGGTCCACCAGTTGATCCCCTGGTGTGACAGTGACACGAGGAGGGCTGGGGATGGCACAGGCAGCACCAGCCCCATCGCTCCCAACAGCCGTCCCAGCGCTCATGCATCTCCCAGCGCCCCGCCAGTGACACGTGGGAAAGGAGAGAAGGGCTAATCACTGTGTCTAATTACTGAGAGAAGTAATGACTCTCAAGCCCACCAGCGGCCTGGCTGTAAGGACAGAACGGTGTCTGTATTGAAAGGATAAACTGCAAATAAGACAGAGAATCGTCCAGCAGCACTAACGGCACAGCGCTGTCCAAGAGACTTTGGAAACCATTAATATTAGGAAAAATTAGGAAACCATTAAGGACAGAACGGTGTCTGTATTGAAAGGATAAACTGCAAATAAGACAGAGAATCGTCCAGCAGCACTAACGGCACAGCGCTGTCCAAGAGACTTTGGAAACCATTAATATTAGGAAAAATTTTTTCACTGAAAGGGTTCTCAGCCCTTGGAATGGGCTGCCCAGGGAGGGGGTTGAGGCCCCATCCCTGGAGGTGTTCAAAAGCCGGGTTGATGTAGTGCTGGGAGGTCTGGTTTAGTGATGGTGATGCTCCTTGTTTGTTGTGTGGGTGTCTATTTTTGTCAGTCAGGTTGACGGTTGGACAAGATGATCTTTAAGGTCCCTTCCAACCTAGAAGATTCTGTGATTCTGTAATAATAAAACAGAGGAACAATAAGCAGAGCTAGCTCGGGAGTCACCTCAGACTGCACCACAGATTTTACAGTATTTGGAGCACCGAGCAGGACTGGAAACCTGCTTCCCAGCCCTTCCTGAGGGCACTGACCCCCCGAGTCGTGCTGCTCAGCACCAAGCACCCCCGGGGGACAGCGGGACAGGACCACCCCCCAGCTGCACACCTACAGCACAAGGAGAAACGGCTCCTGCGACTCTCGGGTCTCCTCAGCTGCACGTAGCAGTGATTATTGCAGCACCTCGGAGTGATCTCAGTGCAGCTCCTCATTATTGCCCGTGGCCGTGTCCTGAAGTGATTCCTTCAGAGGTTTCCTTTCTGTGCAACTGAGCTTATTACTTCTCCTGCCCTTTAGTGATTCCTTCAGAGGTTTCCTTTCTGTGCGACCGAGCTTGTTATCGCCTCTCCTGCCCTTCGTGGTATTTCATCTGGTTTTCTTTCCCTCTGCCCTTCCTTGTGAGCTTTCGGTGCTGAGATTCCATCAGCCAAAGGCGGATCTGTGGATTTAAACATGGATGCAGGAAAACGCCAGCTCAGCAATTCTGAGCAGCATCCAGGCATCTGGCAACTGCAGGGGAAAAAAACAAAACCAAGAGTCTGCCTTTCTCAATTAAAATCCAGGTTTGGAGGCAGGCAGAGGGCAGCAGGCTCCACTCAGGGTCAGTGTCTGACTCCTGGGAAGCAGATAGACCCTTCTACATCGAGTCCCCTTGGACTCGATGATCTCAGAGGTCCCTTCCAACCACTAAGATTCTGTGATTCTGTGATTCTGCCCTCGGGGAGCACAAGAGCTGCACCCCCAGGGCAGGTTGTACGAGAGGGACACAAAGCCCTGCCCAAAGCCAGCCCCTCCTGCCCACAAAACCGTGCAGAGTTTATTGTTCTTCAGAGAAAAGGAGACAGGGGAGGAACCTCACCGACTCCAGAGGAGGACTGGGAGCATGTTCCATCCAGACCCACACATTCAGCTCATCCCCTGGGCTGTGGAGCCCCCCGTGGGTCCCAGCAGGCTGGTATCTGGGTTACACTTCAGTGGGACCCCCCAGGCAGCCCCAGCCGCGCAGGAAGGACAGGTTGGAGCTCAGCAGACATTTTTAATTTACTGCTCAGCAGGTCCCTAAAGACAGACGATCCCACCGCTGTCTCTGCTCTCGTTTTGCAGGATAACGTGCTGGAGGTGGTGGATGAGAAGAGAAGAGGAGCACAAGCTTGTCCTCGCTCTTCGATCTTCGATGAAACCAGCTTCCAGCACCTGCCTGGACCCTTCCGCACCCACCCCCGGCGCGTGGGGTCCCCGTCCCACCCCTCTCCCCCGTTCAGCATCACCCTCCCCTCGCCCCGCGCCAAGGGACAGGGAAGGCTACACACCCTCCCAGCCTTCCAAGAAAACTCTCACTTACTTTTGTATTTGTTTTGCCTTTACTGCGGCTGTGTGGCAAGCCAACGGAATGTCTACTGGATGCACTTTATTTTATTTAATAACTAACGCTGTTTAAAGTTAAGATTTGGGTTTCTGGGCACCCCTCTTTCCTTCCGCAGAGGCGGAGCAGGGCGTTAGGGGACAGAGGGAGAAGAGGTACGTTGTGGTTCAGTAGGTGGATGGAAGAGCAGCCTTGAGAGGGGTTGGCAGGGACAGATGTAGTTGCAGGGGACACAAAGAGGATGGAGCAGTGAGTAACACTGTGGTGTTTGACAGGCACACACCAACCCCGGCATCTCATCCTTTAAAAGCTGGCTTTCCTCCTGTTCTGTGTAGCAGCAGAGGTTGAATCAGCACATCAGGAAACTCTGCTTTTTTCTGAGGCCGGCGGCTGCTGCGTGGAGCAGGTCTGTGCCCAGTTCCGCAGGACAACCTGCCTGTGCCCACACAGAGACCCTGCAGCTCTCTGTGCCCAGCAGGGCAAGGAGGAGGGGGGCACAAACGCAATAATTTGCCTTCTCCTGGCAGCAGGACCCAGGCCAAACGGGAGGTGAAGGTCAAACTTCCTATCAAACTCCTTCCACCCCCTGGTTGTGCCTTCCATAGCCTTGTGCGTGGCTCAGAGGGCAGCAGCACCTCCCCGGGGGGCTGCCCTGCAGACGTTCTGGCCTTAAAAAAACACCTTTCAAATCGAGGATTTGGGTGAGCATTTAGAAGCATCAATGCACAGGAATCCCAGCTGTTTGGGTCTCCGAGCAGCTACGAGATTCACAGCAAACTAGGACTGAGCTGAGCTGGAACACGGCTGCCCGTTGAGAAGGCAGGAAGCAGGCACAAGGAATCACACCCCCTGATTCCTGACCTCTGAGTGACAGCACAGAAAGGGAATCACCCTTGTTTTTGAAGCGCTGCTCTAAAAGGTGACGCAGGAGTAAACGTACGTGCAGACATGGATGTGTGGAGATTTATTGGGATTTCCTTGCAGGATAAATTTGCTAACCGAAAGGGCAGCTGCCTTGGTGATAAGCTTGGCATGTGTGGACTGACTGACTGTACGCTGGTTTAATAAACTAATATTTGCACAGATAAACATTTTGTTTTTCCATGTAACTTCAGTCTGCAGCACCTCTCTCATGAAGGACGCGCCTGAGAATTTCCTCTACGTGCCAAATTCAGGAGAGTTTACTGGCTTCAGACGAGGTATTGTCAAGAAACAGAGCACGCAGCTTTCATGTCTTACCTGTAGAAACATCTTCACCCCACCACAGCCCAGGGTTTATTTGGACTCACCCAATGGATAAGAGAAGAGATAGATAAAAGCCAGATTGTAAAACTGCTCCGGGTCCTGGAGATTCTCCATCACTGTTACAGGCTGACATTCCTTATCTGACAGGCTCAAAAACCTCCTCCCAATTGTTTAATTTTTTTATTATTATTATTTTGTACATCAGGTCAGTGACCTCAATCTTGGTCCCCTCAGACTGAGTCCATGGGCTGTGGAGCTCAGCGCCGTCGGGCACAAACCTCTGCACGGCCCCGCTCCAGCTGGGGAGAGAGAAATCCCAACCCCAATTGTTTGCAGATCTTTTCCTTTTTTTGAAAGGAAAACTTTTCCCCCATTTCCTCCTTTTTCCAAGTAACTCTGCATTTAAGGATGAGTCTGTGCCGGCCCCAGGGACGGGAGGTGCAGATGGTGCCTCTTCCAAGTGTCATCTTTTCCTGCTCGTTAACACTTTGCTCGAATGCACTTTGGATGGTGGCTGGATTGCAGTTTTTCAGAAAACTGCGGCTGTTTCTTCTTCACAGTGATAGACTGAAAAGTTGAAAAATCTGATGTAGAGGAATTATTTATATGAAATAAAAGTTGTAATGAAGAAAAACCTCCAGTTTCTTAGCATTTCTCAGTCCTGCATGGAGAGTTTCCTGAACTGAATCATTGATCTCTGCTTTTTAGAGCAGCAGCTCCAGTTCAGGTTGCTTTCCCCTGAGGAAAGAGCTTCACTCCTGGGCCAGCTCAGCCCAGAGAAGATGACACCAACTCACCCGAGAAGATGCCAGCACGCACCGTAACACGAGGCTCACCTTTTCCTGGGCATCAAAGCCCCCTCGCTGCCACAGCACTTCTCTTGCCCAACAAACCCATCAGCAGCTCACAGAGCAGGCACCTGCCCACGGAAGCACCTCTTCCCTCCAGGGACTGTGAGCGTTATTCCAGCTCTCCCAGCCACGAGGAAAACACAGCGGGTGTCCCGGGCAGGACATCTTTTTCTTTAAACCAAGCAGCTCACCGTTAAGACACTCTTCTCCTTGGCAATATTTACCAACAGTTTGAACACGGTGACTCTGTAGCTAAAATTCCCATCAGAATTCCCTGAACAGAGAGATCAACTTAAAAAAAACCTCAAGCCAAGGACAAAAAGTGCATCTGGATGAAGTTGGAGACACTCCAGTTGCCAAAGCTTGACCGTGGCAATTCCTGCAGGAGGCAACCACATGGAACCTGGACAGAAATTCCTGCTCTTCGTTCCCATCTCCCCATCGAACACCTACAGCAGCAGCAGCATCTCACACCAACAACCAAGTTCAGCCCCGACACAGAGTCCAGGACTAGAAATAACAGAAATGGTCACTCATTTTCCACACCAGTTCCCCTCCAGTTAAACTGGTTGCAAATGGCACAGGAGCCTGCAGCTAAACTGGCATTTAGTCAGAAAATGGTGTATTTAAAGCGCGTAACACAGTAGTTGGTGCTTTTTTAAGTTACGGGGAAAGCTTTTAAAGCCAATTAGAGGCCCCGGGCAGGAGCAGGTTCTGCTGTGAGGTTCCCAGGGGACAGCCTGCCCAGCAGCAGCTCCTCTGGCTCAGACCCCGCAGGTTCCAGCAGCCAAAGCTGACACGTGGACAAGTCCCCGGCCGTTTCCCGATGACACCAGCACAGCCACACAGCAGCTACCAGATCCAAGCTCTCCCAAAACCTCCTCTGAGCGCAGGTGGAACACCCAGAAGTCAATACTCACCTCCTTAGCCTCACACTTCAGCTCAGGTACGAGTGTTTCTTACCCCGTTCCCCTTCTCCCCACCCCCAGGACCCCCACCAGCCATTGGTACCACCCCCCTGTGCACAGCCCCTTCCCGAGCAGCCCACTGAGATTGTTTTGACTTCTCTGAAGGAGATCCCCGATGCCCAGAAGGAACCACTGTTTTTTTACCAACACAACACCACCAGATGACTTTTCAGTTGCACTCAGGAATTAAGCCAAGATCTGGGGGAAAAACGCCAGCACCTTCCTGGTCACAAGTCCCGGGATGAAGACGTTTGCGTCACCTCAGCTGAGGCCACAGGAGAACACGCGTGGGGGAAAAGGCAGCTTTCGGGAGATGAAAATGTAGGCCAGCTGCTGGAGCACATTACATGCTCCAGTAACTGTTTTTTCCAGCTATTTCCCCTCCTTCTAGTCCCTCAGCACGAGGGTTGGACCCAACTCTGCTGGAACAAACCGAGCTCAGGGGACAGGACCAGCACGTACAGGCAGAGGGCAAGTAGTAGTTGTCAATAAATAGGGGTAACCCAGAGGCATCTACATGCAAAGAAGGGACCAAGAAGATTCATAAAACACCCTCTGGTCTCGATACACCTTTGACTGGACATAATTAGTAATTCTGCACTTATTTCTCCTCCTTTTAGGGAGCGTTTCCATTTGACAGAGCTCACAGTTCAAATCCTTCTGTAAGGATGTGTCCGAGGCAGCGTGACACCGTGCTGGAGGGTCACCACGGTCAGCTGAGAGCTGGACAAGGCAGGATTAGCAGAACTTATCTCACAAGAAGTCTGATTCCTCTCTCATGAGACTCTTCTCAGCCAGAAAGGAAAAGCAGAACACGGCCTGGTCTTCTCTCCATCCTCTTAAGCGATTATTGTGATTAGGAACTGGAAAATCAACACTACCGTGGTATTTACCTTCCCTTGACCACGCTACGTTCCACCACCGCACTTCAGAACTACGCTGCACCTGAAGCACAGGTTTTTAAAGGCTCTTAGCAAAAATCCGGAACTCAGGCCCTAAGTGATACAGAGACTCAGAGCTTGGAGGAAAGTTGGCATTTCGGAATTATCAGCACGTTTCATCGATAAAAAACAGAAGTAAAAAACCAGAAGCAAAGGTGCCCCTGTTCAGGCATGTTCTTAGAGCTGTGATGCTGCCCAGGAGCATCCCCAGTCCCGAGGCTGGAGACTCTCGTTCAATTCCTTATATGTGCAAAGCAAAGGGCCTGAGACCCAACATTTCACTCCCATCTCACCATCTCCTTCCTCCAAACCCAACTCCAGACAACTCCCTGTCACAGAGATCCACACGCTCTGGAAATACAACAGTTCTGTTCACAAGGAGCGCGCAGGACAGTGTCTGTGTGAAGGGAACAACCCTCCCCAGCCGCTCCAGGGAAACCACGTTACAAACCAGGAGGTTCCAGCCATCCCTATCTCGGAAGCAGCACAAAAGCCTGGGCCTTATCTCGCCTGATACCATCACACTCCACCAACTGACTTGTGTTTTTCCTTGAGGAGCAAGGAAGGGAAAGACTGAATTGGAGCTGAAGCAATAGCACAGATAACAAGTTAGTCTGCCTTTTACAGCTCGGGTTTACCCCAAACTGGTGACTGTGCCATTTCAGGGCACTAAAATAATCCTGCCCAGGCACCGATGATGGCAACGTGATGCAAACATTCCCAGTCCAGTGTGACAATCCAGCTGTTACCCGTAACAGCCAACCTGCTTCCCAAGAAAACCCTAACAGCCCCAGTTTTAGTTTGCTTACACCTAGAAAGCCGGCAGGACGAGCCGTTTCTGTTACTAGAAGTATTTGTGAAGCACACTCAGTCACTGATTTCTAGGACAGGCTGCCAGGAGAGGAGCAGGGAGCCCGGCTCCGTGCAGGCTGGCGGCAGCGGGATCTCACGGGGAACACATTTCCCTCCGGGGAACCGTGATTCCTGGCTGGGGAAAGGGTGTGAAAGAGATTTTAGCTGAAAAAAAAAAAAAGAATTCAGCTGAAAAAAGGTCCAAAAGGGCTTTGGGAAACATGGCTGCTCAAATCACAAAAGCCTCCTGGCGACTGGGCCGGGATCCTCCTGCACCTTCCCGAGGCAGAGCTGCCCCCTTGCACGCCCAGCACAACAGTAGTGAGGCAGAGGATGCTCCAAAGCCAGTTGTGAGATGTACAGAAATGGAAGTGTTTCAATCCATCTCAGTTCCTCAGCAGAGGAGAAGATGCAGAAGCAGAGCCTGGGAACTCATCAAGCCTGCACTCTCCTAGAGGAACGAAGACAGCCACAACCATCTCCGCACTGGCTCATCAGCTATTTTTAGCAGCAGGAAGGGAGGCAGCCATCAGCAATGGGTCTATTCCCTGTGACGAGGGGGGTCGGAGCACTCTCACTGCCCCAAGGATCCTTCACCACCAAAACCACAAAGCAGGTGAAGAGCTTTAAGTTGTTCCTGCTCCTGAACCCACGGCGTCTCCGGGCAGCTCCAGGGCGGGCTGGACGAGGGCCACGCAGCCCATTTAATTCAATTGGCTTCCTCTCCCATCTGCTCCGCGCAGCCACGCTCGATTAGTCTTCTGAGAGCAATTGTATTTAAAGTGAAAAATGCCAGGAGGCCGAGCACACGCAGCAGACGTCGGACGCGCTGTTCAAAGCCACTACAGTCCCCAGCTCCGAGCTGCAGGCCAGGATCACAGCAATCCCGGCCTCCCTCTAATTCCACCCAGCTTTTATTTATATTCGAAGGGTTTAAAAGTTAAGACACGAGCTCCCTCCCAGAGACGCTTCCCAACGGGGTCTGCATTTAGCACCGGAGCCAAGACACAGACTAAACTCAACTGGCACCAAACGATGAGCCTGTTTTGTTTCTCTTTTACTCATTCCTCCCTCGGAAAACTGCAGAAAACCTTTCCCTGGATAAGCAGAGGTGGATACCAAGGAGAGCAAACAGCATCCTTCTCCCCAGGACCCACAGCTGCTGCAAACAGGTAAGGGAACTGCCACGGGAGCACATCCCCCACCGCTACAGAATGAACACGAGGGGCTAAACCCCACCAAACCCCAGGGCAAAGCTGTCGCCCGGCCCCGCTGCCAGGACACCCCCGGTCCCACCACTGCAGAGGAGGAGCAGGAAGGGATTAGAAGCAGCAGGAGGTGACAGGGTGGCAGAGCAGCCACTGCTCCAGCAGCTCCTCCACCTGCCCTGCAGAAAGGTGGCAACCATCAATCACACACCGCCTTTTGGCCAAAATGACTAAGCATCATCTTTTTTTCCCTTCCCACCAGCCAGCCTTCTTTTTTAGCGCGTTAACAACGTACAGACCTCCCTGCAGCCTCTCCAGAAAATGGAAAAGGAAGGTGGAAGCTCACACCCAAACCACTCCCCCTCCTTTTGGGCTGGACGAGGGCCACGCAGCCCATTTAATTCAATTGGCTTCCTCTCCCATCTGCTCCGCGCAGCCACGCTCGATTAGTCTTCTGAGAGCAATTGTATTTAAAGTGAAAAATGCCAGGAGGCCGAGCACACGCAGCAGACGTCGGACGCGCTGTTCAAAGCCACTACAGTCCCCAGCTCCGAGCTGCAGGCCAGGATCACAGCAATCCCGGCCTCCCTCTAATTCCACCCAGCTTTTATTTATATTCGAAGGGTTTAAAAGTTAAGACACGAGCTCCCTCCCAGAGACGCTTCCCAACGGGGTCTGCATTTAGCACCGGAGCCAAGACACAGACTAAACTCAACTGGCACCAAACGATGAGCCTGTTTTGTTTCTCTTTTACTCATTCCTCCCTCGGAAAACTGCAGAAAACCTTTCCCTGGATAAGCAGAGGTGGATACCAAGGAGAGCAAACAGCATCCTTCTCCCCAGGACCCACAGCTGCTGCAAACAGGTAAGGGAACTGCCACGGGAGCACATCCCCCACCGCTACAGAATGAACACGAGGGGCTAAACCCCACCAAACCCCAGGGCAAAGCTGTCGCCCGGCCCCGCTGCCAGGACACCCCCGGTCCCACCACTGCAGAGGAGGAGCAGGAAGGGATTAGAAGCAGCAGGAGGTGACAGGGTGGCAGAGCAGCCACTGCTCCAGCAGCTCCTCCACCTGCCCTGCAGAAAGGTGGCAACCATCAATCACACACCGCCTTTTGGCCAAAATGACTAAGCATCATCTTTTTTTCCCTTCCCACCAGCCAGCCTTCTTTTTTAGCGCGTTAACAACGTACAGACCTCCCTGCAGCCTCTCCAGAAAATGGAAAAGGAAGGTGGAAGCTCACACCCAAACCGCTCCCCCTGGAGCCCCGTTTCCCTCTGGAAGCCCTCAGCTCCAGGATTCTGCCCGGCAGCGATGCTGTGAAGGAATGCCCAGCTGGTGCAGCCTCAGCCAACACCACCAGCCCAGAGCATTTCTCACTCTGATTTAGGTATGGAACTGCTATTCCCCCCCCCAACTAAGAAAGTCAAGTGCCATATTTTACAGTCTCTTCAGCATTTGCACAACTGATACAGGTACACCAAATTAGAGCACTTTTTTATCCCTCAGCAGAGGAAACCTGAACTCCCGGGATGTTTCAGGGGGAGGCAGAGCAGCCCAGCAGCCTCACAGTTAAGGCGCTGGACCCAAACCATCAATCTGAAAAGCAGTCACTCAGAATGAGAGAGATCCTGCAGCTCCCCAGCTGACAGCCCACATCCTGCCCTCGTTAAGGGCCGGGGTTTTGCAGAGCTTATCGATGAGCAGAGCCACACGGGAGGTCTCGGAAGACTATGGGGCAGGAAAAGACCCCGCTGGCAGGAGAGCCTGCCCCCAGCACGTCTCCAGCTGGCAGCACAGACCTACCCCCTGAAGATCAAACCTTCTTCCACCGCCAACGCTTGGCTGCCGCCACTAACGGGAGTTTGGCACGTAGGGAGGTTTCTCCAGCCTCACCTGAGGAGACCAACGACACATGAATCAACACCGTTATCGTGCCACAGCGGCCCAGGACAGCAAACAGCAACCCTGAGAGCCCTTCCAGTCCCTCCTCAGCTCCTCCTCCCGCCACCACAGAGAACATTCCGCATTACCGACACTTTCATATTGGGAAAATATTTTAATATAGTAAACAAGTCAATTTACCTTTCACATGTTTTTGTTTTGTTTTTTTTTTTAAATAAGTTTATGCTCATTGTTAAACAAAACTGGTTTTACCTAAACAATGGATTACAGCCTCTAAATTCATATTGTTCCCAGCTGATCCTGTAAATAGTGAGGAATTCTGGACACCGAGATCCTTTTATAGGTAACAGACGGGCATAAATAGCGCAGGAATTCGATGCGGGTTCGAAGGGAGAAGCGAGCCCTGGTGCGGAGCAGAACGAAGCCACAAAATTCCCTTTTTGAGGAAAAACGAGGGGGGGCGGGGGGCGGGTGGTGAAG
>NW_015090829.1:372958-420591 GCF_001431845.1 Calidris pugnax | reverse complement strand
GCCGCTGCGCGTGCGCGGCCGTTGGGCGCTGCTGGGGGCGAGGCGGGGGGGCGCGCGAGGCGGCGGTTGGGGCGGTGAGGGCGCCATGGCGGCCCGCCCGGGGGCGGTGGGTGCCGGTGGGTGCCGGTGGTCCTGCGGCTCTGCCCGCCGCTGTGGGGAGTCCCGCGGGGTGGGGCGGGGGGCATCCCGCCCGTCTGTCTGTCCGTCCGTCCGTCCGGGCCGAGGTTAGGGCTTGTCTTCAGGGCCCGGCGCGCGGAGGAGGGGTGAGTGTGTGCCAGGCTCCTCGCTGAGGCCTAGTGCCAGAGGAGGGGGGCAGGAGCCTCCGCACCCTCCCGGCGGTGGGAGCTGCTCCGCGGGGCTCCCCGCAGGTGTGCGGTGCTGCCTGCCCGCTCCTGCCGCGGGAGGGGCTGAGCAGCAGCTCCGGGGGAGCGGCCGGGTTGGTTCCCCGCGGACCGGGCTGGTCCCGAACCTGCGGAGATCGTCTGAAACGGCGTTATTGCTCTTCGGGTTTGAATTTGTCTTATTCTCCTTAATCCCTCACAAAAGCGTTCTATTGACCGAAGCGCTGTCCTAGGGTGTGGATCAGCCTTTTAATTACTTTTTTTTATAGTGCAAGTTGTTATTTTTGAGAATGATTTAGCTGGGGTTATTCAGCCTGGAGAAGAGGAGGCTGAGGGGAGACCTTATTGCTCTCTACAACTCCCTGAAAGGAGGGTGTAGAGAGGTGGGGGTCGGTCTCTTCTCTCAAGTCACAGGCGACAGGACGAGAGGAAATGGCCTCAAGTTGCCCCAGGGGAGGTTCAGGCTGGATATTAGGAAAAATTTTTTCACTGAAGGGGTTCTCAGGCATTGGAATGGGCTGCCCAGGGAGGTGGTGGAGGCCCCATCCCTGGAGGTGTTCAAAAGACGGGTTGATGTAGTGCTGGGAGGTCTGGTTTAGTGATGATGCTCCTTGTTTGTTGTGTGGGTGTCTATTTTTGTCAGTCAGGTTGACAGTTGGACAAGATGATCTTTAAGGTCCCTTCCAACCTAGAAGATTCTGTGATTCTGCTTCTTCTACACTCACTCTCTTTTCTCCCTCCTTTACACCTCAGGCCAGTCAGGTGTGTTGCAGCAGAAAACCTCTTGCAGACAAGGAGCTGCAGCTCAGGAAGAGGCGAAGAGCAGCTGGAGCAATGACCGTCACCCAGAAAGGAGCCAGAGGAAGTGGGTGATTGAGTTTTAAGAGTAGCATTTTATTTTTAAACTCAGTAGCAGGGAAAATGTGGAGGGTTGAGAGAGAAAGGGAGAACCTCTGAGCTTCTGCAGGAAGAAGTATGGAGCTTGCAGCTCTAAGGAAGACTCCTGAAGCGGACAGTATGTGATGGGATAAGTGGAGTAACTTCAGAAGAACTGTTAATTCTTGGAAAAGTGGTGGATTGTGTTGACTGAAAGCTTCGGGGCTGTGCGTGTGTGTGCGTGGAAGGGTAGCCCTGCCATGATGGTCAGTGCACACTGACCCTCGGCTGGGCATGGCAGGGAGCTCCCAGCGTCCGGCAGGAAAGGGAGCCTCTGGAAGGGGCTGTGAACCTCTCAGGGGGCCTGAGGGCTCTGCCTGTTTTTTTAAATAGAAACACAGTAATTTTGGGGACTGAACTTTTCTGAGAGCTAGGAGCTGTGCAACATGGGATGTTCTGTGTCTGGATCCTGTTCTTGCCTGCATGGAAGGGTGCAATATTGTATTGCCAGCTGCCTTTGGAGATCCTCTACCTTTTGGCCTCAGCACAAATCTCCTCTGTAGTAATAAGAATCACGGCTCTGCAGAGTAGGTGCAGGAGAGAGTGGTGGCCTCTCTCAGGGCAGAGGGGGCTTATTGCCCGTCACAGGGGGATTGGACTAGATGATTTTTTAAAGGTTCTTCCCAACCCGAGTGATTGATTCTGCACCTAATGACATGCTCTGTCCTCATGAAATATTTAATTTTCATGGAATGTTGCTGTAACCCAGTATGTCTAGTTATTTGTTAGTGGGTATTAGGACTTTTCTGTGGCCCCCCCTTATCTCTCTTGCCCTAATTGATTACACCTGACTGCATTCCTCTTGTTAAGGTCAGATTTTGTGCACCTGAATCAAATGAGCTGATGGCATCCAGCTGACAAAGCTTTCCTGAGTCATAGAAATGCATCTTTGGTGTTTTATAGTTTTTGTACACAAGTTGTCACGGTCTTTATATGTTTAAGTAGTACGCTTGCATTTATAGCAATTCCTACCAAATGGATTTCCTACTAATTTTTTTCAGGCTGTTTTCCCTCAATGATGGGTTTGCTCCAAGCTCTTCTCCCCTTGCTTCTTGTGTTTTGTTCAGCAGCTGTCTGCTGCTCCAGCTTTCCTTTGCATTTAAAATAAGAGTTCTGTAACTTGATGAGTTCTGTAACTTCACGCCTTTCCTCCACTTTACGTATGTCTCAGAGCTGTTTATTTTTAAGGTCAAAGACTCATTGGTTTCAGTGCTACAGAGGGATTGAGTTTGGACCTTTTGTGTCTAGCATAACTTCTTAGATTTTCAGCTTGTTTTTCAATCCAGCCTCTCAGCTGCCGGTCTCTGCCCACGTTCTTGCTGGGCTTCATCTTCCTGTGATTGAATGTTGCAGAGATGGGCAGAGGCAGAGCCTGGCTGGGCTGGGGTCGGTGTCTGCTCACCATTCTTCCTCAAATCATCCCTGCAGGAATTGGTTCATTCCAAACCCTAACGCTCTCTGGGGTATCTGTTGTTGCCGCTGATACAATTTATCATTTCCTCTGGTGAAAGGATGATGAATTACCACTTGTCACCAGCCCCTTCCCCTTCTCCTCCTTAATTCTAGTTCTGGAATGTTGGGGGAGAGGACTGACACATACAGGCAGTTCCTTTGGGGCTGAATGAGGCCCTGACAGTTTTTGCCTGATGCTTTTCTAGCCCATGTTGTCTTCCTGCATTTTAAGTTTCTCCTTGGAGATGCTACATCCTACTTTAATGCTTAACTCGACCCTGCTGTAGCGTCTGGAAGGTGTGGTAGACAAAAATCATAGCCTTGGTGTTGCTGGGTGTTCACAGGTGTGTTGTGTTGAGTTTGATAAAGGGTATTTAACAGAGTCAGCAGGTGGATGCAGGAAATAGGCACAGAAGGTAACAGGGAGCTGGGAGGGGTCAGTGTAGTAAAAAGCCATTATAGCTGTGTATCTTAGTCCTGTGTCCCCCAGATTAGTTTTTGGGAAGGGAACCAATTCTTCTTAATCTCTGCACAAATGATTTTTTTCCCCTCTGTTCATGAATCCAATAGTTACTAGTGCTCCTTTTCCTTCAGTGGAGGACAGTCGTGGCAGAGGACATGGCGTGGAGCTGTAGAAGCAGTTCCAGCAGAGGTAGTGAGTGTGGTGTGGCTGAGATCCCACTACACCTCCTATCATTTGAATGTAGATTCAAGGAGCAACTAAAGCTGCTCCAGCTAGAAAACATGGCAATAGATAATTCAGCACGAGTTACGCTCTTTCCTGCTTTCCCAATTTTTACTGTGAACAAATAAATGGGTGTGAGTTGCTCCCCAGGTCCTTTTGTTCAAGCACAGGCAGCTGCCAGAAGGCGTGTGCCTTCTGTTCCTAAACTTAGTTCCTTGCTAACAACCACCCATAAAGGCAAATGAGAGCCAGGAAGCCAGAGCTGCAATAATGGTATTTTCTTTGTCCTCTGGGCTTTAGCAGAAATACCAGGCTGTGTGCTGAGCGGGCTCCTGTGGTGCAGAAATGGAGCTCTGGGGTGCAGAGCTCAGATCTTGGGAAGTTGGTGAATGTGTCAGACACTAGACAAAGCTTGCAAATTAGTCCCCGCTGACATTTTTGCCTAAAGAACACAAAAGAGATTGCTTGCCTGAGACAAATGGAGTGAAGGGCACGCGATGTGCCCTGGGACTGGACCTGCCAATGAAGGAGAGCTGTATAGCCCTTGAACATCAAGCCTTTCTCCCATGACCATCCAAACACAGTACTCTTCAGGGTCCTATTGTTTATATCTCAATTTTTTTTTTACTTCTATTGCCTGAGAGGCCACTAGGAAACTTGTTGACTTATGAGTGTGCTGCTCACTGCCTTACACCTGTGTTCAGTTGAAAACCCAGGTGCTGGGACAGGTTGTTGAAGGTCTGGTGTTCCACCTACCTGACTGAACAGCACTGCCCGAATTCTGCTGCTACCTGGTGGCGTGGGATGTTTGTTTGCTCTCCAAGGGCCCCTGAAGGATGTAGGTAAATAAACTTGGATTATTGATTTCCCACGTTCAGAGTCAGTGGATGGTATCTAGTGCTTCAGGACAGAGAAGACTTAATTAAGGGAAGATTATTGGCCTAAGATACTACCTCTGTACAGACCTTGTTCTGAGAATAGTGAAACACAGGATTGGATTGGATTCCCGGGGAGGTGGTTGAGTCTCCCCTGTTCACAGAGGCCTCCTGAAGCTCTCTGAACTAATGGCTGTCAGGGCTGATAAATGTCACAGCTGCTCCTGCCCTGGGACAAGGGCTGGGCTGGATGGCTACCCACAGTCCCGTTGCCCCCACGCTTTTGGTTCAGGGAAGGCAACTCCTCTGCCTTTCCTTCCTGTGCCCTCTCATTAGGAGACACTCTGATGTGACACGGTACAAATGGTGGCTTATTCTGTGGGGTGTGTGGCTTGGTGACTCCACTCGCTTCGTTTGTGTGACTCTGAAATCATCACTCCCTGCCATCATGCTTGTCTGAACTCACCCTGGTTTTTGTTCTTGGTGTCTGCCTCCAGCAGAGCGACTTCTAGAGGCAGATTATAGACTTCATAAAGATTTGTAACATTTTTATTGGCTTTTTAAACTTTATACTGTCTCCTTGGTCACATGTGTGAGCTGGGTTGGGGAGAGATGGATGAGGTCTTTCCACCTGTCTCCTTATGTTTAAAGGATGGAATGGGTATGTTTAAATTCATCTCTCTCTCTTGGCTGAAGTCCTTGAGCGAATGTTTTGCTGGACTTGAGTTTTCTGTCATAGAGAAGGTCTCTGCTCTTGACAGGGGATGATCTCTCATGCTCTTCTGTCTGTTCTTCTAAAGGAAATACACCTTATTTCACGGGGCTGCTCCAGTCTCCTGTTGGAGCCTGCGGGGAATTGGATTCTGTTCTTCTCTGGCATCTTCCTCTTACACTTCAAAATCTCCTCTGTCTTATGTGGGAAGGTGCTGTCTCTCTTGTTAATCCAGTAACAGATGGGGGGAGGCTGGGGATGTTCTTTTAATTCCTTCAGCTTCTGATTTAGCTGTGGCAAGTGAGGTTTGCACAACCCACTGTCTTGCACTGACTTGGAAAGTGATCTGCAGGGGTTACAGGGTGGGTGGGAAGGCAGTAGAAGTGGTGCTGAATTTGAGATAAACCAGCAAGAGATCTGGCTTTGCTCTGGGTAGAGGCCTTGGGCAGAAAGGTGGCAGCTCAGGGTGGGGATGCATCAGCAGCTTCAGCCTTGTATCAGCTTGGTGAGGCCCATTCTGAGCCATTTTATTCTGTGAACCATCTGCACGGTATAAAGATGTCCTGGCGCAGGGGAGCCTTGGACTGTGAATGTTCCCTTGATGGCAAAACTCTTGAGAGAGGAAAGTGTCTGAAAATGATTTATTGTTCTGTTTTTAATGTTTAGAATCTTCTGTAAGTAGGTGATGGTTCAGACTCTGGAGTGGGGGGAGCCGCTTGGCTTTATGGCAGAGGTGTTCACAATATTTTGGGAGCTCTGCTTTTATTTGCTGTGATTTGAGGTTCGGTGTCCTGCTGAGTGGAGACACATCTCGGTCAGCTTTCTGGAGGCAGAGAGTTCTCCCAGATAACCTGAATTGTCTTTGGCCTGTTGTTTCCATGACACGTTTCTGAAACTGAGAAAAGGCTGACAAGGGCTTGACAGTGCCCTGGGCATTCACGGACATGAGAAACCTTGCCATTTGCTGGAATGTGAAGCTCCAATCCCAGGGGTTCCCAGTGCTCTCAGCTGTAGCTTTCACACAGCAGTCTGTGGAGAGGAAAGTTGCCCTCATTTCACTAAGTGTGGAACTCCAAGAGGTGAATGTTGGTTTTTTTTAAATAAAAAGTTTCCCTTTGGGTGTGAAACTGTGGTGTCTGTGTTGGTTGTGTCTCTAAACTCAGTCTCTGGCAGAAATCAAGAGTCAAAAATCAGCACTTTGTTGTTCATTTTTCAAGGAGGAAATGTGCATGTACACACACCCACACATGCTTAACATCTGAACACCCTTCTGAGGGCTGTGTTTTGAAAATAACCACCGCTTTTCAGCAACAGGACAGCGATGATTAATGGTCGTGTAAACTGACTGTGCATCTTTGCCTCTGGTCTTCGTGGTCTGAAGAAGCTGAACTCCCCCACCTCTGTGTGTGGAGAATTGATGTGTGAGTTGTGCTTCTCCCTGATACACACAGATACACATATATCTGTAGTGTGTGCTCGTGTGTGTGGGGGGGAGAGCACTGACACAGCTCGTCTGAAAATACAACCTGTAATGTTTGCAGAATGACACCATTCAGAGATGCTTCAACTTGTGATCGCTCCTACAAGCACTGGAACAAGATTTTCTTGGAAGGCCTTATCCACAGTCTCTTCATGCAGCCCTGAAGCTAAAGCAATCCTGGTCTAGCCTGGGTTACTGCTGTTTTAATCTGGGATGGTTTTGGTGGTGGAGATGGAGAAGGGTGCTTTTTCAGTAGTTCATTTGTGTGGGATTGCTCCAGCCATCATTGGGGCCAACTCTTGGTGCAGCTGAGCCCTTGGTTAGGCCAAGCAGCTTGTCCATTCCTCATGGTCAGCTTGACTTAGCTTAAGTTTGGGTCCTTCCTAAACATGAAATTTTAGCGGCTTTAAAGATCCAAGTGGATTATTTTATATATGAGGTCAACGTGGGTTTTCACCCTACTTAAAAAAACGTGGCTTTGCATGTGATAATGCTCCCTGATCTCACAGTAGTTTTTCCTTGCAGAAAAAAATCAAAAGCAATTGTTACTTTTTGACTTTCTCCATTTCTGCGTGCTTGGCCATGGTAGCTGAATGAGGAAAGTGTGCTGGACTCGTGTTGATAACCCCATGCAAAGGAAGGTTATTTAACTGAATTAAAATAGCAGCCTGAAACCTCTGCTGGTTCTGGTGACATCTCACTGCTCTCACACTGCTGCTGTCCTGGTTCAGGCTGCGATGGGAATGGAGCTGTAGTGTCCTGGGAGAGAGGCTGTTCTGATGCCTCCAGGAGCAGAAAGCATGGGAAATGCCAGCAGAAAATTCCCTCCTGCTCTGTTGTATGCCTGTGAAAAGGGGGAAGATTTGCTGGCAATGAGCTGAAATGGGATTCCATATTCACGCTGTGTTGTCTTCAGATAAATCTTTAAATCTTGTTTTACAAGTCACTGGCCGTTCTGCTCAGGAAAATATTTCTTCTAGATCCAGTGCTTTGATAATCATCTGAATGTATACATTTCCAGCAGTGGTGTCCAAACGGGTTTGGTTCTGTCACAGTATTATTCCTCAGTTTTCATTGCTGTCACTGAAATACACTCTGGAGGTCATGAAAGCCTGGGGTCCAACTGCGACTTGTTTATGGGATCTTAGAGACCACAAATTGTGAACTGCAGCAATAAATCAAACCCGTCACAAGCCTGGGGTCCAACTGCGACTTGTTTATGGGATCTTAGAGACCACAAATTGTGAACTGCAGCAATAAATCAAACCTGTCAGTGTGTGCCCCCAGAACTGACAAGGTGGCACGTGTCAGAGCTGGTGTTTGGACCTGGGAAGCTGTGCTGCTTTTTGTGAAGGTGTCTCACCAGACAGAAGCCTCCTCTGACACAGCGTCTTGAGCCTTCGCTGTTCCCACCAGTACCCCCAGCCTTGTGTTTGTCAGTGTAACTCAGGAACACGTACTGTGTGCCCCCAGAACTGACAAGGTGGCACGTGTCAGAGCTGGTGTTTGGACCTGGGAAGCTGTGCTGCTTTTTGTGAAGGTGTCTCACCAGACAGAAGCCTCCTCTGACACAGCGTCTTGAGCCTTCGCTGTTCCCACCAGTACCCCCAGCCTTGTGTTTGTCAGTGTAACTCAGGAACACGTTGCTGCCTTTGGCTGCTCACACACCATGAACACCACAGAATGGCCCAGTGAGAGACCTTCCTTGTGCCCTGGTAGAGATTTCTGTCCCATTTGCTGCTTTTTCCTATTCTCATGTTTGTCTGGGTGTTCCAAAGAAAGCAGGGCTTTCTGCGGTGTTAAACGTTTCCTAGAGAGCTCTTTTCCAAGGAATCTGTAGTCATTTTGTGTATTTGCCATTGTTTGTTCACTGTTTGATAATGCAATGAAATAAAAAATCATTTTCAAGATCTAATTTTGACCTGTAGAAAGGCAGGAGAGGATTTAAAATATACTGCCTTCAGTGCATGCATCAGGGCTAGAAACACCAGTACCCCCAGCCTTGTGTTTGTCAGTAATTCAGGAACATGCTGCTGCCTTTGGCTGCTCACACACCATGAACACCACAGAATGGCCCAGTAAGAGACCTTCCTTGTGCCCTGGTAGAGATTTCTGTCCCATTTGCTGCTTTTTCCTATTCTCATGTTTGTCTGGGTGTTCCAAAGAAAGCAGGGCTTTCTGCGCTGTTAAATGTTTCCTAGAGAGCACTTTTCCAAGGAATCTGTAGTCATTTTGTGTGTTTGCCATTGTTTGTTCACTGTTTGATAATACAATGAAATAAAAAATCATTTTCAAGATCTAATTTTGACCTGTAGAAAGGCAGGAGAGGATTTAAAATATACTGCCTTGAGTGCATGCATCAGCGCTAGAAAAGCTGTGTAAAAAGCCCAAATAACCATAAGCAAGGTAAAAAGACGGTCAGTTCCTGGTGAGGCATCTCTTGGAGAGCAGCGGTGGAAGGAGGCGATGGTCCTGCTGAGTGTGTACTCGTGGGCTCGTTAGTCAATGGCACTGGGTGAGTGTGTGATCCAGCTGTGCACACAGGCATTGGGGCAGCAGCGGTGTGTCAGGAGAGCAAACCTCTGCCAAAGTGAAGGGATTTCATCCTCTCATTAGGATCTGATGTAAACCCCTCCTCCCATCCCACCAAAGGGCACTGTAGGTTCAGACACCTTCAGCTGCACCTTTGCAGTTACTGGGGGTATCAGCTGGTGTCACTTGTTTGATGGCTTCTGGGGAGCTACGGTGAAATTTATTTACTTTTTTTCAACAGCTTCAATTACCTGGGTGGAGGTTAGTGAGAAACTTGGGGGGGCTGAAAGCTTGTGAATCTCTGATTTTGCACTGCTCACTTCAAACAGTGGAGGCTTTTTTCCTTTAAAATTGTTTTTCCATGCCTGACTCAATAGTGCTGCACCAGGAGGCTGGCTGGGATGGGAGCCTCTGTTTCTTGAATGGGATTCCTTGGGATGCTTTGCCTTTTGAAGTCTGTGTATTGGGGCTTACCCATATGGACACAATTCTCTAAATCCACCTAGAAAACTCGGTGTGTTTGTGGTGACCAAAAGCCATGCGTGGGCTGAGGGCTGCGTTACCTGCCTTGGCTTGGTGCTGGAACCAAACTGACATCCCTTGCTCCTCAGCCAGAGAGCTCTCCCCTTTCTGGACCCACACACGTGGACGTGCCTGCTCGCAGGTAAGTGGGGGTTCAGTCCTGCCCTGAAGGGTGGACTAATCTGCTACTTTGCCCTGGAAATCCTGTATTCTCTGAAGGGGAAGAGCCAGTGTGCTCAGTACCTGAGCCTGCACCCAGGCTCGTGCTTGGGCTCTTCTCTGGATGGGGCAAGAAAAGTGCCTCTTTCCAGTGGGTCTTGGTTTTTCCTACACCCCCAATGCTTTGAGTGAAGCTGTTGTGGATCAAAGCGCTCACTCTTCATCCTTTATTTCACAATGAAGACTGATGCTTCAGGAGTAATAGTTCGTCTCAACTGACAGAGCATGTTGACCTTAAAAATCTGTAATTTCTCCATTCCTAAAGCTGCTAGATATGTCTTGCCCCAGGTACTATCTTCAATGGTATGTCGATAAAGCTGCTAGATATGTCTTGCCCCAGGTAGTATCTTCATGGTATATCGGTTTAAGAAGTTGACCTTGATCTTCAAAGCCCCTGAGCTGCTGTTCTCTGTGACCTGCCCAAGGGGACTGTGATCTTCTGGACTGGACTGGCTGGGCAGAGGCAGTGTCTGGCAGCTGGGTTTGGTGCTTTGGACCTTCCACAGGAAGTTTGCACTTGTGAAATGGGCCTTAGCATCTGACCTTCTCACAAATTGAAAAAATTACACGTGTGCAAGGGAAGCTGAGTGAGTAAAGTGCAGGTTGTAGAACTGGAACAGGCTTCTTGGAGTGGTTGTAGAACCCAAGCCTGTCAGTGGTGAAGAAGCGTTTGGACAATGCCCTTAACAACATGCTTTAACTTTGGGTGAGCCCTGAACTCCAAACGGGTTTGGTTCTGTCACAGTATTATTCCTCAGTTTTCATTGCTGTCACTGAAATACACTCTGGAGGTCATGAAAGCCTGGGGTCCAACTGCGACTTGTTTATGGGATCTTAGAGACCACAAATTGTGAACTGCAGCAATAAATCAAACCCGTCACTGTGTGCCCCCAGAACTGACAAGGTGGCACGTGTCAGAGCTGGTGTTTGGACCTGGGAAGCTGTGCTGCTTTTTGTGAAGGTGTCTCACCAGACAGAAGCCTCCTCTGACACAGCGTCTTGAGCCTTCGCTGTTCCCACCAGTACCCCCAGCCTTGTGTTTGTCAGTAATTCAGGAACATGCTGCTGCCTTTGGCTGCTCACACACCATGAACACCACAGAATGGCCCAGTGAGAGACCTTCCTTGTGCCCTGGTAGAGATTTCTGTCCCATTTGCTGCTTTTTCCTATTCTCATGTTTGTCTGGGTGTTCCAAAGAAAGCAGGGCTTTCTGCGGTGTTAAACGTTTCCTAGAGAGCTCTTTTCCAAGGAATCTGTAGTCATTTTGTGTATTTGCCATTGTTTGTTCACTGTTTGATAATGCAATGAAATAAAAAATCATTTTCAAGATCTAATTTTGACCTGTAGAAAGGCAGGAGAGGATTTAAAATATACTGCCTTGAGTGCATGCATCAGCGCTAGAAAAGCTGTGTAAAAAGCCCAAATAACCATAAGCAAGGTAAAAAGACGGTCAGTTCCTGGTGAGGCATCTCTTGGAGAGCAGCAGTGGAAGGAGGCGATGGTCCTGCTGAGTGTGTACTCGTGGGCTCGTTGGTCAATGGCACTGGGTGAGTGTGTGATCCAGCTGTGCACACAGGCATTGGGGCAGCAGCGGTGTGTCAGGAGAGCAAACCTCTGCCAAAGTGAAGGGATTTCATCCTCTCATTAGGATCTGATGTAAACCCCTCCTCCCATCCCACCAAAGGGCACTGTAGGTTCAGACACCTTCAGCTGCACCTTTGCAGTTACTGGGGGTATCAGCTGGTGTCACTTGTTTGATGGCTTCTGGGGAGCTACGGTGAAATTTATTTACTTTTTTTCAACAGCTTCAATTACCTGGGTGGAGGTTAGTGAGAAACTTGGGGGGGCTGAAAGCTTGTGAATCTCTGATTTTGCACTGCTCACTTCAAACAGTGGAGGCTTTTTTCCTTTAAAATTGTTTTTCCATGCCTGACTCAATAGTGCTGCACCAGGAGGCTGGCTGGGATGGGAGCCTCTGTTTCTTGAATGGGATTCCTTGGGATGCTTTGCCTTTTGAAGTCTGTGTATTGGGGCTTACCCATATGGACACAATTCTCTAAATCCCCCTAGAAAACTCGGTGTGTTTGTGGTGACCAAAAGCCATGCGTGGGCTGAGGGCTGTGTTACCTGCCTTGGCTTGGTGCTGGAACCAAACTGACATCCCTTGCTCCTCAGCCAGAGAGCTCTCCCCTTTCTGGACCCACACACGTGGACGTGCCTGCTCGCAGGTAAGTGGGGGTTCAGTCCTGCCCTGAAGGGTGGACTAATCTGCTACCTTGCCCTGGAAATCCTGTATTCTCTGAAGGGGAAGAGCCAGTGTGCTCAGTACCTGAGCCTGCACCCAGGCTCGTGCTTGGGCTCTTCTCTGGATGGGGCAAGAAAAGTGCCTCTTTCCAGTGGGTCTTGGTTTTTCCTACACCCCCAATGCTTTGAGTGAAGCTGTTGTGGATCAAAGCGCTCACTCTTCATCCTTTATTTCACAATGAAGACTGATGCTTCAGGAGTAATAGTTCGTCTCAACTGACAGAGCATGTTGACCTTAAAAATCTGTAATTTCTCCATTCCTAAAGCTGCTAGATATGTCTTGCCCCAGGTACTATCTTCAATGGTATGTCGATTTAAGAAGTTGACCTTGATCTTCAAAGCCCCTGAGCTGCTGTTCTCTGTGACCTGCCCAAGGGGACTGTGATCTACTGGACTGGA
Source organism: Calidris pugnax (assembly GCF_001431845.1). Lineage (NCBI taxonomy): Eukaryota > Metazoa > Chordata > Aves > Charadriiformes > Scolopacidae > Calidris > Calidris pugnax. The sequence continues at coordinate 408,134 of NW_015090829.1, read as the reverse complement.
CTGGCTGGGCAGAGGCAGTGTCTGGCAGCTGGGTTTGGTGCTTTGGACCTTCCACAGGAAGTTTGCACTTGTGAAATGGGCCTTAGCATCTGACCTTCTCACAAATTGAAAAAATTACACGTGTGCAAGGGAAGCTGAGTGAGTAAAGTGCAGGTTGTAGAACTGGAACAGGCTTCTTGGAGTGGTTGTAGAACCCAAGCCTGTCAGTGGTGAAGAAGCGTTTGGACAATGCCCTTAACAACATGCTTTAACTTTGGGTGAGCCCTGAACCGGTCAGGCAGTTGGACTAGATGATCATTGTAGGTCCCTTCCAACTGAAATAGTCTGTTCTAATAGACTGACTGTGAAAAGTAGAAGGAACAGGGATGTGAGTATGGCAGAAGTATTGCTGAAATACTGAGCTCTGAACCAGGGCTGGGAAGCTGCTGTGGCAGGCAGCAAACGTGGTGGTAGAACTCACTTTCCTGTTCTTGCTGTTCCCTTACTGCGTGGTGACAGGAGATGGGCACGTTCTGCCTCCTGTGCTGCTGCTCATCCTCCTTGCTCTTCTCTTAGTGACCCGTCTTGGAAATTGTCATTTTTTTGCTAGCAATTAGGAATTGCCTGGTTTAGTCCTCCCCCTGCAGTGTTATCTTTGTCCTGCAGTGACGTATAGGATGTTTAAGCAGTGTGAGCTTGTGTCCCTCAGCTGTGCAGGTTGGAAGCGTGCAGGAAGCCAGCAGAGTGCTGTAAGCACATCAGACTCCTGCTGCATATTCCTGCCAGTGGACAGTTAATTATGGACCTAACAATGTCTGGGTGGTTGGTCAGATTGTTTGGATTTTGGTTTTTTTTACACCAAACCTCACTGCTTTTCTGGTATTGCGGCATCTGTGGGCACTTGTCTTGGGTGCTGTAATCCACTGCCCTCTCACTTTGGCAGATGGAGCTGCAGAGTCATGTTGTCAGCTGAGAGCTGTCATGAATTTGTGGTTTGGGTTCAAAGTAGGATATAAAATATGCCCCCGCAGACACACACTCAGCAGTTCTCCTCTCCAGGGGTGGTGAGAAGAGACTGGCCTTTGTGGTCCTAACGGTGCCATTAATCCTTTCAGGATTGCCAGGGCTCAGAGGGCAGAATGGAGAAAGGAGCAGCAGGATGAACTCAGCTGTGCCTGGCTGTGACTTCACTACTGGTGTGCGCTGCTGGAGGCTGGGTGTGCAGTATCACAGCTGTTCACTAGAGGACAGCCTTACACGTTGCAAGCTATAATTATAGTGGAACGGTGCTGGAAGAGATTTACAGATTTTTGTGTGTGCTAGGACTTGGCTGGGGTCGAGGTGATAAACTCATTTGCTAGGACTTGGGAGCCATCCAGTCAAGGTGATTTAATAGCCCGGCTTAGATCAGCCTACAGACCCTGTCTTGTAAAATCTTGGAAGGGTAATGCTGACTGCCTTGCTTCTGCGTGCACCTGGTGGGAGGTAGAGCCTGCTGAATAAATAGCACAGGGAGATAAGGGAAAGTATCCAGGGAAAAAATAAAAGAGGCAGCAAAAAAGACAAAAGGGCAATTTGTGCATATTGGCATTTGTGGTGGGATGGTCAGTGGTGAGGGTAAGGGAGGAAAGCAAAGGGGACAGAGGGGAAGTAGAGTGAGTGTACACTGTGTGACTGGCCTTGCAGGAGAAATAAAATAAAGAGTGGTTGGAATAAATGCTGCTGAAAATGCTGCTGCTTCTGCCTGCTCCGATATCAGAGCTCTCAGCAGAGGGCAGGACTGTTGCTTTATTCTATCGCTGTTCCATCAGCCATCTCTTCATGCAAAGGACAGAAGCTCCCACATAGAGCAAGGAGTGTGAAATGAAAGATAAGGAGGTTGGGTTATGCAAAAGGAAGTGAGCTTCAGCTTTTGTGACCGTCTTTGTGCAAGTGGGGATCTTGGCCGCTGCTGATGCGCGCAGCCTCCCAGGACAGCCGCTGGCTTGGGTGCTGCTCTGCGTGGTGGGGTTTCATTTTAATTTATTGTTTTATCCCTCAGGAAAAGCTGACCGTGAGTGTGAAGCAAGTAAAGCTGTGGTAGGATTCTTGCTTACTTTAGGTTTGTTGATGAGGCAGAGAAAACTGTTTAATGTCCAGGTCTGAGAGAATGCAGGAGAGAAGCAGCCTTTCCCTGAGGCCCCAGTTCTGGCAGGGAGCAGACGTGGCTCACGGAGCAATGGTAACTGTGGTAAATACTAGATGGGCCACTGGGACCAGTTACTGTGACTGCCTGATCTCACAGAATCCCAGAATTCCATGGGGTTGGAAGGGACCTCTGGAGATCATCTCCTCCAACCCCCTGCCAGAGCAGGGCCACCCAGAGCAGGTCCCACAGGAACGTGTCCAGGTGGGTTTGAATGTCTCCAGAGAAGGAGACTCCACCACCTCTCTGGGCAGCCTCTGCCAGGGCTCTGCCACCCTCAAAGTGGAGAAGTTCCTCCTCCCGTTTAGGTGGAACTTCTTATATTCAAGTTTGTGCCCATTTGCTCTTGTCCCATTCCTGGGCACCCTGTCCCCTATCTCCTCTGCAAAGCTCATCCCACCTTTCACTTCTTCACAGCCACACTGCAGTGTCTTCAAGGCACTTCAGAGCACTTTAGTGCTTTGAGTGTTGCAGAGGGCAGGAGGGCTGCAGCACTGCTGGGTGAGAGTGATGCTCTTCATCCTCTTCATCCTCTTCACAGCTGCTCCCTAAGTTACAGTTAAGCAGCCCTGAAATGGCTCTGGCCTTGCAGAAGGGATCAGGTGAGAGTTGAGAAAACTTTCACTCCTCACTGCAGCCTCCTCTGCTCCCATGGGCTTTCCCTAGATGTACCCGGGCCTTGGGGTGTGTTCCTGAGCATTTTAAGAGCGTAGGACAACACCCCCCCAGCAGTGCCTGGAGTTTCTCTGGCATTGCCAAGAGCTGGGCTGTTGCTGAAGTCCCTGAGCATGTCCTTTGGACAGTGAGCAGACACTGTGGCTTTGTTGCTTGGGAGTAATGGCATTCTCTGAGGTGGGGGATGTCCTGGTGATGCTGTCTTGGCCCACCCTGGAGTACCCCAGGGCTCTGTCAGCTGCCCGAAAAGCACAATGTCACTTTGCACGTGCAAAGGAAGCTTAATACCACGAGTGTGGCTTGGTTATGAGAGCGGAGGTGATGGGTTCCCATGTCCCTGGTCTCAGCCCCGACAGGGAGTAAGCACAGCTACGGGTGAGCTTCCTCGGTCCACTGCCTGATAAAACAGAGCTGACAGCCTTGGCTGGGGAGCTGATGCTTGGGAAGTACAGTGCCTTGTGAAAGAAGTTAGTAAATGCACAAAACTCAATGGTAGCTGGAAATGTAGAAGCTCTCTCATTCCCAGGTTGTCAGGCAGGTAAATCCTTGAAAGAAATGCACAAGGGCTGTTGGGTCTGTGCAGGGTTCTCTGTTCCTGCAGCAGGCATCTCTCAGAGGGTTGCTGCCCTCTTTGGGTTTTTACAGCTGGAGCACTTGCTACAGGTCCACTTCATCTCTCCCGCTGCTGATTCCTTTAGGCAGCCTTCCCCCAGCTGTCCAGTCTGCTTTGAAGTGCTGGCCTGATCGAACTGGGGAAGCCAGAGGTGGGAAAGAAGGAACAAACCCATGCAGCTGGCTCCCTTTGCACAGTGGGAGTCTCTTTGTCCACCCTTCCCAGAGCATCTGCGCTACCTCGACAGTGTCTTGTCCCTCTTGAGCAATGGCAAGTGCCACACCTTGACTTCCAGAGGAGACAAGAAGGATGAAATCCCAGCGTGTGGCTGGGAATAGCAAGAGTAGCAGAGTTATTTCCACTTCTACTTAGTCGTGGGGCTCTGCCTTTTTGACTAAAATTAACCTTGCCCATGTCAGTCCTTTGCACAAACTGCTCTCCTGGTCAGCCACTGCCCATCTGCTCCTTCTCTCCTCTGCTGTCTGCATGGAATTCCTGCCTTCCAAGCTCAGGGGCAGGGATTTGTCTTTGCCCTGTTTGCCATTAACCTTCTGTGTTGCTTTCTGTCACTGCCCTGCGCCATCGTGGCTACAATCCCCACCTTGCACATCTCTCATGCTGTGTTCCTGGCTGGGAATAGCAAGAGTAGCAGAGTTATTTCCACTTCTACTTAGTCGTGGGGCTCTGCCTTTTTGACTAAAATTAACCTTGCCCATGTCAGTCCTTTGCACAAACTGCTCTCCTGGTCAGCCACTGCCCATCTGCTCCTTCTCTCCTCTGCTGTCTGCATGGAATTCCTGCCTTCCAAGCTCAGGGGCAGGGATTTGTCTTTGCCCTGTTTGCCATTAACCTTCTGTGTTGCTTTCTGTCACTGCCCTGCGCCATCGTGGCTACAATCCCCACCTTGCACATCTCTCATGCCATGTTCCCAGAGCATCTGCAGTGGACCCAAGTGAATCTGGAGAATCTTGTCGTTCCTGAGGACTCTTGTGAATGTTTTGTTTCAGCTGTCTGTGGAATTTCCATCTGCTCCGCTTCTCTCTCTCACTTCTCAGGTCCACGTTCAGAAGAACCCGTAAGAGAAAGGCAAAAAGTTAAAGACTGGACAGCGCAGCAAGTGGCCCCAGAAATGGAGTCCCTACAGAGCAAGAACTGAGTTTCTTTTACGTGATATTTGGCCCATTGCATGAAGGGGGCAGTCTGCTTGTAGCCAAAGCCTGAGCTGTTCCGCAACCACATCTGCTGAAATAGTTTGTGTCGGCTGGCAATGCCTGCGCTTCGTCAAAGAGAACATTTAAGGAAGTTCAGTTGCGGAAGCGCTGCGAACCCTGCGCTTCACCAGTGTGGCTCGGGGGAGCGGGTCCCTCCTGGAGACACGGCGCCCAGGAGGACATCTCAGCCCCACACAGCCTCTCCTCCCCGTGACCTTGGGCTGAGCTGCCGGTGCCTGCTTGGAGAGCTGTCGATTTGCAATGCAGATTCATCGGTCCTCGCCTGCCTGTCCCTGCCCCTCCTAAATTTGGCTGGGATATAAGAGGCTGTTCGCTTGCTGATGCCAACAGTGGCAATGGCAGAGCGCCCTGCCATGTGAGAGGCAGAGATAGAGGAGAGGGGGCCGAGGAGGAGCAAACCGTGTGGCTGCTGTTGCTTCTGGTCGCTGAGGAGCACATCTGCGGGACAGAATGTCCATGCTTACCCCTGTCCTGCAGCCCCCGGAGGTGAAGGAGTATCTGTCCAAGGGTGAGCGCTTCATCAAATGGGATGATGTGAGTACCGGGGTTTCTGCTTTGCTGGGTCGTGTGTGTGGTGACAGGGCAGATACCATGCACTGGTCTGGGTTTGTGGGGAGGCTGGGAGCACGGGTTCAGTGGGGGAGATGGGACATTGAGTGTCGTACCTGAGAGCAGCGATGTCTGGATTGGGAGGGTGAACTCAGAGCTACAGGAGAGCCGAGGGCTAAAAAGAAAGGGCATATTGGTAGGGGTTGGTGATGTGACTTCTGCACCTCTTGTTATTGTGGAGGTAAATGGAGTGTGTCACTGCGTCTGGGTCACAGCTTCTCTGGTGTAGGACCCCAGGTCCCATGGCAGGCAGTCACTGCTGGGAGCCTCCCTGGGGCAAGAGGCAGACGCTGCACTGGGACACGTCTGGAGGAGCCTCAGGGGTAGGATTTACTCCAGAGCCGAGCAGATAGAGATCAGGCTCCAAGCTGCTTCCTCTAACGGCCCTGTTGCTGGAGTGGATGAGAGTTGAGCCATGTCCCCCCACGCCTGCCCACTTGTGGGTCTGCGCAGCGGCCGAGCACCAAGGGGCCTGTGCTTTAACAGTGCTGGAGCCCCGCAGGGCGCTGCAAAAACCTGCTGCTCTCCAACTCAGGGTCCTCTTGTATCTTCAAAACCCCCCATTTGCAGTTTCTGCCTTCCATTGTGAGGGGAAGAAAGTGTGGAACAGCAGAAGGGGAGAGGTTACTTTGAATGCAATAGTCCCCCTCCTCAGCTTCTAAGAAGACAAAAGAGTATTTCCCCAAATACCCGCACACCTGAGCGGGAGGGCAGCAGCTGCCCATCCATTTGGGCTGGAGTATGAATTGCCTGCTGTTGAGCATGAATGTTGATAGAAGAGGGGCAGGCCAGGTGGTGGTTATTCCCCAGGATCTGGGTGAAACATTGGATGTGGTATCGCCGATGAGCCGCACCAGAAGGTGCCTCCAGCAGCAGTGCAGGAGGGACCAGTGCTGGCTTTTGTGGGCGTGAAGCTGGGATGGAGTTTGAAGTCCCAAGGCAGCGTGTGCGGGGGAGGTGGATCACTGGTGTGCAGCAAAAGCAGGGGTGGTCCAGTGGCACCGAGAAATGAGAAAGCAATGTGAAATACAACTGTCAGAGAGGATGGATGCTGAGGAGAACAGGTCGGAACATCCCTGGGCAGTTAATCCGCTGGCTGAGCAGAACAGGAGGATGGCACCAGGGCATGGCAGAGAGCACAGCCTTCCCTGGTTTTCCTCTGGGGCCACTGCCTGCAGAATGCTCCCTTGGCTTCTCTGAATTTGAACAGGGATTTGGTTTCTGAGAATAACAGTAGACAAACTGGTCTAAAATTGCTGCTGACTTTCTATGCTCGGTCTATGCTCGGTCCGTAGGGACCATTTTCCCCCAAACTCGAAGCTGTTAAGTGCTTCACTGGGAATTCCTGGGATAGTTAGTTCCCTTCAAACCCAAGCTGAGTCAGGCTGGGCTTCCAGACCCACCAAGTGTTTATTTGCTGCTGCAACCATAGGAGTTAGGGAGCCCAAGTCTTGTGTGGATTTTTCCCTGTCCCTAAGGTTTACAGAATTGTAAACATTCCTAAAAGGTTGCCTCTAACTACTAAGTAGTTTACAGACTTGACCTCCACCAATAATGAAAGCCTTCTCCGTGAGTGGGCTGTTCTGGTCACGTTGCCCCATCTCATGGTGCTTTCCCACTCCTCGGTTAGAGCCGGCTGCAGGGGACCATGGCAGGAGTCCCGGGCTGCAGCAGGGCTAGTGGAGGGGCAGGATAAAAGCTGCTCTTCAGAGGTCACGGTCCTGCATTTTTTGTCTCACTCTTTGAATTGATCTGGCTGTGCTGTTGGCAATAGCTTTGAACTCCTTCCGCAATATTTGAGGTGAAGGAATGTAGAACAGACCTGTTGGCAATAGCTTTGAACTCCTTCCGCAGTATTTGAGGTGGAGGAATGAAGGTAGAACAGATAGGCTCCTTACATCGCTGTGCAGTTTGGGGCTGGACTCTACCCAGCAGTTTCTTGAGTAAATCAAACCCACGTTTTTTTTCTGTAGTGCCTACACCTTGTCCAGGATTTGCAGTGTGTTCTCCGGAGGGGAGCACAGCGGGGTCTCTGACAGGCTGGGCTGTCACGTCCTGGCGCCAGGAGCAACCCTGTGCTGGGCTTTGCTGAGCACGCAGTGAGCTGGGGCTGCCGGCCAGGCTCAGGAGGTTAACTCCTACTGTCGGGGGGAGAGTTTATTTCAAGAACTGGCTTGGGAACCCTTTCGAAACCTCCAGCAGGGCCTGATGCAGCAGCCGACCTCGTAAGCCGAGCAGGCGCCTGTGTATTTGGCTTTATGCTGACTCTTAGTCCTCTAAGTACAAGCAAAAATGTTTTCTATCCTTGAAAGATGATGTAGTACAGGATTTTACCAGAGAACACTTGCTTTCTGCCCTGGAGTTGACCTCCACAGCGTGAGCAGCAGCCAGCTTGGCCGCCAGACCATCTCTTGTGGAATTCAGCATCGCATTTGTTGCAAGGAGCAACAGGAAAGTACCTGCACCCCAGGCCATCCGTGTCCCTGGTGAGGAGGCCGGTGTCAGCGATCCGCATTGCAGCCTGAGCCAGCTTTCGAGAGAGCTGCTTCGGAGGAGATAAATTTAATCTAGAAACATGGCACAATGGTCAGTAGCAGCACTACAGTGTCTGCTTTGCTCTTCAGGGCTTGTGTTCAGGGAGCCAACCAAGAGCTCTGGGAACACGGGCATGGTGCTGTGCACATCAGCCTTGTCCCTCGTGCAGAGTGGGAAAGGCAGTGGTGAGGAAGAGGAGAACACGCAATGCACCATGGCCCGGGCAGTTGGCTGTCATGAAGAATACTGACTCTGGCAATGGAGGTCCCTGGAAATACAGATACACTCTGGAGTGAAGTATGAGTTCAGCAACAGAGTGAAGAACTCAAGTGACAAGTACAGCTCTCAGATTCCGGTACTGGTTTCATCTCAGTAGCTGGGTATTTCAACTTCCTGAATTGAATTCGAAGCCTTCCTGGAAATGGCTGATAGGCCTTACGATCCTATCTTCTGTGGCAGCCGAGGTCAAACATGGTGAGGAGTCAGCGAGGCTGAATGAGCAGATGGGCTGGGGCCCAAGCGGAGGCACCGAGTGCCCTTTATCTCCGGCGCCAAAGAGCTCATGCTAATTCATCTCTTAGCGCAGGCTTGTGTGTGAGGTGGGAACGGAGGTCGTTCTTGAAAATGTCTGTGAAGTTGTCCTTAACTGACAATGCAGAAGCAGTGTAAATACTCAGAGGCAAAGGACACAACCCCCCAGCAGCCTGTGTCTGCTTTGCGGTACGTGCCTTGGCTCTGATCTGGAGGGTCCCCCTGTTGTGTGGAGTTCAGGATCGGCCCCAAATTATTTCATCTAACTGTGTCTGTAGTGTGGGTGTTCAAATAGCTTACTCCTTTTTATAGTCTGTGTAGAGCTAGGCCATGGAGTTTAAGACCACCTAAAGCAGACTCATCTGTATTCGATGGATCCCTCCTTGCACTCTTCCTGTCTTGGCCCCATTCTCTGTGAAGAGAGCCCAGATAACTGGTGTGGTTATAGACACCTAGAGGGTACGTGCCATGGATTAATGCTGTCTGTGCTCATCCTGGGCTCACTCTGCAGCTCATAGAACAAAGTAGGTGCCTTGGAGGGAAGGCAGTTCAAATGAAACAAACAATTGCATCTACAGGTACTTCCTTCTCTTAATTCGTTGTATAGAAGCTCCAAGAGAGTTGTTCAGTGTTAGGTGAGCACCAGGCTCCAGCAGAGATCGGCTTCTGTAGCCTCACACTGTTACTCTGGAGATGTTCTAAAATCATCTGGTTCATTTCCATAAATCAGAAGATGATTCACCCGACTGGGTCTATATTTGAACTGGGAACCTTGTGTCCCATGATGGATTCTCCAAGTCATGTACAGTGCTGACCTTTCTTCTTTTGGTTTTTTTTTTGTCAGGAAACAGCAAATGCCTCTCCCGTGATTCTTCGAGTGGATCCAAAGGGCTTTTACTTATACTGGACCTATCAGAATAAGGTAAGTGCTGAGACTTCACAGCGTGGTCTCCAAATAGCCTGATAAAGTTTGTGTGAGATTAAAACACCACAGATGCTGGAGTTCTGCACTCAGGAGCACTCTGCCACACTCACTGCACTCGCCAAGAAAATGCCCAAAAAGGACCTGGGAGTCTCATGCTTATCCAGTGGCAGATTTGTCTCCGGGTTCCAGAAAAAGAGCAGGAAATTAAGCTGCAAATGTGCCAGAGAGATGAGCATGGCCTTTTTGTGCTTGTCACACTGACAATCTTATACCTGCAAAGTTCCTTAGATGTGCTTCAGAGGGCTTCACAGAGAACAGCATTGGGTTACCCCTGTACCCAGCACGCTAAAGATCATCCCAGGCAGTGCAATGGTGCAGCTGGAAGGAAACTGGTTGGATGTATCTAATTAAATGTGTGCAGCTTCTGCTAACGTGTACTTGATGTGCAGCCTGTGTTGTAATTAACTGACCTGTTGGTGTTTTAGAGATTTTAATTAAAAAAAAAACAACGTAGTGACCATAGTGATGTAGAGACAGCATTGAGTCTGGAGAGTGAATTGTCCCTGGAGGTAAACCACAGGGTCCTGGCTTCTGGGGGAGAGAGAGGGGCAACAAATTTAGGAAAGAGAATTCAGTTCCTCACTGATGAGTAGCAAGAAGGGGTGGAGAGATCTGTCTGAGTGGAGGTGGAAGGCTGGGTTTACTTCTGCTTTCCAGAGCAGAGCTGTGGTTCAGCTCTACTTCCTCCTCATGACCTACATGCTGAAGAGGCATGGCAGATAAAGAGACATACAGTCCCCACAGCGCCTGGCCGGGAGACCTGAGGGGTTTGATGAACTTGGCCTTCTCAGACGACTGTGCCCCAGTGCCGTGGGGGAAAGGCACTGCCACACAGCCATATCCCCCGAGAAAGCAGTGTTGTGAGGCTGGGGACTGTCACATTCCTCTAGAAGATGTGCTCCCCTTTCTGCCATCTCCCTCACCCTCGTCCCCCTCTCAAGGTCTGCTCCTGGTGGTAGAATTTTAGGGCTCCAGCCAGACAGTGGGAAGAAGAGGTAGCACTGGAGGAGGTGCACAAAATGGGGAAAGGGGAGCTGTTGTCAGCCATCAAAAGTGAGATATTTCGCTGGGTTACAGGCATGAGGGGCGTAATGACCTGGGAAAAAGGGGCTGGGGTAGGGAAGCAGAGCTGATAGAGGAAACCCGGACTGGGGGGATGTCTCATATTCCTGAAAAATGCCATTGATTAGCACCTAAAATAAACTGTAAACAAATCTGAGAGCTGCAGTGGAGCAACAGCCTGTTTTACATCCTTGGGGAAGCGCTTGCCTGGCGTCGTTCCTGCTCTCTGAGGGAAGCTGCAGACAGTGTGAGCTGGTGAGAAGGGTGTTGGGCCAGTGCCGGCTGTCAGAGGGAGCCAGGGCAGGTCACGTGCGGGCTGGCATCAGCCCAGCCACCGGGGACAAGAGATGGGCTGATGTGGAGCATGGTGGGGCACGGGCAGTAGTTTGTCTGTTGAATTCGTGTGGCTTATTAACCTTTGGCTGATTCCGCTTAAGATCTGCTTGTCATGAACAGCAAGGAAGAAAAACTCCACCACTTTTTTACTGGGGTTGCAGTGGGATTAGGAGTGAAATTTCCATCCTGCTTCACTATAAACTGGGGATGCAGCCAGAAGCCATGGTATCCACATTGCTCCTTGTTCTGGTCTTGGAAAATAATATTATCTGCTGCAACAAGTATAATGGGTTCTCCAGATCCGTGGTGAGAAGACAAATTAGTAACAGAGGAAGGAAATTCAGGTTGGATATTAAAAGAACAAACGAAATAAACATGACAACAAGGCAGTGGTGAGGAGGTGGAGTGGGCTGCCCGGGGAAGGCTGTGGAATGTCCTCCATGGGAATTGCTTCAGAGAAGGTGACATTGTTCTGGGGGTGACCCAGGGAGCACGGGGCCTGCCCTGGCCTTCTGCTCAGCTGCTCCCTGGATGTGTGAGGGCAAAGGCAGGCTGAGAACCTGAACCATCAACACATGGAGTGTCCCTGGGGTAGAGTTTCCCCACAGGACCCTGGCAGAGCAGCAGCCCGTGTTCCCCTGCCCACGTCCTTCCTGGTGGGAGAGCTCTGCTCCGGGGAAGGGCATGGCCAGAGCCCTGCTTTGCAGCTTCTGGGGGCTTTGCAGTGGATTCCTTTCCGTATTCCTTTATCTTTCCTTCACCTTCCTTGTCCTTGTTCTGTTGTAGGAAATGGAAATTTTGGATATAACCAGCATCCGAGATACCCGAGTGGGGCGATTTGCCAAAATCCCCAAGGTGAGTGCATGGCTTCGTTGCTGCCAGTGTTTATATGGGAAAGGCAAGGCTGCCCAGGGCTTGGCATAAGCTGAGGCAGTTTACCTTGGCTTTGTCTTACAAGAAGGTGGAGAGGACCCTGTCTCCTTACATCACAACTTCATAAATATAGAAAAGCTGTCCTTACACTTGTCCCTGAGCTCCCCAGGGGCCCTCTGTGTGCCCAAAAGACAGGCACATCCAGACTATGGTATATGAGCTTGTTGGAAAGAATATGCCAGAAATCTAGGAGATAATTCCCCTCCTAGGTGACCTTCAGAAGGCCTGTTATCCATTGTGTGTGGTGGCTGGGTTTACCCCCTGCCATGCATCTCCCCAGCTTTGGTCTTGGCCTGGCCTCTGCATTCCCTGGGCTACAACGGGAGGTCCTGCAGGAGACTGGTGATGCTTCTGGGTGAGTCACCAGAGCTTCTCCCTTCTGCAGAGATGCCCAGGCTGGGTCAAGGCAGCTACAAACCTGTAGTTACAGTGAGATTCCAGTGCGGTGGAGTTTTTTTCCCTTTAAAGGGAAGAAAATTTACTTTCAGAAAAACTAGTGTTTCTTTTTCTTTTGTTTTCCCAAATAGTTTTAAATTGACTCCATGGAGGGTGGCAGACCAAGGGAAGCACATGATTACGGCTTTGTTCTTGGTTTCAGTTATAACTTAAGCTTCCTGCAGCAAAGTTGTCCTTGTTAGGACTTTTTTCTGGGTCTGTTTTTTGTTTAACTTTTCCATGTATGGAGAAGGCAAGAAGAAAATTGAAGTAAAGCTAGAATGTGAAATGGAAACAAAGGAATAAAGATAATGGCTCCATGTGGTAACAGGTGATTCCCACACTAATGCAAAGGGGGAAGATTTTGCAACATATACTGAGAGACTGAGCAGCCTCTTTGCTTAAGTAGAGCAGCTGTTTTCTTAATACTGCTCTGAAAGCCTCTGTTCAGAGCTCCCCGAGGCTGATGATGCTCAAAAGAACATGATGAGGTGGGTGCTAAAGGCACAGCAGAGCTCAAGAACAATACCCATCGCACACAATTCTTAAAAATCATAATTACTTCTGAGAAAACTGTGTTTCTTCTTGGAAATTCATTAGAATGAAACATATTTGAGTTTTCAACAAGCCTAAGACTTTGTCTGCAACTTTTTTTATAGGAATAATGTTTGGGAAAGAGCTCTTGGAATTTTTTTTTCATTTGAGAGGATGAAGTATTTGGAGGTGGTAGAGCTGGGTGCTATGCACCAGACAGAATGCGCCAAGGAAAAGGCCAATTTAAAGGAGAGGCATGAGGTGCTGCTTTCTGGGGCATTAAACTTCAGGAATAACCTGTTTACAAAATGAATTCAGCTTTCATGTAGGTTATAAATTGATGGTGTAAATACTGAGGCCATAGGTGGATGTCCTTCTGGTGGCAGCAGGCAGGAGACAAATGTCCTAGATTTTCGCAATTAGTTAAGGAAGATTAATTGGAGACTACCAGTAGAAGTGCAGTGTTCAGAGCTCCTTCTAGAGGAAAAGAATTTCTAGTGAAACAGCATCTTTCTGTAACGAGTCCCTGCTCATGAGCCAGGGATTGCTCTGGAAACAAGGCCAACCCCAGGTTTTTGAAGAGTAATTCACAGTACAGTTTTGGAATGACCACACTCCATATCCAGAGACAAACTAAAATGACATTTTAAAAGAGATTTTTTGATGAAAGCACAAAGAATCTTGTGTAAAGAATAAGAAAAATGATGAGTGGTACCAGGGCAGCAAAAAGCAGAAGAGGAGAGGGAAGCAGTGGCTCCGTTCCAATAATTAGCTCTAAATCATTTCAATACAATTGGAAAGTGACCCCTGTGATTCCCATCATAAGGAAAGGCTCTTGAAGAACAGAATAAGAGAGGACATCTTTGCATGGAAAAGTTATTGCTGGTGGAGAAGAAAAAAGTCTGTTGGGAGAAGAGAGAGAACCAGTGGACTCCCAGAAAGATCAGTGCGTGGGGCTGTGATGAACTGGGTGGTCACTTGTGATCTGCAGAGGAGGTGCACAGAGACAAGACAAAGTTTGCCAATGGTACCAAGTTATTTGGGGTAATAAAATGAGGGCTGATTTGTAGAAAAACCTTGAATTGGAAAAAAAAAAACTAATCCTAACTTTCTGAGTTGACTATTGCTACTCAGAAACCAGATCATGAGGGTAGGGTAAAATATCAACGTGGTGATCAGTTGGATTTGCTCAAAAAAAGTTTGTTGTATGGTAGGAATTGTAAGGAAAGAATGAGGAGATCATGCCACTGTGGACACCCTGAATGCATGCATATTCCTGGGCATGTCTAGTCTTCATCTCCAGTGAGACAAAGAACTGTAAAAAGGCAGAGGAGAGCAGCAAGATTGATAAAAGAATGAAATGGCTGCTGTGCGAGGAACATCTGAGTGGGCAGGGACTGTAGTCTGGCCAAAAAAAAAAAAAAGTTGAGGGGGATGCGGAGGAGTGTGGTGGAGTGTGGTGGCATCGGGAGCTGGACGGAGAAAGTGAGCACGAAGCGGTTGCTCAGGGTTTCTTCCAGCGTGAGCCCTCCACGTGCAGTGGAATTTTCCAAAGGCAGGTTCAGCACAAGCAGAAGGAGGTGCTGCTGGTTTACGTGTCATGTCGCCGCGCTGGGGGATGCCTTCCCCCATTTGAAAAGTCAGGACAAGAAGGAAATGCCCTTTGAAGGTTATTAAATGCCAGATAAAGCCTCTGGTTTAGGAAGTTGCTGAATCATAAATCGCTGGGAGCTGCAGAAATGTGTCAGGGAAGTACCATTGCGTTTGCCCTGTTCTTCTCCCCAGGCATCTGGAGGGATCTGTGCTCCGACCTGGCGTAGCTGCTCTATTCCAGCCATTGTCATGGGCCAGAGACAGGATTTTAGTATCCTGGGAATTGGCTACAGCTCATTTTTTACCAACAAAGGCCAAGCACCAAGTGATTTATTAAGTATTCTCAACAGGCAGATGTGATGCGCTTGATGACAACCTCTGCTGTGCCTTTTGAATTCTGCATTTCACAGAGACCCATTTAATAGAAGTCCCCTTTTTATTTCGGGGAATCTTCTAGCATTTCTATGCCAACACAGAGTAAAATGCACTAGGATGGCTCCTTGTCCACCTTTCTCTTATGGGATGATGGGAGGTCTCGTGTGGGCACTGAAATGGCCATTGAACCAATACGGTAGGAGAGATGGTGTCCAGACCTGGGAATTTCTTATTTACACATGGCTGTATTGTCCCCGATGCTCCTGCAGCACTTGCTGAAAGCCCTGTGTTGTGTACTCACTTGGCTTTTCCAAGAACAGAATTTGCTCAAAGGAATGCAGAAAGCAGTGAGAAATTCTGGACAGGAATCCCCACCCCCTCCCTACAGCTACATCTGGTGCGTCGTTACAAGAAGGTATAAAGATGAAAAACTGGTGTGACAAAGCAAAGATGTGTTTGAGGTGAAGGGCAGAAGGATGACAAAGGGGGTGTCTCCCCTCTTAAAAATGTAATGGCTTGGAATGGCTGAGAGTGGGACGTGCCCTGAGCGGTTCAGAGCGGCGCGGGGGAAGGAGTCTCGCTGCCAGCGGGTGGTTGTGCTGTGGGTGTCAGGAGTTACTGCTCTCAGTGACACTTTCCCTTGGCTGTTAGGCAAGAGGTTTGGGGTTTTTCCTTGTAACCGCTCTGTGCACCACAAGAAGAATAACCCCAGAGCGCCCATGCAGATAAACCACTGCTGGAAAGCCCTGCTGTCCTACGCACTGCCTCGCCAGTGCGGGTCACGGCATTGTCCCTGCAAACTGGGGGGCAGGGGCTGGTGGGACCCCCTTCCTGACCCCGCAGGATGTTTAGGGAGTAGACAGTGAGCCTGGAGTGCCCAGCGCAGTGAGGGTGGCATCGAGAAAGGGACGAGTCACTAAGGGTTCAATAGGGCCACGAGAAAGGGACGAGTCACTAAGGGTTCAATACAAGCCATCCCCCAATGAGAAGGGTGCTGTTTGCCCCACAAGGAAGGATTCCTGGAGTGAAGCTGGCTGAAGGCAAGAGACAGCCCTGCTCTCTCTTGAGAATTATTCTCCTCTCTCTTCTGCCCCGCTCGGAGCCCGCACGCAGCCCTCGGGTCCTCCCGGGACTGCTCCCATCCACGTGCAGGTTTCCCCTTCTCTCCTCCTTGGCTGTATTTTCTTTGAGAGCTACTCAGTGTTCTGCAGTGGTTTTTTCCCGATGGAAATGTTTTTTTTGAGAGACAGGGCAGAATGAACTTTGGCGGGTGTTCAAGAGTAATAAAGATAAGAATTAGCAGGGACTTTGAACATAAAGAAGACAAGATAAAAAGCTATTGAATGTAGTTGAGCAGCGTGCCGAAGCAGATCAAGATGTTATTTACAATGCAATTCTGTGTTTTCCTTTGAGTAACAAGGAACAATAACGACTGCTCCATTTTATATTTTTCCTGATGCCCCAGGACCCCAGAACGCTGACAGAGGGTGTGATAATTAGGACCAAAATACATGGTGTTTTACGCCAGACTGCTGGGCTGTTGGCTTCATCTTGCATTTTGTTTAGACATTTCAGCAGGCATTGGCTTGGAAGCAAGCATCATTTTTCATAAAAACAGAAGTTGTATTTTCTGTCTGTCGTGATTATAAAACGGTTTCATCTTCCGTACTCATTTTGGTGTTATTGAACCCGGAGATGCAGACTCTGAACTGAACGTGTGCAAGGGAGAAAACCACACCAAGGTATTTCACAGGTCAAATTTTGAGCTGATAAAGTAGGAATGAGGACCTGCCAGTGCAGGGAACACTCACCCTGTGCTCGGGGCTGAGGGGAGGCTGAGCTGGGGGCTGTGAACACGCTGCGTGGCGGGGGGAGGCAGCTCGGGGGGTTCAGCATTCTCCCAGGGCTGCGCTGATTCGGCGCCAGCACATGGTGGGACTCACCAAAGTCTGATGTTCAGGCCTCCAAATAAAAAAGCGTGGAGACAAACTGGGGTGTGTGTGTGTGCAAGAGGAAAGCGGGTAGAAGTCTGTGGCTTGCGAAGGATTTATAAATAGTGGAGTGGGGGCCCAGCGAGGAAATGGTCACGTCTCAGTAATGGCTTTTTGCCGTGCTGGGCTCTTCTTCTGCCTCTTCCATCTTTCTGCAGCGTGAGCTCTTAGGCCACGGAAGTTGCTGGGGGTGCACAGTCTGCACCTCTCCCTCCTGGTCTGTTCCTGCTCCATTCCAGATTGCCATGGGTTATTTTGTGCCATGAGAATCTGTGTGCTGCTGCCTGTTCCGCTTCCTTTAGATAAGGCAGCAAGGAGAGCTGAGAGTGCTTCATCTGCTGATTTTTTTTCTGCTTTGTCTCGCTGCGATGCTGGGAGCAGAGATGGGCTGGCCCTGGGGTGCAGGTGGTGATAGGACAGACAGGACAGCCCCCCGTCAGCCCCCCTCCACTGCCACCCCTCTCCTTCCCGATCCCACGCTGGAGCGGTGCCACTACTCAGGGCAGGAGTGAGCCAAAGGCATTTGAATCATCTCTGGTGCTCCCTTTCCCTTCTCACGACCAAACAAGATGGTTCTTCTCCAAAAGAGAAGACTTGTTGTTGAGTCCTCTCTTCTAATGCCACAAGCATCACGTTCCGTGTTTCGGGAAGGTCGGAGTTGTTGGTGTGGAGTGTGTGCAGCTGTGGGCAATCCTGGCTGTCACTGGGCCCTGTCCCGTTTCACGTGGAGAAGGGACTGTCTCCGTCTCCTGCCCTAGGCCTGGCTCTTTGCTTATATTTGCATGAGAATTTGCTTTTCTCTGGACTATGAATCTGGTTTGCACAGAGGAGGATTTTAGGGAAATGGGAGGGTGGGAAGTGAAATGGGAGCTGAATCTCTATTTCAGCCACTCTGCCAGTCGGTTGTTTTCTGTTTGTTTGGGGTTTTTAAAGTGGATTTCCTAAGCGTGTTTCCCTTCTCTGATTTGCATGGCTAATGTGCTTGTCCTGCTTTTCATGTAGCAAGTCCTATTTTTCCTCTGTGGCCACCTGGAACGTTGCACTAAGTAATTGTGTGGTGAAGCTGCAGCACGAGGTGCTGAAGGAGAACAGGTTAGAAAGGAGCCATGGCATCAGGTTCTGTGCCCTCGGACACAGTCTCTGGTCTTCTCTGAGCATCTTCATTCAGTGTGGTGCCAAAACCACCGCGTTGGTCCCGCGTGGGAGATGATCCCCGGGCCCAGGCAGCACAGAGTGAGCGAGTGACTCACGGCCGGGCAGGAAGTCAGTCGCTGGGATGTTATGACCCAATTTAGCCCCCTGACAAGATCATCCTTTCCTCTCCCGCTGCAGTTTGCATCTCATAAAACGAAGTTCTCAACTTCGCCGAGGTGTTGGGAGGTGCCGTGGGTTAATGCAGATAAAGGGCATGGCACGTAAAGAGGGTAAGGCTGACTGTGAACAGCTTTGGAGGTGATCAGAGAGCAGGCCATGGCCACCCGCTGCGTGGGCCAGCTTTGCCCCGAGGAGCCCTGCAGGGTGGAGGCAGAAGCTCTGGTGGAGCATGGAGCTTGCTGGGGACACAGCTAGAAGAGAAGCAGCTTCTGGAGAGCCAAGAGACACCAGTTTGTAGAGAAGGAAGAGCTGGGAGGAGCCGCTCGGTAACAAATACAGGAAATGAGTTCAGCATAAACCACAAGTTCTCTATTGTCTTAGCTTCATACAATTTACAACACCAGAGGTAAGGAAGCTGAACGAACGCCAGAGGGTTTGCCAGATGAAGTTAAATTTGAAGTTAAAATCCTAACACTTCGCCACTTGCAATGAACAGTTAAACTCCATCAAGAAGTCGCTGTGAGCAGGGAAAGGAGGTGTGGAGAGGGGGGTGCTGCTCACCTCTGCGGAAGAAAACTGCTTAAAAAACAAAAATGAGGCATTTTAGAAATTCCTTCTTAGAAAACAGGCAAATCTCATGGGTGGCTGACTGCTTTCCTCCTCCTTTCCCTCCAGATGCTCTTGGATTGTACAGGTCCCAGAGCTACCTCTGCAGAGGGTTGCCTTTATGAAGTGAGAGCCAGCAGTCAGATCATCTTGAGTTAGAATCCAGCCCATCCTGTTTTTCCTAAAGGTGCCTGTTTGCTACAGATGGGGTAAAATTGATAATGCTCCAGATATTTGGAAAAAAAATGCAGTGGGAAAAAGTCTGCAGACCTCCATATAAAATGTGTGTGCAGCTCAGCGTGCGACGCGGTGTGGGCACGTGGGAGTGCCCCAGCCTGGGCTGCTCCTGAGCTTCTGCCCTTACAGCCCAAATGTAGAGACAATTGTGCAGCAGAAATGGAAGTGCTTCCATTTGAATCACTATGGGATGCAGACAGCTGGTTGCCTGGAGGGGTTTTTGGTTGGTTTGGGCTAAATTGAGATCCCTGGAAGTCCAAGATCAGGGAGTTTGCTTCCCTCAGCAGTTAGTAGCGCCTGAACAAGCCACTAAACGTGAGCTGAACTGCAGTGACTGACTCTGTGCTCTGAGTTTATAGCAAACACGAAGGTAACTTAGTTAAAATCTTTTTTGCTGAAGTTAATGTGATTTCTAATGTGTTACGGTGTTACCCACATTTTAACTTGTTGAAAAGCAGTAACTCAGCCATGTCTCAAACCACAGGTTTGTGCCTACAGCGAGAGCTCAGATTCCAGCTCCGGTTAAATTCTGAGTCTGAGCTGCTCCACTAACAATCCCAGCCTCCCTCTTTGCTTTGGTAGGAGTTTATCCTGTGCTTTGGATAATGAATTGCTGCACTTTATTCTAGGACGTGGGGATTTTATCCTCACATTATAAATAGTGACTGTCAGTCCAACTCCAGGATACCTTGGCTTAGTGACGCCTTACGTAGGAATGCAGAAAATGCTAAATAATTTAAAGAGACTCTATAAATACTTTCATATGGTGATGAAATCCAAGCATGACTAATCAGATGAGCCTTATACTTAACAAAACAAATCTCTGGTGAGCCATCGCTGTAGGATACTGCAATTGCTGTGGAAAAAACCACTTCTAGCAATTGACAACTGGCAGAAAATGGGACTTGGATGGAGAGAGCCCATCCCTCCAGTAACGGGGTTGGAGGCTGGTAGACCTCCTGGGCCCTAAGCAACATCTTGTGGAGGAGGCTGGTTATAGCAAAAGGTATCACACTAATCTGAAAGACCTTCTTAGTGTGTGGTTTGACAACCGATGGCTGCAATAACCTGGTCACGCACCTCTGGTACGAGCAGGGCAAATCCTTACCTGCTTGTCTGCAAGTTCAGGCTGAAGGTTCAGAAGGAACTTCTTTACAAGCAGTCCCCAACTTTTACTTTTTCAGACCAAACCAGCATGTTTGTGCAGTGATGTTAGTCACAATGTCTTGTTCCATGGAGGATCCGGGTAATGCAGGCTCCAGAATAAAGACGAAAAATAAGGAAAGCCAAGGAAAGGAGGATCACATTAAACAATTTTGGAACCCTTGCAGAGCTTGCTGTGAATTTGGGTCAATGTTTGGATTGGGTTCTGGTTTTTTTTTGAGGTGCAGTTTGCCTCATTCTCCCTTATCCCCATCTGTTGTGTTTCTTTTGCAGTGCCAGAAGCTCCGAGAGGTTTTTAACTTGGATTATCCTCACAGCACCTTCCTGCTGAAGACTCTGACTATTGTGTCTGGCCCTGACATGGTGGACCTCACTTTCCATAACTTTGTTTCCTATAAGGAGAATGTTGGCAAGGTACTGAGTCCTGAGGGCACAGTTGTTGGGATTTGAAGCCTAAGAGTATCAGAACAGGTATTTTCACCACGTCCTGTGGTGACAGGACAAGGGGTGACACTTTTAAACTGAAAAGGGGTAGAATTAGAGTGGATCTGGGGAAGAACTTGTTTGGTGTGAGGGTGGTGAGAGCCTGGCCCAGGTTGCCCAGAGAAGCTGTGGCTGCCCCATCCCTGGAGGGGTTCAAGGCCAGGTTGGAGGGGGCTTGGAGCAACCTGGTCTGGTGGGAGGTGTCCCTGCCCAGGGCAGGGGGTGGGGCTGGGGGGGCTTTAAGGTCCCTTCCAACCCAAACCATTCCATGGTTCCATGCCCTTTCCGTGTCTGTTGCTGTGCACTTCTTGGTGCAGTTCCATAAATCCCAACTGCCTCTGCCTTGTGTGTGCATTTGTTCCCAGAGCTGGGCCGAGGATATCATGGCCATCGTTCGGAATCCTCTCACCTACAACGCTTCTCGATACACCTTCCTAGAGAAAATGTAAGTCATTTCTGACAAAAGTTGTTCTTTGAAACGTTCCTGTGCTGCCCTTTCTGTCCGTACTAGAACAAAAAGGCTTCTTAGCATCCAGGTCCTTTGGCAGCCTCCAGACAAGTCCTGTGTCAGCTCGGGAGCCCCAGGGCACGGGCAGGGGGTTGGTGGTCAGGCCATATGTTGTGTGACAACCGACTGGCACAGAAGTACTTGAGCTGGTCAGACACACAGGTGGGATTGCACAAACTGAAATTCTGAGCCTCAGCTGTGTCCCCCACCACAGTCACAGAACTCCCCCCAACCAAGTCCTGCCTCTTTCCCTTTGCTCTGTGATATTGTCTGCTTGGCAGCCTGGGATCGCTCAGGAGTGATAAATGATAGGAGATACCGTTATCTCATATCTGGATCTTATATGTCAGTGGAATCTTTCTGATATTTAAGCTCTTACAACTTGCCTGCTTCTCCTTCCAAAGAAACAGGAACAGGTTCTGTCTGAGGTTAAGCTGATGGTCTGTAGGACCCTGATTTTCAGTTAACTGTTAGATTGTTTTCCCAATTGCATATTTTTTTCTTTTTCCTTACTTAATAGGACCTTTAAGATTGTACAAGTGCATTTTCATAATCTTGTGTGGTTTTTTTTTTTCCACAGCCTGGTGAAGCTGAAGATGCAGCTTAATGCAGAGGGAAAGATCCCTGTCAGGAAGTGAGTACGGGGTTTGGTTTATTGGGTGCTTGGTCAGAGCACTGCCACATTGAATTCCCTTTTGGGTGCATAATTTGTGTTAAGGATAAGGACCTGCAGGTAGTTCGTTTGTGGGTATTCCCTGGGAGGTTTTGGACCCCTCTGCCTCTGGGTTTGTGCTGTGTTAGGCAAGTGCTAATCACCTGTAATAAATACACTGCCTACTGCCTGTTACATTCCATAACGATTGTAGATTAAGTCTGTGCTGGCTAAATGGGCTCCCGGATGGTTGATCATTATTCGACAATAAACATTTTTTGTTGTTTGTTTTCTAAACCACCAACCAGCAGAATTTCATTCTGTTAGAAACCAGTGTATTCGTCAAAGGGCTTTTAAAAATGTATAGGTCTTTAATGAATAACTCACACTAGGGAAGAGTGCTTTAAATTGATCTTTAAAATGCAAGCAAGGTAGCGTTAGTGCAGAGAGAAAACAGCTTATTCTTCTGAAATAAGCTAGAAAAAATATCTGGTACAGGCTGTACCTCTTCTCAATGCCCTGGCCTGTCTTGTGGAGTGCTAAAAATGCTTTACTGTGTAAAGCATTACGCTATTAAATAGTCCAGATTAAGAGCCAGATTTATAAAATTATTCAGCATCTCCAGGTGCAGGCATATGTAAGGCTTTAAAAACTCCATGTCTGAATTCTTCTGAAAATTCCACTGAGCATCTGCTTTCTCCTTAGACATTTAAATCCCCTTTTGAATCGTCCCGAGGGCGCTGCAGTTTTTGCCTTGCAAAGGGCAGCCGGGGAGGCAGCGCAGGGAGTTTGCATGTCGTGCTGTGCAGCTCCCCCCGGCGCTGCCCCCCCTGCCAACCCACCGGGCCCTTCTCCTTCCCCTTTCTGGCCACCACCACCTGTGGTGCCAGGAGCTCAGTAGAGCTGCCACCTGAATTTACCCGGGGAGGAGACCTCGCTGCTGCTGGCTGGGGTGTTCTCAAAGTAGGGGGGGTCTGCTCTCGTTGCTATTCCATAGGGCAGCAAAGAGGCTGCTTTAAGCTGAAGGCTTGACCCAGGGGGTTCTGCCCTGCAGAACAGTACCCAGCTTCCTAAACTGCAGCTTTGGTTTCTGCAGCAGCAGACTCGTGTGCTCCCACCGTGTAGCCTGCCAGCTGCTGTGCCGTGTAATGAGTTTGTTCCTTGAATTCGTGGAAAGCCTTTGGTTCCAGAAAACTCTTACAAAGCAGCGAATGTGCACAATGTTTGTTTGCTTTTTTCGAATGTTGTCTTGACTACAAAGTTATTCCTCGCTAATGCCAGCTTCCACAGGGAATAGCATCCTGGGGGGGGGTGAGTGTCCTGGGGAATTCGTGGCACGAGGCTGCTACCGCAAGAGGGGCAGGGGCAGGACAGTGAGGAGGGATTTGGAGTTAGGGACAGGGTTTTTAGAGTCCATAGCAGAAATACACAACTTCTGTAGTAAGGCAGTAAAAGCAGTCACAAAATCCACTGTAGGTTAGTAAGACTCGGTACATGAGTTACTCCCTTGGAGAAACAGTCTTTCTTCTCTGGCTCATGTTTACAGTCTTGTCAGGCTCCTTCGCTGAGCGTTTTGAGCGTCCTGCACTCTGGCTGCAGGTCCCAGCCTCCCAAACCCAGGCTGTCAGACCTCACTCCTGCTGCATCGTGGTGATTCCTTCTTTCCCTGTCTGCTCAGTATTTTTCAGATGTTTCCTGCTGACAGGAAGAGGGTGGAAGCAGCACTGAGTGCTTGTCATCTTCCAAAGGGCAAGGTAAGGGTTTCACTACGTAGCCGAAGGTCTCCCAAGTTTGAGAATAATCTTTTTATTGCTGATGCTCTTGGCTGTGAAAAAATCATCAGCCCAGTTGCCTCTAGTTGCTGTGGAACCTTTTCTCACCTCTTGCTGCCATGCCTTAGCTGCAGCCTGCTCGGATCAGTTCTTACTGCTTGTAGTGCAAAGGCTTGTGACTCCACCACTTGCACTGGGTGGCACGGGAAGCAGCACCTTCCCTTCTCCTGTTCCACTGTCTGCTCTTTGAAACAACAGATCTGATGCTTGTTCTTGGTGCTTCTACCAGCCCAGAGAGTGCAATCCAGGCCTCTAACAGTTCCTACCACTGTGTCAACCTCTAGCTTTATGCCATCATCACACAAGCATCACCGAGGGACAGATTAAATAACTTCCACTCAAATATGAGGAGAAACTTCTTCACGGTGAGGGTGACAGAGCCCTGGAACAGGCTGCCCAGGGAGGTTGTGGAGTCCCCTTCCTTGGAGATTTTCAAGACCCGCCTGGATGCGCTCCTGAGTAACATGCTCTAGCTCTAGGCAATCCTGCTTCAGCAGGGGAGTTGGACTAGATGATCTCTATGGTCCCTTCCAACTCTAGAAATTCAGTGAAATTCAGTGAAATAGGGCATTATGTGCTTCTTCTTCATCTCTTATTCCCTGAGCACCTTGCCAGTGTTCCAGTCGCTTTTTAGTGGAGAAGTGAAAGCCATCACAGGTTTGTGATACTGACATGACCTTCTTGCATTCTCAGAATGACGCCATCAACCCAGAGGACTTCCCTGAGACCGTGTATAAAACTTTCCTCATGAATCTGTGCCCGCGGCCTGAGATCGATGAGATCTTTACCTCACAGTAAGTTCCCCTCAAGCCACAGCACAGAACTTGATCTCCTCTGGCAAAAGACAGGCAAAAAGGAGAGGCAAGGGGCTTCTATGCTGCAGGGTTTGTCTGATCTCAAACCTTAATGGGCAAGAACCCAGGTCAGAAAACATTGCCAGTGTACTGTACACTTTCACTCAAGCCTGAATAAAAAGGATGAGGCCTCACTGCAGGGACTCTTTAACTGTCCCCATCAGGAAGGTGGGTTCCAGCTCAACACCAGATCGTGCTAACGTGATACTGCTTGTGGCTAGGCCATGTACCGCGTGAGAACCATCCTTGAGGGCTGAAAAATAAGGTCATCCTCCCCATCAGCCAGTGACTTTTTTCTCTAGTAGCTGAATCTGTGATTTCGTAAATGGACTTGATTTCACGGGGCGAGCAATTGTGTGCTCTGAAATTCAGGTCCCTTCAGAGTTCAAGTCAGAGGCTCAAAATACGCATTGTGCTCCCCTCGGCACAACCTCTTCATGGTTCTGAGTTAGTTGGGAAGAAGAAAGGTCACAGTGGGAGGTGTTGTTTACAGGAAGAAACGTAGGAAAAACAGAGATGGGCCCAGAGAGGTGGACACCCATTGCTAACCTGAGGAAGGACCAATCTCACTCTTGTGAAAAGGTTTTCCGGGGAATGCACAAGGCCTTACCTCTGCTCCTCTGTAATTTTCACCTCAGCCATTTAAAAGCAAAGCCCTACATGACCAAGGAGCACTTGGCAAAGTTTATCAACAAGAAGCAGCGAGACTCACGCCTCAACGACATCCTTTTCCCACCAGCCAAACCTGAGCAGGTGCAGAGCCTGATAGAGAAGTATGAGCCCAGCGGGATTAACATCCAGAGAGGTGAGTCTTGTTCAGCCCCAAAGGCTTGCTGGAGAGGTAGCATGAAAATAGCAGGGGGTCTGGCACCTTCTGCTACCCTGACCTTCCCAGGGGAGCAATTGTGCTAAGCAGCTCTCACTGTGTTGCAGTGCACCACCAAGGAGGTACCAGAACAGTTTGGTTTTGGTACAATTAACAGCTTTGTTTTCCGTATAGGGCAGTTGTCTCCAGAGGGGATGGTCTGGTTCCTCTGTGGCCCTGAGAACAATGTGATAGCACTGGACAAATTGATGCTGTACCAGGACATGACCCAGCCGCTCTCACACTACTTCATCAACTCATCACACAACACGTATTTAACAGGTAATGGGCAATTCCAGAGTCTGCCTCCGCTCCAACACGGATGTCCTACCACCCGGGGGGGGGATGAGTGAGGCTGGCAATCATAGAATCATAGAATTGTCCAGGTTGGAAGGGACCTCCAAAGGTCATCTAGTCCAACCTCCCCGCAGTCAGCAGGGACACCCCCAACTAGACCGGGTTGCCCAGGGCCTCGTCAAGACTCTTCTTGAATATCTCCAGGGAAGGGGCCTTGACCACCTCCCTGGGCAACCTGTTCCAGTGCTCCACCACCCTCCCAGTGAAGAACCCTCTCCTCATCTCCAGTCTAAATCTGTTCCCCTCCAGCTTGAAGCCATTGCCCCTCGTCCTGTCACTGCAGGCCTTTCTAAACAGGTTCTCCCCAGCCTTCCTGTAGGCTCCCTTCAGGTACTGGAAGGCTGCTATTAGGTCTCCCCGGAGCCTCCTCTTCTTCAGGCTGAACAACCTGAAGAATCGGTTGGGTGGATGTATCTGCCCTCACGTTTGGAGGGCTGAGGGCTCCAATGCGCTCTGAGGGGCTTGGCACTTAAATGAGTCAAGAAAAAATGTCACCCTGTGACGGAAAACATCTTGCCAGCCTGCCACCTACACCTGCTCGAGGGTGGCAGAGAGTTGTGTTGCTCCCGTTTGTGCGGAAACTGTCCCACGCCAAGAGCTAACGCGGAGCCTCTGCTCTCCTCCAGCGGGGCAGTTCTCTGGCATCTCCTCTCCTGAAATGTATCGCCAGACGCTGCTGGCCGGCTGCCGCTGCGTGGAGCTGGACTGCTGGAAGGGCCGGCCCCCGGATGAGGAGCCCATCATCACTCACGGCTTCACCATGACAACCGAGATCCTCTTCAAGGTACTGAAAGAGTTTTCTCCGTACGCGCTTTCCCCTGCTTGGATTTAGACTCATCTCTGAGGAGGGAGCTGTCAGATGGATGGGCCAAGGGCAGGGGTGTTTGAGAGGAAAAGATTGATGGCAAGATGACAAGTGAATGAATGTGTGGATAGAAGGAAAGATGAGCAAATAGGCAATAGGTTGGAGTTTGTGTACATTTGTGGAGTGGGAGGACCTGGAGAGAGGTTGTTGGCTGGGTGAAGATGAATGAATGAGGGAAATGCGGGGGTAGGAGCGATGGGCTGTGTAGCAAGATGGATGTATGAACAGAAGGTTGCACAAGGATGGTGGATTTTGCTGATGACACAGAACTGGGAGGGGTGGCTGACACACCAGAAGGCTGTGCTGCCACACAGAGAGACTTGGAGAGCTGGGCAGAGAGGAACCTGATGACATTCAACGAGGGCGATTGTAGGGTGCTGCACCTGGGGAGGAATAACCCCCTGCACCGGGACAGGTTGGGGGTGACCTGCTGGAGAGCAGCTCTGAGGAGAAAGACCTGGTAGTCCTGGTGGACAACAGGATGCCCAGGAGCCAGCAATGGGCCCTTGTGGCCAAGAAGGCCAAGGGCATCCTGGGGGGCATCAGGAAGAGTGTGACCAGCAGGTGGAGGGAGGTCATCCTGCCCCTCTGCTCTGCCCTGGGAGGCCCCATCTGGAGCACTGGGACCAGTTCTGGGCTCCCCAGTTCCAGAAGGACAGGGAACTGCTGGAGAGGGGACAGCAGAGGGCTACAAAGATGATGAGGGGCCTGGAGCATCTCTCTGATGAGGAGAGGCTGAGGGACTTGGGTCTCTCTCTGGAGAAGAGAAGGCTGAGGGGGGATCTGATCAACACCTATAAATACTGAAAGGGTGAGTGTCAGGAGGATGGGGCCAGGCTTTTTCCAGTGGTGCCCAGGGACAGGACAAGAGGAAATGGGCACAAACTTGAATGTAAGAAGTTCCACCTAAACATGAGGAGGAACTTCTTCACTTTGAGGGTGGCAGAGCCCTGGAAGAAGCTGCCCAGAGAGGTGGTGGAGTCTCCTTCTCTGGAGACATTCAAACGCCCCTGGACACGTTCCTGTGGGACCTGCTCCGGGTGGACCTGTTTTGGCAGGGGGCTGGAGGAGATGATCTCCAGAGGTCCCTTCCAGCCCCATATCATTGTGGGATTCTGTGAATGTATGGATAGTTGTACGTCATACATCAGAGAAACAAACAAGGTGGCTTTTAGGCAACAAAAGGTTAAAATGAGTTTATCTTCTCCCTGGGCTGCAGCAGGTTTCTGTGGCTCTCAGCCTCACGTGGTGGTGCTTTGGAGGAATAGGTTTCAATTACTTCCTAATTACAGCTGCCCTCTGGTGTGCTGGGCGGATGGTGTCCCTGAGCACTGGGCTCCCGGGACTCAGAAGCACAGCACAAAGCCTGCTTCTCCCTTGGAAATAGAGGGCATTTAACCACAGCAGCTACAAAGAGCTTGCAGGTTAAAAATCAGTGCATCACACTTATTTTTTCTGCACTCCTTTGCACAGCTGCTATCAACAGGCAGAGGCACTTTAGATTATTTTTAAAGCTATTTATTCTTATTCCATGTATTTTCCCCAGTTCACTACTACTAAAATATTTATGTGGGGGGAAAAAAAAACCCAATCCTTAAGATCAGAGATATAGTCATGCTCAGTGTCAGTAATTTCCCGCAGCCTGTAGTACTACTGCTGCTTTCTGCACAGCAGTTCCCTAAAACAGGAGAAATAATGACAGCTGTAGCCGCTGTAATTGCAGAGTTCTGCTAAAGCATGAGACTGTACCTCAAGGAAATTATAACCTGTTAACGCAGCATGTGCCCGAGTTTTAGTTTTACATAATATGTAGATCTTTCCCTCTCCACCTCTCTCCCTTTTCACCATTGCCTGGGGCCTTTTAGTAGTTTTTTCTGTAGCTTCCCCTCCTCTGAACCTTGCAGATTTCAGCAAAGTCCAAGCGGTCCATGGAGGAGCAGCCGTGGCAGCCTCCGGGCTAAGATCATGGATGGAACCATGGATTTTGGGGGGAGTAGGGGACTGTAATTGCAGAGGAGCAAATGACACTTCTTTACCCTGTCAATTAGCAGCACCAGAAAATAAAATCGTGGAAAGTTTGTGGCAGTTTAACAGGAGCTTGGGGAAAATAGGATATTTTTTTTTTTCTT
Source organism: Calidris pugnax (assembly GCF_001431845.1). Classification (NCBI taxonomy): domain Eukaryota; kingdom Metazoa; phylum Chordata; class Aves; order Charadriiformes; family Scolopacidae; genus Calidris; species Calidris pugnax. The sequence continues at coordinate 379,665 of NW_015090829.1, read as the reverse complement.
ATATCATTAATGCTGAGAAGGTTTCCATGGTATTTGCATTTGAAATGTCAGCACTGCTGGTTGCTGAACATTCCGGTTTGCTGCTAGACAGAAGGGATTTATAAGCAGGTGAAATGGTAGAAAATCAGACAGGTTCAGAGGGAAGTATAAATAGAGTTTGAAGCAGTTTCATCTGGTGCTGCATACAGCTTTCTCTACCAATTCAAAATGTGTGTGGCAGTGCCATGCCTGTGTGGCCAGGTGATTGCACAGTCATTTCTGTATACGCTAAACTGTGTAAGAAAAATAAAAGCTCATACTCTTACATCTTCAGATTCTTTTCTTGTACACAAGCTATTAAGTTTAGCTGCACGTTGTATCCTCTGGAGCTGGAAATCTGGGCGGGTATGAAAAAGAAGATGCTTCTCACCTCCTGACTGGGAGAAGATTAGTTACTTTAAAGAGAAGCCCCTGCCAATGATAATTTTTGAGACCTGAATCTTGGGGGCCCGTTCAGTGGGAGATCAGCTGCATGGCTCCTATTAATGAATGCTAATCTTTTCTCTGACGTTGCTTCTCCTTTAGGATGCCATTGAGGCCATTGCAGAAAGTGCTTTTAAAACATCTCTCTACCCTGTCATCCTGTCCTTTGAGAACCACGTGGACTCGTGAGTATCTGGTGACGGGGACCAGATGTGGGACAACTGTGTTCTCTGTTGTCCAGAGCAGAGAGTGTGTGGAAAAGGGCTGCTGGGTTCTCAGTGAGGGCCTGAGCTGAAATGAAACATCCACTGAGATTTCTGAAGCAACCGAAGGTGGGTCAGAGCTGAAAGATGAGCCATAAGAGTGACTACAGAGTGAGAGTGACCACAGTTGTGCAGCCTTTTAGCTGGAGATGGCAGAGTATGAACAAACGGGAGTTGGCCTGAGAAGGGACTTCAAGTCCAGTACCTGAGGGGGACCTACAGGAAACCTGGGGGGGGACTCTTGATCAGGGAGGGGAGCCATAGGATGAGGGGAAAGGGTTTAGCACTGAAAGAGGGGAGATTGAACTGAGATCTGGGTTGCCCAGAGAAGCTGTGGCTACCCCATCCCTGGAGGGGTTCAAGGCCAGGTTGGACAGGGCTTGGAGCTTGGTGTGGTGGGAAGTGTGGTCTGGAGGGAGTGGGACTGGGGGGGCTTTAAGGTCCCTTCCAACCTGAACCATTCCGTGACCCTGTGATTCAAGATCTACATAGCTGTCTGAGTGAAGGCAAAGGTGGTTTTCTGGGTAGAGCACATGGATCTCGTGATGGTTGTTTATGCTCAGCTCTGGATTTGGCATCTGTTTTCCTGTTCATTGCTGCTTCATCTCTTTGTTCCTTAGGCCCAAGCAGCAGGCGAAGATGGCCGAGTACTGCCGAACCATTTTTGGGGATATGCTGCTGACAGAGCCACTGGAAAAATACCCAGTAAGTGGAAGCTGGGAGAGGAGGTTGGTGGAGAGGTCTTTCTGAAAAAAAACAGTCACTCCTGGTGCCAGGAGATGCCACAACAGATATAAGGGCAGTGAAAGAGAAGGTGATGCCGTGGACAAGTGAGCAACGCTGTAAGTGGAGGGAAGACCTCTCAGTCTCAGAGGTTTTCCTGAGCACTTCCCTGACTCTGTTCTTATTTACCACTCTGTGACTTGAGTGACTCTGGAAACTGAGCCCTGGGTAACCAAGCTGGACCAGTGGTACCAAGATGAGTCAGTGTATTTCTATACACAGAACTGTTTCAAATCTGTTTGCCAGCATTTGTTTGGGAAAAAAACAGGAACAAGGGCTTAGTAGCATTTCAGGCTCTTCCTACCAGTGCTTCTCAATTCCTGTTACCAACCTGGAAACACTCCCTCCAGGTCAGTGACAAGCACGGCTCTGTGCTCGAGAGTAGCTGAGTGAAGCTCTGATCTGCCTGTCCCTAATCAACAGCTGCTTTGTTTTGTGGACACGGTGACATCTTTGGTGATCCCCATCCACGCTGCTACTTCAGCTGCCTTGGGAAGGGACACAGATTTACAAAGAATGGGCAGTGCCTGTGTTCTGCAAAGCATTGGGCAGTTCCTTGGGATATGTAGTAGGGGGGGCACTGAGACACACCGTTCAAACATCTCTTTTCAAGCACTAAGATGAAAAGAAGAGCTGAAAGGAAGCAGTGAGCAAGTTGGCAATTGTCCACTCTCCAGACCTGTGTCTTTGTCCAGGCAGTGGGGAGAAATAGGAGGATGTGTGTGAGGAGAAACAGTGGGGGGTATTAGCTAAATTATTAATAGGACTGTTGCTATCTGTACAGGGAGTGTAGGCTGGGAAGCATCTGAGTCACACATCCCTGGCTCGAGCCACCTACTCTGGGATCTTTCTCTCAAATCTGCTGCAGGCAGAGTGTTTAAATAAGGCCTGAGTGCTGCTCCAGGACTGAGCCTTGGGGTAATGAGAGAAGAAGGTGGGATGTGAAAGCCAGAGGTGTGTGGGTGCCTTCAGGCCATGGAGATGGTTTTTTAGCTGGGTGGCTGGGAACAGCGTGGCATGTGCAGGCAGCAGAACATGAGAGGGCCGAGAGGTGCAAAATGCTGGTCTGAAACCAAAGGTGAAGGCTTAGGAAAAAAATAATGCCATAGATATAGTGGGGAACGCTGGCAGATGGAGAAATTAAGGAATATAGTGGGAGAGAGATGTGTCCACGCTCCAGTAAATGGCCAGGGGAATGGTACTGGGAGGGACAGGAGAGACGAGTGTTTGAATTCTGTCTTTGTGATGAATATTCACGATGAAGTTTATCTGTTGCAGCTGAAGCCAGGAGTTCCTTTGCCAAGTCCTAAGGATCTCTTAGGGAAAATCTTGATTAAGAACAAAAAGAAGCAATCTGTATCTGGGAAGAGACAGAACTCTTTGAAGAAAGGGAGGAATGTGGAACCAGAAATCACTGAGCAGCCAATGCCAATGGATGCTGAGGATACTGGTATGTCTGAAGGGAAGACGGGACTAGTACAGCCAGATGAGCGAGTCTGGCCCACTGGAGACCTTCCAAATCACCCAATACTACCTTGAGGCAAGCCGATACTAGTCATTAATCCGGTTATCTCAAGGAGCAGCATAAGCTTCGAAGAGAAATTAAATCTTCAGAATATTTTTAAACCCTTCATCCCAACTGAAAGAGACAATCATCTTACGCCCTGCCCATCAGGCAACTCTTGTGCCTACTCTGAGCTGTATGGCTGCATGAGTTGGGAATTCATTGATACACGCCGGCTATTGGCTTGATGGAAGGGTGGTAGCTCTCTGATAAACACAAATTCACCATGGCCTATTTCTTCACCGTGAGGTTCTTGAAGGTTTATAGAACCTTCAGCCTCCAGTCTCGAGGCCTTCACCTCTTGGGGCAGGGACCCTGTGGTAGAACAGTGAATTTTCAGTCCCTGTGATGGTAGGAACACATGAAGCCATATGAAGACAAGGTGAGTGCCACCACAGAGCACCTAGAAATGGACATTTACTGCCATGAATGTGTGCGACCTGGGTGGGGAAAAGAGCACTGTGATTGTCACTCTTGGGGTGTGAGGGAATTCTGCAGGAGGAATGGTTTGGTCTCTTGAGTGTGCTAGTGCAGAGTGGGCTGCTCCGTATTTGGATTTGGCTAATAAAATTGTATGATTCTTCCACTTCTTGTTCCTGCATGACTTGATTGTGAGGTTTTGCAGAGCTCCCCATTGCTAGGAATCTGCAACATCTTGTCTCGGTGTGTTACTGATCCGTGCTGCTGATGTGGGCTCTGTGTGTTAGTCTGGGCAGGTGATGTGGCTGAAGAAGAACCAGAGGAAGAGGATGAACATCTCGGAAACCTGGATGAAGAGGAAATTAAAAAGATGCAGTCAGATGAGGTACTGTCACTGATGTTTCTGTTCCTTTTCTGGGTTTTTTTCTGGCCTTCAGTTTTCTCTGGGGCCTCACTGCATTGAATTGAGATGAACCCAAAGTGCAAAGGGGAATGAAGAGTGCTGTGACCAGTTGGGGCTTTCCTTCTCCTGTGACAACAGGACTTCTGTCAGGGAAACTGAGTAAGAGAAATGATGTTCACATAGAGAATATGGCAGAAGAGTTCTTATTTCTGACTCTGCCTTTGATATTCTGCATGATTTGGAGATAACTGTTTGCCTCCAGGGTGTTTGGAGACGCTTAGCCTTCGTCTGATAAAAGTTGCTACCGAAACATGAAGTGCTGCTGCTGAAGGGGGAAGGAGGAGATCTGCGTTCCCTTGAATAAAAAAAATCCATTTCCTATTTTCCTCTTCCCAGTATCGCTCAGAGAGAAGGGAAAACAATGACCCCAGTTTGTCCCAGACTCCATGCCTTGAGAGGTTAACAAGGTCCTGGGCTTCTTACCTACCGATACCTCTCCATATGCCTCAGTTCCAGTTTTTTCCAAGCTACTTAGAAACTCTGTGCCCCGACTACGCTGCCCACAGTGTAACTGTAGGACCAGGAAGCCAAAGAAACTGGTGTGCTCTTCTGATTGTGAAGCCCAAGTGTGCCTTGTTTCATCTCTAGGAAAGGTCTCTCCATGTGTCTTCTCTTGGGTTTTGTTTTCTACTCAGGGCACTGCTGGTTTGGAAGTGACGGCGTACGAGGAAATGTCCAGCCTAGTTAATTACATACAGCCCATCAAATTTGACTCCTTTGAAGTCTCTGCCCGTAAGTCAAACTCAGGCCTTTCAGAATCCCAAGTATTTCTGTTCAGCTGGGAGAGCAGGGCTTTCAGATGCTGCTGTTCTCCCCCTGCCTGGGTGACTTGCTTTCACCCCTTTGCTGTTGTGTTCTCTCGACCGCTTCCCTTCTGTCCTCCTCCCTGCAGTAGGGGGTTGGTGAGGAGAAGCCAGGGCTATGTCAGATCCTGCTCCCAGATACACGGGTGAGGACAAAGAGAAACAGCCCAGAGGGCAGTGCCATCTCTCTGGATGTGCTCAGGGAGGAGCCCAGTTTTTCTTAACATACACGACTGGCCTTCCTCTTCTGCGGTGACTGGACAGACAAAGAGCTCAAACACTGAAAATGCACGCAATTTCTTTAGACACAATAGGTTCCTCTAAACAGTTCCCACATTTGGGTCTAGCTTTGAGTGAGCTGGTTTGGTGAAAGAAAGAAAAGAAAAAGAAAAAAATAATGGAGTGAAGAAGAGGAAACTTGACAAAGATCTTTGTGTAAGACTGAATATTTGGATTTACATGGAACTAAAATTCCGGGCAGGAGCTATTCTCTAAATGGCACTGAAATCCAGAAAGAGATGGACAAAGTTATTGCCATTTAAGCTTTGTGAGCCCATCCTGTCTGTACTCCATTGAGTTCCTGTCCTGTAGTGCACAACCATTGTCTCCCTGGTAAAAATAAATCACCTTTTATGGAGTATTATTCTTGAGTCTCTTTTCAAGGGACCAGAGAAAGGTAAATTATCTTGATAGAAACCTGTACCTGGCAGAAGGTGGGAGTAAACAGGCCAAGTGCTTCTTGGGTCCATCAGGCTCCTCCCATGCAATTGGGGCTGTTCATGTCTTTCTTCTAAATGCTTTCTTACCTTCTGTTTCTAGAGAAGAACCGGAGTTACGTCATCTCTTCCTTCACAGAGATGAAAGCTTACGATCTACTAACCAAGTTCCCCATGCAGTTTGTGGAGTATCCTTTTGGCAGCCTTTGTCCCACGCAGTTGGTTGTAGGGAATATCAGAGCTAACCTGACATCTGGGTAAGACTGAGACACAGCCAACTGGCCTCTGGTTTCAGGAGCTGGTAAACTCTTCATCAGAGATATAAAGCCTGCAGGTGGGACACGGGATCTTCTGGGGTGGCTGTGGGGGCTGTGCACAGAGATTCATGGGATGTGTCCTGCTCTAGTGAACACCAGATGCTTGTCCTTCAGTGGAAAGGGTGTGGGAAAGGAGGCTGTTGTTGCCAGGGCCTCTCTTTCTTCTTGTCTGGAAGGCTCTGAGCATTCAGTAGCAGAGCTTAAACAACTTTCATGATCAGAATATGTGAGGTAGCCCCAGGGTACACAAGGAGCTCTCCGGACTTGTTTCCTATAGATCAACTGTAGATACAACAAGCGACAGATGAGCCGGATTTACCCCAAAGGCACCCGCATGGACTCCTCCAATTACATGCCCCAGATGTTCTGGAATGTTGGCTGTCAGATGGTGGCACTTAACTTCCAGACCATGGGTGAGTGTCACCTTGTCCTCCGGCTTCTGAGGGGGTGATGCTGTGTGCTCATCTTCATCGTCTCTTCCTCCGCTGCTGTTTCCCTGAAAACAGCCTTATTTTATTCTCCGTCTCCCACAGACCAAAAGCACTTTTCTAGGCCCAGCACAGACCTGTGTCTGGTCCTACACACTTGTGCATACACACATACGTGGATTTGCCATCACCCGGTGTCTGGTGCCATCTCTGGCTGTCCCACACGTGATGTCAGACTAAATAATGTGCACGATGCATCAGAAGCTCCCACTTCCCCTGGGCTGCTTCCCCTTTTGTGAGGCAGCGGGCAGAGCTCCATCTGCCTACAGGACTGGTGTCTCTGCTGTTATTGCCAATACTTTGACCCAAACAGGGTCGAAGGGCCTTGCTGCACATCTAGCATGGGAAGGAGACAAAGAAAAGCCTCCAGAGAAAGCTATTCTTCACCCTTCTTCCTCTGTGTCTTATGTATAGAGAGTGTAGGAGAC
>NW_015090829.1:314868-372018 GCF_001431845.1 Calidris pugnax | reverse complement strand
GGGAGTAAACAGGCCAAGTGCTTCTTGGGTCCATCAGGCTCCTCCCATGCAATTGGGGCTGTTCATGTCTTTCTTCTAAATGCTTTCTTACCTTCTGTTTCTAGAGAAGAACCGGAGTTACGTCATCTCTTCCTTCACAGAGATGAAAGCTTACGATCTACTAACCAAGTTCCCCATGCAGTTTGTGGAGTATCCTTTTGGCAGCCTTTGTCCCACGCAGTTGGTTGTAGGGAATATCAGAGCTAACCTGACGTCTGGGTAAGGCTGAGACACAGCCAACTGGCCTCTGGTTTCAGGAGCTGGTAAACTCTTCATCAGAGATATAAAGCCTGCAGGTGGGACACGGGATCTTCTGGGGTGGCTGTGGGGGCTGTGCACAGAGATTCACGGGATGTGTCCTGCTCTAGTGAACACCAGGGTGTGGGAAAGGAGGCTGTTGTTGCCAGGGCCTCTCTTTCTTCTTGTCTGGAAGGCTCTGAGCATTCAGTAGCAGAGCTTAAACAACTTTCATGATCAGAATATGTGAGGTAGCCCCAGGGTACACAAGGAGCTCTCCGGACTTGTTTCCTATAGATCAACTGTAGATACAACAAGCGACAGATGAGCCGGATTTACCCCAAAGGCACCCGCATGGACTCCTCCAATTACATGCCCCAGATGTTCTGGAATGTTGGCTGTCAGATGGTGGCACTTAACTTCCAGACCATGGGTGAGTGTCACCTTGTCCTCCGGCTTCTGAGGGGGTGATGCTGTGTGCTCATCTTCATCGTCTCTTCCTCCGCTGCTGTTTCCCTGAAAACAGCCTTATTTTATTCTCCGTCTCCCACAGACCAAAAGCACTTTTCTAGGCCCAGCACAGACCTGTGTCTGGTCCTACACACTTGTGCATACACACATACATGGATTTGCCATCACCCGGTGTCTGGTACCATCTCTGGCTGTCCCAGAGTAAATAATGACTAAATAATGTGCACGATGCATCAGAAGCTCCCACTTCCCCTGGGCTGCTTCCCCTTTTGTGAGGCAGCGGGCAGAGCTCCATCTGCCTACAGGACTGGTGTCTCTGCTGTTATTGCCAATACTTTGACCCAAACAGGGTCGAAGGGCCTTGCTGCACATCTAGCATGGGAAGGAGACAAAGAAAAGCCTCCAGAGAAAGCTATTCTTCACCCTTCTTCCTCTGTGTCTTATGTATAGAGAGTGTAGGAGACCAGCTGTAGGATCAGTAGGAGGAGAAAAGCAGCAACTTAAAAGGGAGAGAGTGAGCGATGGGTTGTGATGAGGATGTCACACCAAAGGCAGGTACAGAAACCATGAGACAGTGTTCTCAAGAGAAGTGGCAGAGGAGAAGATGGACTGAGAGGAGACCAAAACTGAAAGGGGGAAGGAGTAGAGGAGTTCAGGCAACTATTTACTTCACACCCAAAAATAGCAGGTACTTCTTAAAGTAGGTTTTAATTTAGTTCTGCCCAGGACTTATGGTGCAATCATAAGCAAACCGCTTACCTTTCGTGCAACAGCTGCTGTAATATTTTTCCCTGTAGGGTGCTGAGAGGCTTAATTAGTTTTTGAAATGGCTTTGTGAGCCCTTGGCTGGCAGGGGCTGTGAAAGTACAGCACCTTTCAGCTCACTCGTAGCGCACAAACCACCTGATGAGGTCCCACAGAAATCTTTCTCTCCTCTCTCTCAGATGTCCCCATGCAGCAGAACATGGCTCTGTTTGAGTTCAACGGCCAGTGTGGCTACCTGCTCAAGCATGAATTCATGCGGCGTCCGGACAAGCAGTTTGACCCCTTCTCTGTGGACCGCATTGATGTGGTGGTGGCAAGTACCCTCTCTGTCACGGCAAGTACAAACCACGGCGCCGTTCCTCCCCCACCAGCCAGGTCCTGGCACCACGTATATAAACTGGCATCTACGTCCCCGCTATTTATTACCCAGTAGGGTTCTTAGTGGCAAATGAACCCCCAGAGTCCTGTGGGAGAACGTTACCATGGCAACTCCCAGTCTTTTCACTATTTTAAATTAATCATAATCGCATGAAAATGGAAAATTAGCATCTGCCACGCAGAAGAAGCCAAGGCTGGGATGATGGGGAGGGAGGAGGTTGGAGGAAGTGCTGAGGCGAGAAACATGGGTGGAGGTAAAAGAAGAGCCTGTTGTGGATTGGAAGCTGCAGCAGAGGAGATGTTTTGGGGTGGGAGAGGGACTTTGGGGTGAAGGTATGGGTGGGTTCTTGTCTTTTATTCTTTTCAGCAGTTGCTAATTACGGTTCTGCTTGTTGACAGATACTCTCTGGGCAGTTCCTCTCGGACCGCAGTGTGAAGACCTATGTGGAAGTGGAGCTGTTTGGGTTACCAAGGGACACAAAACGCAAATACAGAACCAAACTGACCTCCACTGCCAACTCCATTAACCCTGTGTGGAAAGAGGAGGCTTTCGTTTTTGAGAAGGTAATAATATTTGATAGTAATTTAGACAAAGAATCCTTAAAGATCCTGGTGGCCACAAGCACTGTGTCTTGAGAGGTCAGTGACAGAAGGGACTCCCTTCTGGAGATCCCGGTCATGGCTTTAGACACACAAGGCCTTAGGTGTTGCTTTCTCAGATAACTTCCCAACCAACTCTCCATCAATATTTCCCTGAACAGACAAGGGGTAGCTGGGAACATTTCTGGAAATAACAGGCCTCAGAAGTCTCCCATTTGTGGTGCATTTCAGCCTCAATTGGCTCATCAGCTTTGAAAATTTCAAGCACCAGGAAGCAGAAAGGAACTGAGTGTCTGTGGTTAAATTGTAAACGAGAAGCAGACAAACTGGAGGAGTAATGGGACCAGAGGGAGGGTTTCTGTGCCAGAATACAGAAAGCTGCCCTGTTTGTCCACGGGAACTCAGTAGTCACTAATCCAGCTATGGGGTACGGGGAAGTTAAGTCAAAGGTGATGGTCATGTCTGGCCTTTCAGTAGCAAAAAAATACACGTTACACAATTCACCTCTGTCGAGCACACTGAAAGTGCAGATATTTTCAGCCTATTTCTGATGTGCTAGATAAATATTATCCTCATTTCAGAAAACACTTTTCAGGCTTCAGTTCTGGCGGAATAATTTTTAGTTCATTTTATGGCAGAAGAAAATGGGGGAGGAGGGAGGCAAGAGCCCTTATGGCAAAGTTCCCAAGCTTGGGAAATTACCCTCCCGAGTTCCTTCCCTTCTCTGGTGAATTGCTTCGGGAAAGCTGTGGTTTGGGGGTTTCTTGCCCCACTTTTTTTTAGATAAAAATTGCCCTCCTGTGATCCCTGTCTCTCCTCTGAGAATCTTGTGGTTTGTGGTGTTTCTGTGAATTCATTTATGTCTGTGATAAACTGTAGCCTTAAACTACGAGATGCAGAAGTAGGCAGTGACTTCCTTGGGGAGATGGTGTTGTTTTGGTGAAAGGAGGAGAGAGTAAAGCTCTGCTTAGCGGAGCCAGGATGCTGTTAGAGGTGAGAACACTGGCACCTTACTCTGTTTTTTCCTTAGATCATGATGCCTGAGTTGGCATCTCTCAAAATTGTGGCTTGGGAGGAAGGAGGGAAGTTCATCGGCCATCGTGTCATTCCCGTTATTGCAATGCACTCAGGTAAATCTTGTGGAAATTCCGTCAGCTTTTGTGCCCTTGAAACCTATCCACTGGAAGCTGTAAAGAAGACGCAAACATCTGTGTATTTTGCTACTCAATCTCCATTCCTGGAGAGCCTGGAGCCTTCAAACTCATCCTATCACCTTAGCTTAACCCCGTGATATGCCCTCCTGTAAGGAGAGACTCTTTTACTGTTGGAACGCAGAGAGAAGGGACAGAGATTCTGTCAACTCAACTCTTGTGCTTTCTGCTTTCAGGCTATCACCACATTTGTCTCCGCAGTGAGAGCAACATGCCCCTCACCATGCCTTCCCTCTTTGTGTACCTGGAAGTGAAGGACTATGTTCCCGATGCGTGGGCAGGTAGTTACGTGTTAGAATGCGCGTTGGGGATGCTCCAACTGGGATCCAAAAGCATTTTTCCAGCCCGGGGTGTGCTTTCCTCCTGCATCTTTAATTCCTTGTTGGGGTAGGACTTGGGGAGACGCCAGCACCCTGTCACAGCCTTGCTTTCATCAGAAGAGTGGGTGCTTGCACCCTAACTATGACTGGTTCCCCATACAGGCTGAGGGACACCCCAGACGTGCAGTGCAGGTGGGACTGGCTCTCTGGTTTGGAGTGGGTCAGCCTTTTTACTGCTTTTATTCAGAGGCAGGGAGAGGTTTCCTTGAGTGAAGAGGTGAAAACTATCAGGGGCTTACAAGGGGGAATGGCGCTTTTATTCAGAGGCAGGGAGAGGTTTCCTCGAGTGAAGAGGTGAAAACTATTGGGGGCTTACAAGGGTGAACGGTTTTAAACTGAAGGAGGGGAGATGGAGCTGAGATGTGGGGAAGAACAACTTTTCTGTTCACGGCCAGGTTGGAGGGGGCTTGGAGCAACCTGCTCTGGTGGGAGGTGTCCCTGCCCCGGGCAGGGGGTGGCACTGGGGGGGCTTTAAGGTCCCTTCCCACCCAAACTATTCTGTGATTCTGTGATTCTATGATTCTATGAATAGGGCTTTAGGGAACACAGGAGAGTTCCTCCTCCCTGTTGGAAGAGAAAGATGTTCTCACCCAACCCAAACCATTCTGTGACTCTATGAATAGGGCTTTAGGGAGCACAGGAGAGTTCCTTTTCCCTGTTGGAAGAGAAAGATGTTCTCGCTGGTACTGAGATATTGTGATCAGCCTTTAAAAAGGGAATGGTCAAACAGGGAGAGATGAATCAGGGAAGAAGCTCTACTGGAGGGATTAACAACAGAACTTTTAATGATCGTGAACAAAGCCGTGCAGAATGTGACAACATCAGCCACAGTTGTTGTGAATACTTCTCATGTTCACTCTCTCTTCCCTTGTGTTCATACAAATGAACCTTCTTCATCAGTTGTTGTGAATACTTCTCATGTTCACTCTTTCTTCCCCTGTTCATACAAATGAACCTTCTTCATGGGGGAGGTCCTGTCAACTTGATGGTTTTAACATGTATTTGTAAAAAAGACCGAGTTTATACAGCATTGGACTGGAATTGGAGCAGGAAGCTGTGGGGTTAGGAAAGTCTTAACCTGGCTTTGGATTTTAGGAGCAATATGCTCTTCTCAGAGCTGCCCTAAATATCAGTGTGAGCCATCACCTCAGACAGGGACTGACGTGATTATGGTCCCCTCCCTGGGTGCTGTCAGGGAGAAGCTTGTTAGAAGCAGAGAATACAAAATATTCTCTACCATTTCCTGTCCTGGGCCAGAAAGGAAACCAGAAGGGAAGGAAAATCAGAGTAGAACGAGTTATTTGGTAACGCGAGCAAAGACCTCCTCTTTGTTTCTAGATCTGACTATTGCTCTCTCCAACCCCATTAAGTTCTTCAGTCTGCAAGACAAGAGATCAGATAAGCTGAAAGATGGCTCGGGGGAGGTAAGGTTTTCCAGGTTCTGTCATTGTCTCTAAAACACGTTGCGTGGATTCAGACTGCAATAACAGACCTCTGATCTTTGCTGTAGAGACTTGGCACACAGAGGAACCTCCCATCTGCCGAAACTAACGGGATGCCAGACTCCGCGGGGAAATTCAGCGCTCCTCTGTCCAACGGGCCCGCAGGTAATGCTGGGGGGTGGGCTGAGCTACAAGTAGAAGGGAAAGCCCAGGCTCAACAGGTTGAAAGAGACAGAGCTGGAGGCTGAAGAACCTTGCTAATGGGGTCAGAACATCTCAGGCCAAGGCACCAACTTAAATTCTTCTGTTTGGCATTAATGGCAAAAGTTGGTAGTTATCTCCTGACTGGGCTGGAGGAAGTGTGATGTGAAAACTTCTTTATTCCTCAATGGAAAAGCCATCTCAGGTATCTACTGAGAATGCCCAGAAACACCCTGAAGTCCCAACTGGCATGACCACTGGCTTTCCCCTCCAGTTGCACTGCTGCTCGCTGTGCACATACGCTGAGGTCTCTGGTAGATGCCTTTGGTTTTCCAGGTTCAGCCCAGAGTTCCCTGGGATGTAACCACTGTCCTGGCTGGAAGTGGCCTGTGGCAGAGATGCAGTCTCTCATCTGAAGTGTGAAATTGGAGGTTGGATATTGATTTTGAGCAAAGACTTGGTAATTCTGGATATTTGTGAGACAAAGGTGTTAAGATCTGGCTTGGTTTTATCCCATAATACCTCACTGCTCTTCACCTCTTTGTTGTTCTTTTCAAGGGCATCTTTCTGTAGATCACTGTTGATTTCCGACATTTTAAGTATGTTTAGGTCCCCCTGAAAACTCTGTATCTTGTGATCTGTGCTTGCACCAGTGTCCAGTTGTATAACACCTGGGAGCTTTAAAGAGTAGTAATTTTAATCATCAGCTCAGCTGAACCCCAGACTCTTTATAAGATCCAGTCTGAGGTCTGAGTGAGCAGATCCCACACCTGGCATTCTGCAAGAGTGGGAATGGAGCACAGGCCTGTGTCTTGACTGCTAGATTAAATGGGGACTCGTTAACATAACAAGGGCAAAAACTACTTCACTCTGGCCAAGCGAGTTGAAAGAAAGTTATGGATTTGCTTTAATAGAAATCAAAAGACAAAGTCAGCGTTTATTGCTAGGTTTAAAGAAGCTCTAGCAGAGAAAGATCTTCCTAACACTATGTTTGTTCCTTTCACACTGGCACCTTCTTGGCCTTACAAAACAAGATACAAAACAGACGTTAAAGGTGTGGTATTGGGGAAAGTGACAGAAGGAATGTTCCTCAAACACACTTCTAATCCAAACTAACTGATAATTTCGGGTTAGGTAAGAGCATTCCCCTACCATTCACTTAATTACCTCATTGTCTTCTATTGTGCTTTAGAGTAATAGCTGATCAGTGTTTCTTCCATATAAACTGTATCAGTGTGATTACTGTCCTTTCAAACATGCTGGTATCAAAGCAATGGGTTTTCTCAAATTTCAGCCCAGAACATCCTTCCCACCCAATCAAACCAAGTTTACAAGTGCCAAATCCTCACCAGCAATATCCAGCTAATACAAAGCCAATGCCCTTTTTCTCTGGCAAAGCAGAGAATCCTGTTCCCTTTCTGTTGACCCTGCTAACAAAGTTCCTAAGCACTTAAGCATCTCAGCAGCTGAATTAATTCCTTTGTATTCACACCAACATCCTTCATGTGGCCCATGTTCTTGATGAGCTCTCCGCCACCTGTTTTCAACCAGAAGATCCAAGACAGAACATAATCAGGAACCTTTTTTGTGATTTCAGGAGCTGCAGCTTTCGCCAAGGACGAAAACGTGATCGAAGTGATGCAGATTGCAGGTAACTAACTCCTCTTGTGCTGCTCACGGGGGCTGAGGCCCCGTCAGTCATCCTACATTCCCACAAGTTCTGTGAATTTTCACATGTTCCAAGCCAAAAAAAAAAAAAAAAAAAAGGTGATTTCCCCTGCGAAGGTAACTGCCTGTGGCCTTTGTGCCACAGATAACCACATCTGACTGACTCGCTGCTGCCAGATAACAAGTTCTCCAGCAGTTCACAGGCATCCTTCCCCTCTTTGTCATTTGCCTCAAAGGACCTTTCATTTATTCCTTGCAACTGAAGAAATGCCAGGCACTAAAAAAACTGGAAAGAATGAAAGCACCTCTCATTGTAACTCAGTTTTGCAAAATAATCAGTAATGAAATAACAAAGCTTTTCCCTTATAATTAGAGCCCCCGACGCACTTACAGTTGTGCTATCCTTGGAATACTTAGAATTGTGGAAAAGGGTGCAAGGCACAGGACAGGCAGACTGGCACAGTGTGTTCCTCTGGCCAGAACACCACAGGGCAGCAATTCTTGGCCATCCCATGCCAGGGATCCATCAGGTGGTGACCTGAGCTGCATGGGATGCTGAGAAGAGGGAGGAAAAGCTGAATGAAGGCAGTGCTGAAAAAAACCTGTGTTGGTTGAAAAGGTTGAAAAATGCTGGGTGAGAGAAACAGCCTCTCTCTATTTTCTCTTTCAGAGCCCCAGACAGCCAGCCTCGCGGAGCTGCAGCAGATCAAGGTCTTTCTGAGGCTGCTGAAGAAGCAGGAGAAGGAACTGAGGGAGCTGGAGCGGAAAGGAAGTAAACGCAGGGAGGAGCTGCTGCAGAAATACTCTGTGCTCTTTGCGGAGTCTGTCTGCTACGGAGGCAAGAAAAGGAACACCAGGAAAACCCAGAAGAAGAGGTAAATGCAGCACAGGGTCTCCAGCAGGGCCAAAAGCGGAGGGCTCCCCAAGAGAAACATGGGCTCCCCTTGTCCGAAGGCAGCACAGGGTGGTGGGGGCAGCCCCAGCTCCCTGTGCAGGGGGTGGGAAGGTCAGGGTGGTATCAGCATCTCTAGAAGCAGCACAGCCACTCTGTCTGTTCTGCAGGAGCCTGAAAATGGGTGACGTTGGTACATGTGCAAACCCTGTAGACATGGCAGAAAGCATTGACAGCCGAGTTTTGGAACTGAGGGAGAGGCTGGAGATGGACCTTATCCAACTGGGGGAGGAACACCATGATGGGATTCGAAGGAAGAAGCAGCAGCACGCCACTGAGGTAAGGACTGCCACGTGTCACCAGAAGCTGTAGCCTAGGAGAGCCCCTGCAAGGACAGCCTGAAAAACCAAGTTCTTCACTAAACTGTGAGATTGGAAATGTGGCCACAGGGCAGAAAATAGCCCTCAGAGCAATTGTCAGGTACAGGAAGGTAATGGAGACTGTAGGCAGTGATGCCTATTTGTTAGAAGCTATAACGATCCAGCAGAAACTTTTTTTTAAAGGTCTTCAATTTGAAAAAAAATTGAGAAGCCATGTCTTGGAGCACATCAGGCTCCATCAGCTCAAACTCTTCCAATAGCTTAGCTCAGGGTTAACATGGCATTTATTGGCTTCATACGCTGCCAGGTGCCAGTGTGGGTAGGTGAGGCTGTACCACGCTTCTCCCCACTCCCTGCTGGATGCCGCCCCGTCAGAGGCAGGGGGACACACAGGCTTGGGGACACCCCTGCAGGGTCACTGGTGGCAACCACCATTGAAGACGTGCTGTAGGGACAGCCACACTCACTGCTGTCGTCCCACGAGGACAGATGACGTGTGGGAACAGAGCAGCCATTGCCACATCCAAGCTAATCAAATGAAAGCTTTGCAGGAGACAGTGCTCCTGGGAACACCCCTTAGCACTGGATCTCACTCCTCTTGAAATCTGGGAAGCGTTTTGCTGTTTGACTTGATAGAAATCAGAGTAAGTGTCCACGTAGGGTGTCACCGGTGAGTCCAGACAGTGCGTCGGTGTTTCCTGCACCCTCAGACCCCCCACCTGAAGCACAAACCAGCCAGAGACACAGTAACACCTGGAGACAAAGGGCAGTCCACAAGAGGGTGATGATAAATATGGCATATGCCATCTGTTCTGTTGAAAGGGGGATGATTCTAGGGTTTGGAAACCTTTTCCTATCCTTATTTTCCAAAGGA
Source organism: Calidris pugnax (assembly GCF_001431845.1). NCBI lineage: Eukaryota > Metazoa > Chordata > Aves > Charadriiformes > Scolopacidae > Calidris > Calidris pugnax. The sequence goes on along the minus strand of NW_015090829.1, from coordinate 362,480 downwards.
GTCTGCATCATGTCTTAAATCTTAGGTTCCCTGGTGCACTTCAGCTTGACAAGCACCTTGCAAGCTGTCTACAAGACTGGCTGGTCTGGCTTATATCAACCCCCAGGGGAAAAAAAACCTGCCTCTTGAAAACTAGCTCACCTGGAAATCGTGCTTAGCCCCAGAGTGAAGCCAGCTCACCTGGAAATCGTGCTTAGCCCCAGAGCCAAGCAATAAAACATCCTTGTCTCACAACTCTGTCAAAGACTGTGAGATTTAGTGGGGCAAGGCTACACAAAGGCAAGCAAACCCCGTGAGGTGTTCCTGCCGAGCACATAGCCCAGCAGCCAGGGCTCTTCCTTCCAGGCTTCTCGCAGCAGGGCAGGCAGGTCTCTCTGCCAGGAGTTTCCACAGAGCTTTGTTTCCACAAGACAGAAGGCCTGTCCTCTCTCTGGCCTCTGTTGGTTCAAAGGTAAGATTTACTGCCATTTCCCACCTGCCCACAAGTACAGGGACTCTGGGGCTGCCTCCAGCACGGAGAGGGAGGAAGCTGTCCATAAAGATAACCCAGAGGCGTGTGGTGGCTCACAGAGTGGCTTTTGGAGCCTTGGAGGAGTCAGTCCAGGAGCGTGGCCCGGTCTGTGTGCACAGCTGAGCTCACTGCCGTGGTGCACAGCATTGCTCAAAGCCTGGAGGATGAGCTGGCCCCTGGAATTCAGTGAGGGAGGGAGAAAGCAGAATCTGGTGGTAATTTACGGGTGGTGTGCTGCGTCCCATCTCCGTTTGTTTGGTTTTGATCCTGTTTTCATCCCTTGAACAGCAAGTTCTGAAGATAACAGAGCTCGCCAGGGCGAAGCAGGCAGCTGAGCTGAAGGCGCTGAAGGAGTCATCAGAAAGGTAAAATTACTTATTACTTGCATAACAAAGTAATAATGCACAGCTCTCCTCTGGGGTGGCAGTTTCTGCTGGATCTCAAAGCACTACAGACACGAGGCACCACACAGGGTAGGAGCGTTCAGGCTGCAGTGAGGAGCCTTGACTGACTGATTTAGAAAGACAGGAAATAAGACTGCTGGTCACTGGGTGCCATCTCTGTCTGCTGGGGTCTGTACATCCCATAATCCCTTCCAGGGACCAGCTCAGTCTAAGTGAATTGAGCATCTTGGCTCCGGTACTTAAATAAACTGGCAGAATCAATTCACCAGTTTCTGGCCAGGCACTTATCCATTTGTTCTTGCAATAACACTGTCCTGGAGCTAAAAGCCCCACTCATTCCTCCTTCCCATTAAATCCTCCCTCAGCCATAGTTGCTAAATCAGGCAAAACTTCCTCTTTTTGTGTCCTCTATCAAGACAGAGTCTGTGGATCTCTCTGCTCTGCAGCACAGACAAGACTAAGAAAAACAGGTTGAGTAGTTGGGTAATGTTTTTCTAATAATCCAGTGTCATTTAGTACAGTCACATCTCGCATCTCCAGCTGGCTGTGAGGAGCTCCAGGAAGGTTTAAGCATCTTGAGCAACGGGCAGTAAAATGGTGGTTAAATTTGGTATGAACAAATACAGAATAATGTGAGTAGAAAAAAACCAGCCACAGCTCAACTGTGCTCAGGGATGAGCTGCTGTCACTCAGGAAAGGGACCTTCAGCTGCTGTGGGCAATCTCTGAGCCAGCTCAGCAGTCACAGCTCTGCAGTGCCTGAAGTGGCAAACAGAATTTTTGGAATTGTATGGAAAAAAGATTCAAAGTTAGAATGATGCCGCTGGCTCTTTTGGAATTGTATGGAAAAAAGATTCAAAGAAGTTAGAATGATGCCGCTGGCTGTGTCTCCACAGTGCAGTCACCTTTTCCATATGCCAGCTCCAACAAAGAGCTCTGAAAGAGCAAGGAGGGGGTGGCACAAAAAGAAATGAAACAGGACTCGGCTCAGAGAACAGATGATTGAGGGGGATGTGAGAGAAGTGTGTAAATTCATGAATGGGGTGGAGAAAAAGAATAGGGAAGTGATTACTGTTTCTCCCAGGAGAAGACGTGGGGCAGGCAGTGACGTTCCAGGGAGTACTTCTGTCCCACAGCACAGAAATGAAGTTCTTTTCCTCTCAGGGCAAAAGTAGAGTTAACTCCATTGATGGGAGAGGAACACAGAGAAGATGGAAGATAGACTGGAAACTGGGAAGGTGGAGGAGGGAAAGGTTACCCTACACTAGTTCCCTTATGCTGTGCTTAAGCATCTGCTCTGTCCCACTGGGGGCAGGACAATGGCCTGATGGGCCACAAGGTGATGGCCAGTCTTATGGCCACCTTAGCAGCTGTCCTGCTGGGATCATCATGTACATGCAGGGCCAGGGTGAAGAGCTCATGGTGCACAAGCAGCCTTTAATGCCTGACATTAACACCTTCCTCTGTCGGGCATCTCACGCTCTCTGGGCTGCAGTGGGCAGGTTTGGTGGCATCAGTCGAGGTGCAGGGCTGAGGTTTTGGATCCAAAGGTATTGGATCAACCAGTAGGAAAGCCAAAGAGACCAAAGAGGTCTCTTTGGCTTTCCTACTGGTTGATCCAATGCCTTTAAGTGTTTATGCTTTCTGCTTTGCACGTCACAGCCCATAGTTATGTGCCTTTCTGCTTCCTTCAGGTCTTCTTCTTAGCTCTCCTATGCAGCCATGTAGCTCCCGCTTTCTTTTTGTCTTTTTCATTTAGCAGCGTAGGTAGTTTCAGCAGGACTCCTGCTGCTCCAGAGGAACCCAATGTAGATATACAAAACAACTGAATAATGTAACATGTACATCTATTTTTCTCATGTCCTTTTGTTATGACTCACTTTAAAAAAAAAAAAAAAGTTACAAGACTTGACTTAAGAATATTTTAAGGCGTAGGGCTTTCTGCTGCACAGTCACTCAGACTTTGCTTTTCTGGACAGCAGAGCACTCCAGAGAGTGAATGTGGAGGGGCTTCAGCCCCTGGTTTGTACCCACCCCCGTCCCTCACAGTGCTCTTCTCTCCACAGCAATATTAAAGACATCAAGAAGAGGCTGGAGGCAAAGAGAGTGGACCGAATCCAGACCATGATGAGGAATACGAGTGACAAGGCTGCTCAGGAGAGGTATGGGGTAATGTCACGGGCTCTGGCTGTGCAGTCCTGCTGAGGCAGGGACCAGTGCTCCACACCAGCCTCTCCCACCAGCAGGGAACCTTTGAACCCAGCCAGTGGGGGTGAGGGATGGGGTGCTGCCTGCCCTCACGCCTGGATTAGCAGGTTTTCTTCATAGGCTGAATTTTTGTAAGAGAGTCTGCAAGGTTGGTTCCACTTACTGGACCCCTGAATAGCCTGAGCAGAGAGTGGTGCCTTAGAAATGCCCCCCATCCCACCACAGGGAGTAGCAGCTTATGTGGAAGTGCAGGGGGAGGGCATTGCAGGTGGAGAAATTGCACCTTGAAGAGAAACCTCCCCTGCACCCATCTCTCTGGCTCTCTTAAAGGGGATATAAACTAATTGCTGAGGTGACAGGACACATTCCAGCCACTTCAGCTGAAGCCTAAGAGCACGTCCCAACCCCTCCTGCCTCCCCTTGTGCTTTGGTGGGTATTTCTCTCCCCCCCCGGAATCAAAGGCAGGCCTTCCCCAGCCTCTCTAGAATCTCTGTAATCAGTTCATCCCCCTCTGAGTGAAGAGGCTGTGTCTGGGCACAGGATGGCTGCAGCCTTCTGCCCCTTCACAGTGTTCTGAGAGGTGCAGTCAAGTGCTGTGTGCCATCATCAGCTGCAGCAGCTCCACGGGTGCCAGGGGACAGGAGAGGGTGTGCTACCTCCTTTGCTTCTGGCTCACAGCAAGGTCCTTCTGCTGTCTGTTAGGCTGAAAAAAATAGAATCTTGCATCCAATTATTTGGCTTATGTCTCAGTCAAATTTGAATAGTGTTTTATTTGCCTTTCCTAAAATGACAGCAGCCTCTCGGTGTGGGAGGAGGCTGAGAATGTAACACACCTGTGTTCCCGTGTGGGCACCAGCATCCTGTCCTGTCCTACAGCAGGCACCTACCAGTACTGATAAACAGCTTTATACAGAGAGAACAGATGGATTGTAAGGTTTTACACATTTCCTTTCTTTAAAGGTTGAAGAAAGAAATTAATAACTCTCACATTCAGGAAGCGGTGCAAACAATCAAACTGGTGAGTTCTCCTGTGACCATCTGTCACAGCCTCTCTGCTTTCTGTCCCCTCTACACCCTCAGCCTCTCGGACAGAGCCAGTTCTCCCAGGTGTTTAAATCCCATAACGGCGGCTGCACCGAGGCCCCTGGGTGTCCGTGTGACAGCCAAAGTGCAGCTGGAGACAGTGACTGTCCTTACTAAAACACTGCAGGTCCCCAGGGGTCACGTCTGTCCTCCCACCCCCTCAGAGCTGCGGCACAAACAGCTGTCTGGGATACTTTGCTCTTTTAATTCAGTGATTTTTTACGAGCAGGGTAACCCTACATCCATTTAATAATGTGCAGAATTTTGCAGAAGGGGAGGAGCCCTAAGGCTTCATCTCTGCCCTTCAGAGACCCAGCCCCTTGTTGAGCAGACTGTGTGTGTCTCTGTGTGTGCACTCACACTTGTGCACACTCTTGTGATGCTTCCTAAGTGTTGGTGCTCAATGTCTCACGTGGCACACAGATAACTTGGAGGCAGCAGAAATAGTCTGGAATTGGGAATGAGGGGGACACTGTGATGCGTGCGCTGTAACCCTGCAACTTGCTGTTATGCTGGGCTGGCTAAAGGATTTGTTCATAAAAACTGAAATATATGTGTGTTTGTTTTACCTTGTTCTTTTTAAAGGTGACAGAGAAGACGGCCAGGTACCAGCAGAAACTGGAAGAGAAGCAGGCAGATAATCTGAGAACAATCAAGGAGAAGGAAAGTCAGGTAAAGGCAAAGCTGAAGCTCAGGGTCACTGCTGTGTCTCAGGAAACCCAAAACAGCACAGGGGATGGGTCTGCCTCCTGCGTTCTGTGATTAATGCTACACTCATCCTCCCCCCACTGCACACCCCCTCTGTGCTGGGAGCATGAATGACTGAGAAGGTGGTTCTACAGGAGCCCACACAGCTCTAAGGCAGAGGCACTGCACTCCCACGGTCCCTGGGCCAGCACTAACCCCCCCTAAATGTAAAGTGGGGTGGAAACGTGTCTTCAGAGATGAGTCTCATCCCTCAGCTCCTCATGCTCTCAGAACACATCATGCTCCTTCAAGGCTGATGTGCAGAGAACCTGCAGGCTGAACGCAGCAACCTGGGGTGCAAATGAGAATAATGTAAATCAGCTTCAGGGAAGCCAGAGATGGCCTGGGGGGGATGCAGAGAAGTCATTCAATATAGGGCTGAGACCAAAATTATAAGTGCTAACATCTCATCATATTGGTCTCTCTCAGAGCAGGTTTTACACCCTGCTCAGCTCCGATGCTTAGAGAGTGATTTGAGGTCTCTGTTTGCAGCTCCAGCAGGAGGCACTGGCAGAGTACGAGGAGAAACTGAGAAGTCTGAGTATGGAGGTGCAGGAGATGGTGAAGAACTATGCAAAAGCAGGATTTCCTGGAAAGCCAGAGACTCAGAAGGAAGCAGATCAGAGCATTCCTGAGGGAGAACAAGGCTCCAGAGAACACCTGGAAGAAAAGATCCCAGTGGCAGAAAAGATCCCAGTGGCAGAGGTGTCAAGGCCTCCAGCAGCCATGCCTGAGCCCCCAGGAGCTCAAACAGATGTTGAGATTGAAGAAAGCATATTGTGAGATGCTTCCCTTTCTTACTGTTCCATTTCAAGAAGGTTTAGGGAGGTACACAGTGAAGTTAAAGACCAGCTTGACAAACTACTACTATCCCTTTCCACTCTGGGGAGCTCCTGGAATCCCTCAGGAATTTACTGCTCTGTTATCCTAGATATTGGGAGGAGCCTGAGATCACCTTTCCAGGAGTGCTTCACACCTAGATATTGGGAGGAGCCTGAGATCACCTTTCCAGGAGTGCTTCAAGCTCTTTGTTTCCCACAGCCTCAGGATGGGGGATTGAAGCAGCACGACAGGGTGAAGACAGGAGATGTGCTGGCGTTCAGGGCAGCATTTACTTCAGTATTTTAGTCTGGATTCAGACTTGAGTTTTTAGAACAAGTTCCTCATGGTTCATCACATGCATCTCTTCACACCACCGTGGTCCCAGAGCTAGATCCCTTTCAACAAAGTTTAATGGTGAAGACCCCCTGTAGCCCACACCAGCAGCCCCCCAGTATGCTCCTCCCAGCTGAGAGCCCAGGGTGAAGCCTACACCACCTCTGCTCGTGGGAGGAAAGGTCAGTCTGATAGAACCTCACACCATTTTCTATCAGCACATCACTTCCTCACACAACCAGTGCTGGCTTCTTCATTGCTTCTCCACCCAGTGACACGAGGACAGTTTCCAGTAAACTGGTATCCACCCAACATAAACCAGCATTTCCTTCTGTGGAAACGGGCATTACCAGCATTGAAGCTTTGCTTCTTTCTAACCTCCCCTTATTCCCAGGGGCTGGTTCTCAGTCCAAATTCTAGTTTTGACTCTCACAAGCCTTCAGGCAAGTTCTCAGATCAGGATCCACGAAGACCCTGCCAGCCTTGAACAAGCTCCTTGGAAAATTACAATCCATATTATGAGGAGTCAAAGACCCTCATCATTTCTTCCAGCTACCACACAAGCACTTGCAGAGTTCTCATCTGCAGCATTTATAGAGCTTCACTGAAACTTTTGTCTCATGAAGCTACAGTAGTTCCATATTATGGGCTTAGGATAACAACAGTTAACACAATTTCTAAAGTGTTTGATAATAATTTTGTTGCTGAAACAAAGAGCCAGGCAATTTTATTGCCCGTAAGGTTCCCTTACACAGAAAGCTGAGTCTGGCTCTTGAGAAAACCCATTGCATTGCCCATTCCAGCAGCAGAAGGTGGTTCTCTGGAGCTGCTGTCAGAAGCTTCCATCCGCAATAATGACAACAGAGAGCTCAGCAGTGATCTGCAGGATCTGGAAACCCAAACTGCCCAAATATCCATGTTCTTTAGGCCCCTGGAGGGGAGATGACACACTGCCCCTGCCCTTTGCTCTCCCGTTAGGAATACTCATACCTCAGCCCTCAAAGCTTTATCCCTTCCCATTTTAGATGAAGTACGTCCTCCTGTGACTCACAGCAGTGCCCCCCCCCTTTGGGGACACAACAGATAAGTCTCATTCCACTGCCAAAGTCTAATGAAAGTTGCCCAAAGGGCAAGTGGCCCTCGGCCTCCTCCAGCCCCAGCACTGACACTGCTCCTCTGCTTCACCCCCACAAAACCTTCCAGCCAAACACGGGGCCAAAGGCTTAGTCTTGTCTTGCAAAGAGGAGTAGGTTCCTCTTTGCCATCATCACACTGGCACTTACTTTCTAGGACAGCAGAGCCTTATTTTGTGAATGCAGAACTAGCACCAACGCCCCCGTCCCCACCTCCACACAGACCTTCTCTCACCTGCTTCACGACCTCGGGCACTGAGCAGCTTTGACACAGCAAGTTCTCACTCCTCCAGAAGGAAGGAACTGGAAACATATGGTCCAACTCTTTTCCTAGCACCATTTAAGACAGACTTTGCTTAAGGATCCTAAAAAAGCAGGAAATGGCAATAATTCAGTACAGTGCAGCCACATCCCGACCTTCCTCACAGAGCTCCTGAGTCACCATTAGCCCAGGAAACAGTTTGTCCTGCCAGAGCTTCCCCACCAGGTCACTGGGACCCTGGAAAATTCATCACTGGTGGTCACCACATTTCCCCAGCAGAGGAGGGGGGGGGACAGACAAGCCAGCCCTCACCAGTCCTACACTTAAAAATAGCAAGATTTAATTAAGAGGTGAAATAAGATACAATTAGGGCTACACAAGGAAACGGGAACTGCAACTATTTTATTACAAACTTTTCTCTTAGAGATATGATACCATAGATCAAATCTTCCAATTTTTTCAGGGAAAAAAAACACAAAACCAACAACAACCCCCTATGAACACTGCTGCAGAGAAATGGGGGGAATGGGCCCCCCCAAACCTCACCCTGCAATTGAGCAGATCTGTGATTACTGCAGCCTCAGTCCCCGCCGCCGGGAGACCCTCGTGCTGCTGAACCCTCCCTGTATTTCTGTGGCCATTCAGCCAAAAAAGTGCCCCTCCAGTGGCTTTAAACCCCCCCACGGCAGAGAAACGGGTGACACCATGGTGTGAAAGAGGAGCTTCTTTCATCCTTGTTATTGAAATTTTGCCCTTAATTTGAGACAATACTAGAAGAGCCGTGTTCTCAACCAGAGCACCAGTGTCTCCCCAACATTTCATCTCAGGAAGCCCCCCCCTCACCTTGTTCTTCAGGTTTCTCTCTTTTCTGGAAAGGTGAGCTCAGTCTCAGCAAACCTACACCCTGCAGTGGTTGTTACCTGAGAACAGTTACACCTAGAAACTGCATTGATAAATATATATTGATAAATAATGCATTATGAAGTGCTGCTAGAAAAAAAAAAACAAAAACAAACAAGAAAAACCCCAAACCCACAGAACCCAAACCCCAACCACGCACCCGCTGAAGGAGGTGTGAGAGAGAAGCTGTTCCAAGCCTGGTCCAACATCCTCGAAGAGACCGTACCTCCCCCGCGGTGTTAACACAACACTGGAATTGTAAATTTATGACTTATTTATTTTTAAAAAAATAAATAAAACATTGCATTTCTTAAAAAAAAAATGGGATCACCTTCTTTTTTAACTGCAGTTAGTGGATACGGGAGCAAGTCCCAGCCCTTGGCCAAGGCAGCACATGTCACCAGAGACACCGTGTGCCCGGTGCTTTCTGCCCTCAGTTCTCAGCCTGAACTCCAGGGGCTCAACACGCACCCGGGGGGGTTAAACCCCACACCTCCTCACACACATTCCCCTCCCCACCAGATCATCCCATTCCTTATTGTATTCACAGAATCACAGAATCTTCTAGGTTGGAAGGGACCTTAAAGATCATCTTGTCCAACCATCAACCTGACTGACAAAAATAGACACCCACACAACAAACAAGGAGCATCATCACTAAACCAGACCTCCCAGCACTACATCAACCCGGCTTTTGAACACCTCCAGGGATGGGGCCTCAACCACCTCCCTGGGCAGCCCATTCCAATGCCTGAGAACCCTTTCAGTGAAAAAATTTTTCCTAATATCCAGCCTGAACCTCCCCTGGCGCAACTTGAGGCCATTTCCTCTCGTCCTGTCGCCTGTGACTTGAGAAAAGAGACCGCCCCCCACCTCTCTACACCCTCCTTTCAGGGAGTTGGAGAGAGCAATAAGGTCCATGGCCAAATCCTTTTTTGACTCAAGTCCAAACCCGGCTTACTTACTCCTCCCTTACTGGCCACCTTGTCCCACTGACAGTGGCCACCTCCTCCTCCTCAGGGGGAGTGGGAGTTGTGGTGGTGGGCAGACAGACAGACACCCGTTTGAGGAGGACAGACACCGGTGTGTACAGGCAGGTGCAGAGGGGAGATGACAGCAGTCACAGAGTCCCCGTTTGATTCAGCAAATTGTTCACACAAACTCAAGCTGCCGCCTTCAAAGCCCCGCTCAGCACTGCGCGCCAGGCTGCGGCACGAACAACTCACAAGGCTGACAGGAAAGAAGAAGAAAAGGGAAGGATTGGGGTGAAACATGACACAAAACAAAGAGAAAACCCCGAGACGTAAGTGTAACCTTGTTGAGAGCGTATACCAGAAGATGTTCACAGAAAACAACATCTCAAAGTGTAATTACCTGCTGAGCTTTGAGAGGCTCTGCTGGCTGAGTGCTGGGTATCACCCACCCTGCCAGAAACCTCCCTCCATGCAAACCACAGACCTGCTCTGCTCATCACAGCTCTCCCGCCTGCATCCCGGGAAGGAGCTGCCGGCCCCGGAGACACTGCTTCAATCTCTTCACTAATCTGGGTTTATTTTAGGATTTCTGTGTTTGATTCCACACTCCTCTAAGTAATGGAGCAGTTAATTGGTGACACGCCACGCACCGGCTGTAAAGAGAGAAAGAAAAGGGTCAGATATTTAATTCTATATTAATTCTATATTGCAGAGGAAGACGGATGCTACGCCACGCACCGGCTGTAAAGAGAGAAAGACAAGGATCAGATATTTAATTCTATATTGCAGGGGAGGACGGACACTTTCTGCATTCCTCACAAATATGGCAATGGCTTCTGAATGTTTTATAAGACATTAGAAGGCCCTTGAAAGATTGCATTCAATCACTGTGTTTAGTCAGACTTGAGCCAAAGTAGAAAACGTTAAATGTTAAACCCCTCATCCCTGTGCCCAAGAAATGTTTGGTTTAGGATCCAGGCTTCTGCCATAGTCTCTTCTTGTTTTCAAAGCCAGTGATGAGGTCAGTTAGAGCAGACTTCAAGGTTCACGCTTCTCTTACATCTCTGAACTACAGACATATTTTAAAGCATCTCAGCACCGCAACAGGCTTATGAATAAATCAAGATCTACTTTAATTTAAAACACAAGTGCAAAGGATTCACAACTACAGATGAGTAGGATCTTTTGTTTCAATTTATAAATCTTTTCAAAGCCCCGCTCTTTTGCATAAAAAAAAGCAGTATATCTGGAATACACAAACATTTTACATCAAAAATTTTCCAGTGCAGTTAAGGAGGAGCTAAATGAATTCATTTCCACCAACTCCATCAGCCCCAAACTTCGACATCCAGTCCAGGCCAACCACCACCCACCCCTTCCCTCCACTGGCCACAGGCAGGGTGTTATCCAGGGACAACCACTTCACAACCCCGCAGGTACCGGGATAACGGAGAGCGAGCTCCTGGGTGCCACCTGGATGGCTGCCATCAGTGCAGGGGAACTCCATCCCAAATTACTTCAAGTAATCAACTGTGGCTTCAAGTCTGAAGCAGGATCTGTAAGTGGAGTTAACAGCAGAGGACAGGGATTATCAACATCTTCTGCAGAAAATGCAATTATGAATTATGAGGTTGGTTTCTGAGACAGCAGGACTGTCCCAAGAATAATTTAAATTCCAATAGATTTCTATCTGGACTTTCAACACAGGATCCCAGTTCCACACATAAGATTATATTCTTGAGACCTCACAACAACACACCAGTTCTGTACAACGTTACATCCTGACCTAGAGTCCAATCACCTCGACAATCGCACTGCTCAGAGCGTATCATACAAAATACCTAGATCTATTTTAAAATAATGGAGAGAGCTGCTTAGACAACCAGTAACCTTCCAAACAAAGGGGTGACGGGGAAGGTCCCACCAATAACAAAACACACATCGGAAGTTCCTCTCCTCCCCGTGTCCTGCAGTAGCGACCAGGGGGGACGGAGGCTCAGAAATCGCCTCAGGTGAACACGAAAATCTCTCCCTGGATACGTGGAACAGCTGAAACCCTTCCATTCTGTCTCCTCCAGCATCCCCAAAGGGCAGCAACGGGCTCGGGGCAGCGTTTCTCAGCCTCTCCTGGGAGAAAGGGCTTGGAGATAAGGCGCCTGGAAAGCAAATGCAGGAGGAAGCTCTCCCGGACTCTCCATCCAGCAGCACGGGAGGCTTTGCGTGGTGTGAACTTCAACCACAAGATCCCAGTGGCAGGAACACCCGTCTTCAGAGTCTGTTTTGAGGCCTGTATCCAAGGGGTTTCCCCCAAAAAAAGTTTAAGATCATGAAATGGATTCAAGATTGACCACTAAACCATACATATTCCTCAGCCAAAGAGAAGCACGTTGATGCAAGAGAGCCATTTAGAAACAAATATACACAGATCACGTCTGCTCCCCAGGAAAATACGTACAGTTTTCCAGGTCCACATTTAACCGAAGGAAATTAAAATTGTCTGTGAAAAAGTCTGGGAGGAAAAAAAAACCTATCAAGTCTTTGTGCATTGTTTGAGAGCTTAAAGGGCTCCGTGCCCCAAAGTGTGAATTTGGGACAGCTCCAGCCTCCAGTGTATGACTAAAGATCACATTTCTGAGTGGGAAATACCCTCCCAGTTCAGTAGTCAGCAGCCACGTTTTGCAGGAACTTGCAGACATTCAGACACACAACTTCAGACTCCGCTTTAAAAGGCCGCTGTGGGGAAGAAGCGACCCACAAGTCAGGAAATACCCGCGTCCTTCCTGAGCCACACGCTCCTGGTTGGATCTAGTACCTATTGATTGTCTTCAGCAAAAGAGAAGCCACAAGCGGCTGAGAATGCAAGGGCAGGATTCACATTCATCCTCTAAAAAGATCGCTGACAAGTTCCAAGCACCATTTAAGGGACAAGATTGCGTGTTTTCTTGATTATTATTATTTTTCTTTTAATAAACGTTATTTTTTGCCAGCTTTTTCCCCCTAGATGAAATCAGCAGGTAGAAGTGCGCTTTCTGTACTGCTGGATGAGGGGCACCAGGCACTCTGGAAGTCCTGTCTGGAGCAAGAAGGGGTGATCCAGAAGTTCTTGAGCCGTCGCTCTTTCCAGCGGGTCCCGCGTCAACATCCTCTCCAGGAAGTCTCGCAGAACCGGGGAGGTCTGTGGAAAAGCAACCAGCCACGTCAGCCCCGAGAAGGACCCGGCAACAGCTCACGAGCCAACAGGTTGGTGGTCAAAAAGGACATTTTTGCACAGAAACCAAGGTGAGACAGCGCGGGTTTTGGGCTGCAGCAATAACTTCCTGTCACCGGTTGGCACAACATTTACAGGGGTTTCCTTTTTAATGGGGCACAGCAAACAAGGACAAGACTCCCTGCCACGTCCTTCCATCCAAGTTAATTTTGTTTCCTGTTTTGTTATTTAATCTTTTCTGCGTTTCAGCTCAGAAATTCACAGAATCCCATGGGGTTGGCAGGGACCTCTGGAGATCATCTCCTCCAACCCCCTGCCAGAGCAGGTCCACCCAGAGCAGGTCCCACAGGAACGTGTCCAGGGGGGTTTGAATGTCTCCAGAGAAGGAGACTCCACCACCTCTCTGGGCAGCCTCTGTCAGGGCTCTGCCACCCTCACAGCAAAGAAGTTCCTCCTCATGTTTAGATGGAACTTCTTATGTTCCAGTTTGTGCCCATTTCCTCTTGTCCTGTCCTGTCCCTGGGCACCACTGGAAAAAGCCTGGCCCCATCCTCCTGGCACCCACCCTTTCAGTATTTATAGGTGTTGATCAGATCCTCCTCAGCCTTCTCTTCTCCAGACTAAAAAGATCCAAGTCCCTCAGCCTTTCCTCATAAGAGAGATGCCCAGGCCTGCATGGGCAGCCGGGACACGGGGGAGGATTGGCCACCAGCCTGGCCACCCAGAGGGTTGGTGGAAGCCTCTTTGCTTCCCAGGACAAAGAGAAGCAGAGCAAGACTGTGAAGGGCTCTGGTTGGGACAGCCCATGGTAGGGCCATCTCACTGGGCAAGGCGTGCAATCCAGACCAGGATGGGGAGGAGAGCACCCTTCCAGAATGTGACCTTGGAATTTTAATTAGCCTTGGAAAGGCAAAGAGGAAAGAGCAGCTGTTGATGTTTGAGCGTACGCTGTTAGTTCAGCAGTCTGCTCTCTTAAATAATTCAGTTTCAGCAGCTGCAGATATTCTGATTAATTGGAAAGGCCGGAGAGCTCCGAACGCTGCAGAAGCTGTTTGATCTCAGAGGCTTGGGCTGAAATGAAAGGAGGACTGCTCCAAGTGGTGACTAAAAGGTAATCACTGGATTTCTTGTGTCACTGCTGCTTTTTCTTAAGAAACCATGAAGCTGAGTTCTTCAAAGCAGCTGCTGTGTTTTCACAAGCTCTGTCTGTAATGAGCTCTCCTGCCCTCGCCCCAACACTGTCCTGTGGTTCTGAAAGCCATGAAGCAAGAATCATAGAATGGTTTGGGTTGGAAAGGACCTGAAAGATCATCGAGTTCCAACCCTCCTGCCATGGACAGGGACACCTCCCACCAGACCAGGTTGCTCAAAGCCCAATCCAGCCTCATCTTGAACACTTCCAGGGATGGGGCATCAACAACTTCTCTCAAGGTCTCAAGAGCTATTTGCTTCCCTAGAAGATGAGCTCCTCTACCAACAGCAGCCAGGTATTAACTGTTGGGTCCACCTGCAGCAGCTTTAATTTGCATTACCAGGTTTTTGCCCAAGTGACCTTGACATTATTAGGGCCGTTTCCTGCAGCAGCCACTAGCTGTCAGCAGCAGCTTGCACCCACTGCGGCACCGGGGCCAAGGAGGTTCCCCAGGAAACAAGTCCTAGCAAGATCACCTTCACTGCCAGCTCTAAAGGAAAGGGCTGATCCGGATGTTTTCCCCATGATCACCACCCGGTTTAGGAGTGATTGCCGTATGCTCACCCTGTGGAAGTTTTTCAGTCTGGGAGGAGGGCTGTCACGGAGCCTCTTCATTGCCTGGACCGGAGAATCACTAAAATAGGGAGGTTCTCCATCCACCATCTCTATCACCATGATCCCCAGCGACCAGATATCCACCTGTGGGAGCCAATGTCACATCAGTACACGCAGGTTCCTGCTTTGGTGCCTTCACAAAGACTCCAACATCCCACCCCACAAATAGTACCAAGAGAGTCGAACATTAACCCACTCAATGCCGTCGGGCTCCTTAAGCACAGCTTAACAAAGACACCTTCCCACCTGGGATGGAGCCACACCGGTGTTGCAACACTTGAAGGTCTGCAAGTAACTGCTTGTGCTGCACCTGGTTGGTTGGTAAAGGCAACTCATGGGGCTGCTGCCACCAGCCCCTCATCCCAGAGCTCACGTCTGTGCCTCCCCCCCAGCCCCCTCCATGGCACTGAGGGATTTACTGATCCCCACCGTGTCACAGGCTGCTCCAGGCCCACATCTGCCCACACGACAGCGGGGACCAGCCTGTCCCAAGCTTCAGGTGTGAGAATAGAGCAATTTTACACCTCGTTCCCAGAAGCGGAACAACCTGTTTTTCTACTGTTTTAGGAAATATTGTTATCATCACAACCAAACCTGTAGTCATAGTTGTATTTATATTTTAAGCAGACTCTAGAGGCTCTTCCTAGCAAAAACAATAGTTATTTTCCTGTGACACTTCAGAACGTTATTTGCCACCTCTCCTGATCTCCAGGACATGGTCCCTTACCTCGGTAGCGTACGGTATCCTCGCAATAACTTCTGGAGCCATCCAGTAGGGAGTACCCACCAGGGACTTTCTCTTGGGTACATCTTTACTGATCTGAGCACAGAAGCCAAAATCTGAGAGTTTGACCTGCACAAAGAGAAGAGAAGCCAACCTTAAAAATGATTTTTAAGCAACATGGAGGGAAACACCGAAGATGACAGAAGGAGTAAGAAGAGGAGGTACAAACAAGGGGTTGTGAACAGGAAAGAAATAAGGAGACAGACAAAGGGAGAGCAGCAGAGACAGAAAACAATTTGTCTGAGGAAACACACCCTTCCATCCAGCGTCAGAAGAATGGAGTCGCTCTTGATGTCTCGGTGAATGACCCCCTGAGAGTGAAGATACGACAGAGCCTGCAGCACCGATTCACACACCGTGGCAATTTGCTCTTCGTTTAACCTGAAATTAAAGCCAGGGGAGTTAAACTGCTTTGTACCAGGCAGGGGACAGGGCTCCTGCCTGGGGCCTCTCGCAGGGCACAGCACAATTCTGAACTTGAATTGCAGAGACACATTTTGGTTCTCCACGACCATTTCACTGTTCTTCTATGAGTGTCTTTTACCGCTGAAAACATTTGTCTCAATGGTCAGCAATTTGAAGTTTTCCTAAGTCTAATACAGAGAAATTGCTTTTTACATCTTGTGCCTAAATTCATTCTGCAAGATGCTGTTTCAAGCAGTTCTGAGAGACAAGTTCTTCATGCCAAGGTGCCACAGCAACTGTTGAGACAGCTTTTTTTTAAGCAAACACGGTAAAGCTATTGTTCACAAGGCATAATTGTGCACCTTTATCCAGAAAGTATCGAGACATGTAATTTGATAGGGAACTTAGGGATCCTTAGCAGGTTTTGTGCAGCCACAACACTTTGGATACTCTTGCACCTCATCAAAGGCATCACAGGTTACAGGCAGGGAAGTCATTTTACCACTCAGTCTGGGAGCACACTGAGGATGGGCACCAAGAACCTTGTCTTCAGCAGCTCTTTCTGTTTGGAATACCAACACCAGAACTTTCATGATCAAGTATCAGTGAAAATGGTAAATTAAAATTTTCTCCTGTAACTGGGGCCAGTGACAGTGTTCTCTGCACGTTCACTGAGCAATACTACAAGTTCAGTATTTCAAAGAACAGCTGAAGTTCCCGATTTGAGCACTTCTGATTCTCAGCCTGTCTCTGGCGGTTGTTTCAAACACCTCTCGGTTGAGGGCACAGAAATGATACCTCCTCAAATCCAGGTGTGCAAGTAAGCCTGAGGAGACGAGAGCTCTCAGAAGGCAGGACGCTGCAGAGCCCACCACAACCTTCTCGATACCCAAGAGCAATTTCTATGTATCCATGAAGGAGGTCGAACCATCACCTGAGAAATTTGTACCTCCACCAACTCCTTTGGTGTTCCATGTCTCACTCTACCAAACCCACCACCTGAGCAGGACACCCTGTGCTGTGGCCTCCTGAAGGATACCCAAAGGACAGCAGGGAACTACTTTTGCCGCTGATTTAACCTCTAACCAGAGAGTGACTTCCCCAAAACAGAACTGAACCTATTCAGAAACAGCACTTTTCACTTCACAGCGCGTGAGCTGGAAGAAAAGCTGAGACCCCTCTGAGCTCTGTGCTTCTAGAAGGTACCAAGAGCTGCACTTCCAGCTGGTCACGTACGAAATCTGGTTTCAGCCGAGTGACTGCGTGGTGTAAAACAGATTCCTGGAGGATTAGCTCACTCCTGGAGATGCAAATCAGTTATCACCTTCAGCAAATGTTTAGTGAGTGGAATGAGGGAATTTTCCTCCCTGTGAAGAGCCGATAAGGGCTCACAGCTCACTTCTGGTGTTATGGTTATAACACAGCCTGTTTTCACTGTGTAGAAAAACAAGCGTTCGGTAAAAGGTTCAAAGGAAGGCGTCATAAAATAACTCAAGCCCAGGCTGAGGCCCCACAGTGGAATTCAGTCTCACTGATGGATGTACACAGACCTTCCATAAACCTCTTCAGAATAGCTATTTTTTATCAGTCATTCCACTGGTTCTAATACCAGCTGAGAGCTCCAAGAGCTGCACTGGCTCTGCAGCGCCGTAACTCAGCACTCAGAGACCAAATGTTCTTTTTTCCTGTCGGGGAGCAGGGACATGATTTACAGTGGGACCTGGGTTCCCAGACCCCGAGGTGCGTCCCCTGAACTCGGCGCTGGAGGCCTGGCCACCGAATTGTCTCCAAACCACTCCTCGCAGGTGGGGCTGGGGAGGCTACAAAGGACAAGGTGCTTTTTTATGCCTCCCAAGCACATCACAGATGCAAATCCAAAACAGAGAATCCAACAGAGCGAGACGTGTGCCTTAGATCCACCACGGGCTCGGTCAGGGCTAGTCAAAGCACGTAAGCGAATTAAAGGCACACTATGATTAAAAAAAGTAAATACAATTAGCGTTAGCAATACTACCTAATTGTAATCCAATTAAGATTCTGAATCTTCAAAAAAAGGAAAGCTCATCCTCCAGACTTTCTCGGTCAGACTTTTCACTGGTGTTCCCTGCACCAGTTCCCAGCCCCGTGGGGCCGCTGGGAAGCGGGAGGAGGGTGCTCCAGGGTCACGGCTCAGACACCACCATCACCAGGACACCGGGTGAGTGGGACTCTGGAGGCCGTTTGAGAACAACTCCTTTGCCCTACAGGAATGCTTTGGTCATTAATTAACATGAAGTGGTGTGGATAAGAAAACAAATTTAGGAGAGTGTCCAGCAGTTGCTATCTTTAGGCGATGAAATTTGGGAAAGAGGCCAGATCTCAAGGCTCTGCTGCACTTCTCCAGAGGCATTACCCACAAATTCAACCTCACTAAGGTTGTACCACTGAAA
This sequence comes from Calidris pugnax, assembly GCF_001431845.1. Taxonomy (NCBI): domain Eukaryota; kingdom Metazoa; phylum Chordata; class Aves; order Charadriiformes; family Scolopacidae; genus Calidris; species Calidris pugnax. The sequence goes on along the minus strand of NW_015090829.1, from coordinate 344,470 downwards.
ACTATTTCTGTGTGCTCTTTAATACTCATTCAATGAGCGTCCTGGCCAGAACACAACAGATATAGTAAACAATACTTTCCATGAGTACTTTGTTTCACAGGGAAGGTCATCAAGTAGATGAATAGCAGGTATCTAAAGGGATCAGTACTGTAAATGAGGTCTCTTCTACACCAGAAGTATTAGCACATACTTCAAATGGATGACAGCTTGAAGCGTAATAGTTTCAGGGCACTGCAATCACAAGATCTCCGAGGGAAACTGTTCTTCCCAGAATCTCCCCTCTGCTGCTCTCACCTCTCGGGTGGGAACACGAGCACTCATGTTGTGGATTTTGCTTCGTACCTGATCTGAGACACGATGTCTGTGAGGGCTCCCCCCTGCAGGAACTCCATCAGCACCCAGAGCTCCTCTCCCACGAGATAGCTCTTGTACATCTCCACTACGTTGACATGTTGATAGTCCCTCATTATCACCACCTGTAAAAACACAGTGGACAATTGACCACCACAAAATCACTACCTAAACTTATCTTATCCTACAAAGCAAACGTGCACAACCCTGTGAGCACCACGCAGCAGCCTCCATCCCCCAGTCTTGGTACTGGAATAATTCTATTCAAAGTAAGATGTTTCCTGCCCTTCCTTTCTTTTTGCCACACCGACTGTCAGAGTTACTGAGCGACATGGTTTAGTGGTGGGATTTGGCAGTGTTAGGTTGACTCGAGGATCTAACATGGTTTAGTGGTGGGATTTGGCAGTGTTGGGTTGATGGTGGGACTCGAGGATCTGGAAGGTCCCTTCCAACCCAGGCAATTCTGAGAATCTATGGCTTTACGGTGGCAGCAGAACCCCATCTCTCATGAGTTTCACTCACCTCATTAAACAGGAGCTCCCGGCGCTGCTGCTTTCTCAGGTCCATCATTTTCACCGCCACCTGCCTCCCCGAGTGCTTCTCTCGAGCGATACAGACGATCCCCGTGGACCCTTCCCCAATCTTTATGTAGTTCTCCAGCAACGTCCGGGGATCCCCCTGGTCCACCACCATCCTAAGGGCAGCTTTGAACTGCTCGTGGGTGACAACCACCGGGTCCTCGTTGGCCAACTGCCCCTTGGCAGATGAGTCCTGGGGAAGGTGGAGGTTGCTAGAACTCGTCTGGGTCTGCCGGTTCCTGGGAGACCCCGCCGGCGACGGCCTGCCCTGCGGCAGCGTGACTGCCTTCTCCACCGTTGGGGATTTCTGGGGGGTCCCAGCTTCAGAGACCATCCTGGGGAAGTCGGAGACGGGCTGATCCGGTGGAAGAGACTGGGCTTTGGCTGCGGGGCTGCGCGGTGAACCCCACTGCTGGGGCCTGAAGAAAGCATTAGGCTGGGAGAGGAACAAATATAAAAGTGGAAGAAAGAAGAAGCACTGGTTAGAGTAACAGGAGAAATGAAGCCTCCTCAGGTATCCGTTGGGTGTTAAACTGCTCTGGTTTAGTACGTTTTGGGGCAGAGTCAAGAGCTGGAGGTTCTTGTCTCTGGGGCTGCACAACGAGGGGAAGCCACACGGATGCAGATTTTCAAGCATGAGCTACAGGATGGGTGCTGCGCTTTAAGTACCACCAGCCCTCTTAAAAAGGAACCTTTAAAAGCACATGCTTTAAAAAAAAAAAAAAGCAAACAATAAACAACAAAAAAAAACCACACCAAAAACAAAACCCACAGAAAAAAAAGCAGCTGCTAAAAGCATTCCAGCCTTGCCACCAAAACTCAGGGGCAACCTGTGTTGCAGAGAATTTTAAAATCCTTTATCCCTCTGCGCCTCTGATCTTCCTATATATAAAAGGAAAGAGGATTCATGCCAAAGCTGTAAATCACTTTGATGTCTTGGCCTAATTCCCTTTGGGTAATTACGCTCTGCCTACTGAAAACTCTCTCTCTGCACTTTCCACTGGTACCTGCAGAGATTCCTGTCCATCAGACACAGACCTTTGGGAAAAGCACCCTGACCCAGGACAGCCGTGGGAGGCCAGCGTGACACCAAGTGACACAGAACCTTACTGCCCAAAACCGACCCAGGATGAGTTTGGATCAGCAGTTCTCCTTCCTGGAGCATTCGAGGGCTTTCTGAGACCTCCCACTTGGGAACCAAACAGGCCCAACCCTGGTTTATGGGATGCAGTGGGATCTCAGCCCGGGGTAACGTGGCTTCAGGATACACATTCCCACGTGGTGCTACGCGCGGGGCTGCCCAGAAGGATAAATCTCAGAGTGCTAATACTCACCCTGGAAATGTTGACTAATTAAAATTCACCAACAGGTTAGGTATAAAATACATTACAGACTTAGTTACATGTAAAATAGCAGTGGATCTGACAAAGCAGCAACTTCAGAAAGAGCAAGCCAATCATTTATATTATAGGGTGAAATAAAAACTTCAAAGCAACAAGCTGCTTCTCTCTCTCAGTTCAGACAGATTATTAATAAAGTTAATAATACGGGTATGGGAACCAAAAGCTGCCAATAAAAAAAAATAAAATTTAAAAGAGCCCTCATTTTCTCTGTCTCAGACAGAAAATAATGGTCGAGAATTTAATTGTATGCACTTCGGTTTTTTAATCAAGGATTTTTGTCAACAGTAAAATCTGCATAAGTTGAGCAGACACCCAGCTCGTTTTCAGGCAGGGGAGGCCCCGGGAGGTGACTGAGCAGCACCGGGGGCAGAGCTGGAGCCCAGGCTGCCCGGCAGGAGAACTTCCTCCCCGTGGCCCAGCTCCAGCCCTGGCTCCTGCACAGACACGCTCGCGGACACCAGCTATGCATTTCCCAACTCCTGGTTTGTCTCAGCAGAATATAAAAAAAAAAAAAAAAAAAAAAAAGGTTTTATATAACCTAGAGCATGCAAAAGGGCACAGAACACACATACAAGCTGACACACGTCTGTCTAACCACACGTAAGAGTTATTTCCTGCTCCTGGAATTTGACAGCCCCTGTATTTTTGGTCTCTGGACGTTCTGAGATGTCGCTGGTTCTCCCATTGGGACACAATGCGTAAGAGTTATTTCCTGCTCCTGGAATTTGGCAGCCCCTGTATTTTCGGTCTCTGGACATTCTGAGATGCTGCTGGTTCTCCCATTGGGACATAATGCGGCTGGACGGCCGCACCCAAAGGGTTGTGGTCAATGGCTCAATGTCCAATTGGTGGCCAGTGACAAGTGGTGTTCCTCAGGGGTCCATACTGGGACCAGTGCTGTTCAACATCTTTGTTGGAGACATGGACAGTGGGATGGAGGGCACCCTCAGCAAGTTTGCTGATGACACCAAACTTGGTGGTGCAGTCAACATGCTGGAGGGAAGGGATGCCATCCAGAGGAACCTGGACAGGCTTGAGAGGTGGGCTCATGCAAATCGCATGAAGTTTAACCAAGCCAAGTGCAGGGTCCTGCACCTGGGACGTGGCAACCCCAGGCACAGGTTGGGCAGAAAACGGCTAGAAAGCAGCCTTGAGAAGGACTTGGGGGTATTGGTGGATGAGAAGCTCAACATGAGCCAGCAGTGTGCACTGGCAGCCCAGAAAGCCAACCCCATCCTGGGCTGCATCAAGAGAAGCGTGGCCAGCAGGGACAGGGAGGTGATTCTGCCCCTCTGCTCTGTGCTCGTGAGACCCCACCTGGAGCTCTGTGTCCAGCTCTGGAGTCCTCGGCACAGGAAGGACATGGATCTGCTGGAACAGGTCCAGCGGAGGGCCATGAAGATGATCAGAGGGATGGAGCACCTCTGCTGTGAGGACAAGCTGAGAGAGCTGGGGTTGTTCAGCCTGGAGGAGAGAAGGCTCTGGGGAGACCTTAGAGCAGCCTCCCAATATCTGAAGGGAGCTACAGGAGAGCTGGGGAGGGACTCTTTGTCAGGAAGTGCAGTGACAGGACAAGGGGTAACGGTTTTAAACTGGAAGAGGGGAGATTTAGATTGGATACCAGAAAGAAATTCTTTACAGTGAGGGTGGTGAAACACTGGAACAGTTTGCCAAGGGAGGTCATGGATGCCCCATCCCTGGAGGGGTTCAAGGCCAGGCTGGAGGGGGCTTTAATGGGGCTCAACCAGGTTGAGCCCCACCACCAGGTTGAGCAACCTGGTCTGGTGAGAGGCACCCCTGCCCAGGTCCTTTCCAACCCAAACCATTCTATCATTCTACGAAAAGTAAAGAGCACTCAACCTCCCCACGGTGACTATCGGCAGCCAGTCAAGGCACCCACCTCCCCACTGTCAGCCAGTTGTATCCCCTTCCCATTCCACCGGCAGTTGTGCACTCACTGCACGTCACCATCACACACCATCATCTCCGTCTGCGCGGGAGACGAAGGTTTTAATCCCTGGAGGCTGCTAAGAACAGCAGAGAGAAACAACCGCCAGTGTTGGGAACCAGAGCTCTTCTCCCAGTTTACCCAGCAGCGAGTCACTCATCCCGGACTGGTCCCGGGGGAGACGTTGCCCTGAGCTGTGCCCTCCCCACCAAGCCCCGACAGTCCTGTCCCCGACTGGCAGCGCCGCGGGGGCCGATGCTCCATTGCAGCAGCCCTGGCAGAATCAGCCCCAACCAATGAGGTGCTTCTATTTTGCAGAGGCAAAAAGATACATTACTAATGTAAATTACGGCAATTTCCCAAATGGCAAAAGCACATTTGTGCCAGTGTAACGGCATTTCTGTTGTGCCTTTACTACTACAGAAGGGCAAAAATGAGTAAGTCCCCTCCCTCCCTCCCATCCTACGCCCCCGCAATCACAGCTCCGCTAACGAGCCGTTCTCCGGCAGACCTGGCTGCCATCCCGAGCCGTGCCCAGCACCGATCTCCGTGAGGCTGAGGCAGACTCCTCGTCTCCCCTGTCCAGGACCGTGTGGATTCCAGCATCAACCACAACAGTAACAGATGGCTGCATGATGTTTGCACTTCCATCTGTCCAGCTGCACGAGGGACCTCTGCAGCCGCCAAGTCAAGGTTGAACTGGCTCCCCAACACCCAATAACCATTACCTTCATCTGGAGGGAAGGGCCTGACTTGTTCGAGCCGCTGGAGGAAGGGAACACGCTGCGGAGCAGCCGCCTCTTCAAGCTGTTCTCCCTGGATTTGGCACTGGGGCTGCCCTCCCCGGCTGGCCTGGGGTTTGCTGGTCGGAGGGGACAGGGCTGAGGCCAACACTCTTCCGAGCCCTTTCTCCCCATCTTCTCGCTCTCCCCCGGCACGTGCGTCAGGGCAGGGACGCGCTGGAGGCAGCTCCCGTCGGCGCCCTGGAACTCCGACGGCCCCAGGGACTGAGCTTTCATCACCAAACCGTTGGGGTGGGACTGTCCTTCCAGACGGGGTTTGTAATCCGGCCACATCGTCTGCCGCCGCGTCACCTTGGTCCCACCATTGCAATTGAGGTAGTTTCCGTACCGGTCGGCCCAGTCAGCCTCGGGGCTCTGGAGGTACATGTCCGGGGGTCTGTCCTCCCCCAGGAGCCCCAGGGACTGCGCTCTCCTCCTGCTGGTGGGGCTCCTTCCCCTCAGGGTGTTCGAGCTGATGGCAGAAAGCTTCTGGATGTCGTTGAGCAGCCCGGAGATATAGCCTTCCACTTCCACCGTGCTGCCCCTCACCACCGTCTGGGAAACACCAGGAAGGGGGGAAAAAAAGTTAAGAGTTGGAAATATTAAGGCTCAGTTTATCCTGACAAAGGTTGGATTTTGGCTGTCGAGCCAAGGAGTACTCAGGGAATTTAGGAAAAGAGAGAAATGTTTCTTTCTGCCTTTTTACATCGTCCTTTACTGAAGGAAAAAGCCCAAGGAATCCTTGGGTTCCGTCCTTCTGTCAGGGGCAGCAGAGCTTTCAGCCAGAACAGGGAATTCTGCTGCTGCACTCACATCCTGAAGGACATTATGGCAAAACCAGGATGGTTTTGGCACTCGGGACTCGCTTGTGCTGAAATTGTGCTACACTCCATCACTAACTGAGCCCCAGCAAGACCTCCCAGAAGTTACAGCAGGCCCTAAACTCCATCTGCAAGAACCACCCTGCTGTTCCGATACGGGGTTCACCTCTCCCCTGTACCGCTCCCCGTCCTGTCGCAATCGCCCTCCCTTAGTCTGATCCTCTACAGTTTTTGCTAATGCATCTTAATCCTGCCCAGTGAAGACCACACTGTTCCAACACCGCATCCCTCCTCGGTTCTGCCAAGCCATTATAATTAAAAATGATGAACAAAGGGTCACAACAGCTCACAACTGCCCCGTAAGCAAACGGTGAAGAACGAGGCTTCCATCCAAAGACGCAACAGCACCATGCAAGTAAGACATCTGAAGCTGTCGGTATATTTTGTAGTGCTCTGCCTTGTTTATTCTGGAACTGAAAAGCTTACAGTAGCTTTTTTAATGCTGGGAAACAAAATGTTTCATTTCTTCACAGAAATTCACAGCACAGGATCACTCCTACACTTTCATGAATCTGTGCCCGAGGAAAATCCTTCCCTGGAGTGGTGGCAATCTCCTGTTTGCTAACTGAACTCCAGGGATCTTCTAAAGATGCTGAATTAATTACACCGAGCCTAATATTTAGCTGGTGCAAAACAGCAGCTCCAGTAATTCCCACAGAATGCCCCCCCAGTGCACAAAACGAGCACCCAGTTTGCTCAGCGTCTGAGAATGAGAGTCAGAACTGGAAGGTTTTGCCAAAAAAGGTGAAGAAAGGACCATCTGGGTCAGGCCCTTCACCAGCTTCATTGCCCTCCTCTGCAGAGGGAGTCTCTGTCCACTCTATTTCATCCTTTAGAAACACCAGACGTACCAGCTTATCTCAGTAACGCACTCAACTAAGAGCACCAGTTCATAGAATCACAGAACGATTTGGGTTGGAAGAGACCTTAAAGATCATCTAGTTCCAACCCCCCTGCCCTGGGCAGGGACACCTCCCACCACACCAGGTTGCTCCAAGCCCCTTCCAACCCCTCCAGGGATGGGGCAGCCACAGCTTCTCTGGCCAACCTGGGCCAGGCTCTCACCACCCTCACACCAAACAAGTTCTTCCCACATCTCAGCTCCATCTCCCCTCTTTCAGTGTCAAACCCTTCCCCCTCCTCCTAGGGCTCCCCTCCCTGATCCACAGTCCCTCCCCAGCTTTCCTGGAGCCCCTTGAGGAACTGGAAGGGACTCTAAGGTCTACCCGGAGCCTTCTCTTCTCCAGTGCTCACCTCACCTCCCAGTTAAAAACTTACTAAAATTTGATGAAATCACTCCTTGAGAAGTTGCACTCATTAAGTCAGTCCTGTCCCCAGAGGACAGAGAAGATGGCACTCAGCTGTACTTTGCATCTGTGCTTAAGGACTGCATCAGATTAATGAAACATCCAAACTTGAGCCAAATGTATATGGAGAGTTCTTACAAAGACCATGCCTTACTCACCAAAATTTAGAAACTATAATTTTAAAAAGAAAAGCGACCTTTTACAAGCTACACATAGTACACATCGAAAAAAGGAAAAACTATGACAGTTGAACCCAGGACTGTGTGTAGAAGGGCTCAGTCTAATAGGGCCAATTAAGAGTTAAAAAAGCCCAACTTACTATTGATTGGCATCATTGAACAGGAATTAGTTCAAATGGAGTTCACCAGAAATAATCAATTCCATGATGCAGTCTAAGAGAGAATTTGCACTTGGACTTACTGGGGCAAACACCCAAGTATTTAGTTTAAGATTTTTCCTAGTTTTTAAAGACCGCTGGGTATTCTCTCCTTGTTTTCCTAAAGGTTGGCACCTCCTGTTGGCTTCTACCATCTACAGGTTTAATAACCTGTACATGGAAGTACCAACCAGTACCAGGCTCAGGACAAACTCCAATCTCTTCATGCACATCTCTGTTTTGACAGTGACGCCTCACGCTATTTTTTTGGGTGTACTTTTCCGAATACTTGAGAAAACTTGCTCAGTTTGCTCTGGGAATGCCACAGGGACACTGCAAGAGCCCGACTGAAGCCAAGACACAGCAGAGAGCCATCATTTCCCCCGACCCAAAGCCCGATACCCTGTGATTGATGGAAATTGTGTTGCTTGACATGATTTGCTCTTGATAATTCCACGCTGGCTGCCAGCTATCTCCCAGGAAGTGGCTGCAAATAGATTACTTGCTTATTTGTTCCAGTCTCTTTCTGGGAATTGAAATTATTCTGACTGATCTGCAATTCCTTGAATTTCATTAGGCCCAGCCAACCTGAAAATATGTAACTTATCTAAGAAGTCTCATTCTGTTCATGTTCTTTCCTTACTCCAGCCTGCGTTCTTACCACTTCATGCTCATGTTAATTGTGCCAGTCCACTGATCATGGGGAGCCTTTTCAACAAAGACTGAAGAATAATCATTAAACATTTAAGAATTCACAGTGTCGTCTGTTATTAACTTTATTCCACAACGAGCAGTGCACAAATTCTTCCCTTCATCCTCACTGTACTTACGATGTCTCCTCAGTGCCCTTTATGTTCTTTGAGAATAACATCTCTATTTGTGCCTTGGCCTTCCAGGTCTGTCCCTACATAAATTTCTTTCCTATTTGCCCTTTATAACTTGACCTACTTTCCACCCTTCTAAGCAATCCTCCTGCAGTTTAAGCTCATTAGAGAGCTCCTGATCTAACCAAGTTGGTCTCTTATTACACATTTTTATCTCTTCTCTGGGTTGTGGTCCTATCTCTCTCCTACTACATTCTGAACCTCAAAGCACGCTCGGGACACCATAAAACAGAAGGCAATGCCTCCTCCCTTTTGCTTTTACCTGCTCCTCCTGAGCAAGCTTTCCCTTTCTAAACCAGCATTCTCCTCCAAGACCCTGATGTGCCATTTAAGCTGCAGGTTTGATTTTGTGTTAATACTTGCGTTATTCTAAAATGTAGCCCCATTTAGTCCCCACGTTTAAAGCATCTGTACACTAAAAGCTAAATATATTCACCAGACAGACAACCGTTTGCTTTTATGTCCCTCCTGAAATCCAAGCAGTAACGTCTCTATTTTACCACTTACCTTCCAGTTTTTAGGCCCCTGTAGGGTTTAGGGATTTTTTTAACCTGGGAACAAAAACTTCCCACAAGCTAGCAAGACTTTAAACACAGTAATTCTGTCACTGTCTTTCATTCCTTTTTCCAAGGGGTCATGGAGAATCTGCCTCTCTCCACACAGCAGGTCCCCGCAGTCCCCCAGGACCACACCATCTCCAGGTGCCATTGTCACGACACCCTCCCAGCCAGCAGCCCTCCCAACTCTCCTGCCTACAAGGGCCACTAACTTGCTTCTCCCGACCAAAGGACTTGCTTTGAGGACATTCTCCTGTTTATCACATCCCACTTTCTGTTGAAGTGCTGCATTATAAACTCTTTTAGCCTAAACTCTGCTGCAGTCCTGCTCCCCATTGTCTCCTGTCCACCCGGCCACCCATGGACCACTCTCTCCTCTCCCGGCAGCTTCATCCCCAGCCAAAGTCACTCACCCACAAGAACAACAAACTCACTAAAACAGGTCTCTCCAGGAATTCTCCTCTTTGCTTCCCTGTACAACAGCCGAGCACATCCCAGCCCCGTCAGCTACACCAGGAGCCTTCACAGGTCCTTCTTGTAGTGCCAGCAGCCAGCTGGGTATCTCAACGGTGACACTACTGTCCTTGTTTCTCATGAGGTTACTCTTGCCGCAGAAAGAGACAGTGTTCTAAAAGCCCAGACCCTGCTATCCACTCAACTCCCTACACATCCCACCCTTAGCCTTATTTAATTACGTGTGGGGCAACAGAAACATTCCCCAAGGAACAGCAAAGCCCCAGGGACAGGGAAGAGCAGTCTTCCTCTCTTACCTTCATAGGCTGGAGCTGCATCCTGGTGATCCTTGAAGGGTCTACCACTGGCTTGGGGCGCCTCAGGGTGTCCAGAATGTTCTGCCATTGAGGCGGCAGGCCCACAAATTTGCCCTCCTTTGGGTCAAATGAAGTGTGGACACGGTGCTCAAAGTTCTGCGGGGCCGAGATCTCCGGGCGTTTCTTCTTCTTCTTGCGGAACATGATGCCTGAACCAGAGAAGACAACGCCGTCAGTGCTCCTGCATGTCTAGGTCTGATAAACCCAATCACTAATATCACGTATCAATTATATTAGTTAATTACATTGTATTAAGAACATTCTCCAGCGACAAGCATTTTATCAACAGAGTTGATCGTCTGCTGTTACAGCCCAGGAACCAGAGAGGAGAAGAGCACAATGGCTTGCTCAGGACCACCCAGCAGGTCGGGGGCTGAGCCAGCATTTCCAGGGACCATTTCAATGCTCTTTTAGCCCACAGACCCCCTGTTCCAGAGAAGAACCACACACCTGCTCCATCTACAGCTGATCTCCTACCACTCGGCTTCCTTTATTTCTACAAATTCATATTGCCCAATATAAATGTTTTAAATACATGTAAGAGATACCTATTTGTATTTTACAGGCTTGCACCGAGGGTGAATGGCTTTGGAGTCATTCGGCTGATTGTCCAGCCACTGAAAGTACTGCTGATTCCACTATAAACCTGGATCGAAGGGTGGTTATGAAGAGGGCTCGGGTTGTCTTCTCACTGGTTACCCCAACTAATAAATACACATTTGATTCCCAATTAAAGAAGACAGAGCTGCCCAAGGCTGATTTTGGATCTGAGTTTTTCTAGCTTAGACAGAGAGTTTGGGAGAGAGAGAGGAGGTGGTAGGTGGAAATCAAACTGTCAGCAGGTAGCTGAAGGAGCTAAAATTAAAAACTAAGATTCCTTTCCCTTGGGGGCTGAGAGAGACAGTTTGTGTGAACAGCCATCACAATTGCAACAAGCCAAAACCAGCTAACGCTTAAATATACCCAAACTGGAGAGATGTTCCAAGGCTGAAATTAGACTTTATAGCCCCCCTCAAAAAAAAAAAAAAACCCAAAAAAAAAATCCCACCACCACAATATGATGTAGATAAAAAGAAAGCCAAAAGTTTTAGACCTCTTTGAAAGTGGGAAGATATGAAAGAAAAGGAAGAACCGAAGCTCCACATGGAGTCTCAGAGGTGGGAAAACTTGACTCACTGCAACACATGGACACAACCTCTTCGCAAAAGACAGAAAGGGAAGATGGGGTGAGGGGGAAGTTACTCTTTCCATGAAGAAAGAGCTCAGAGGTAGGGAGCTTTTCTATGGAGGGCCAGGCTTTCACAGCGGAGAGTGGTGGGAGTCAGCGAGAAGATCAGCATGAATCGGAACAAGAGAGGTCATGACTGGAAAGAAGGAAAAACCTTTTTGTGGCCAGGATTGGAGCAGGTTGCCCAGAGAGGCTGCCCAGTCTCCATCCTCAGAGATTTTCAAGAGTGAGTTTGCTCTTGAAGACAAAGCCCCGAGCAGCCTGGTCTGACCCTCAGAGCAGACCCCGCTTAGAGCAGGGGGTTGGACAACAGATCTCGAGGGCCCTTCTCCCCCAAGTTGCTCTATGATTTATTGACTGGTTTGGTGGCTTTAAAGTTAGAAGTATTCCAAGTCACATTTTCCTGTTTGCTGTTGGAGGAATGTGTTTAATGGGCAGGTCACTGTTGTGTGGAGGCAATGGAACTGGTGTGCTCCAGAGCCCATCATCTCCTCTCCAAGATGCTTCCTCTCAATGCAGAGGATGAACAGCACAATGAGAGCCCTAAGAGAGATGAGACAAAACAGAGACCCAGTGGCAAAATATTTTAGGTCGTTCAATCTTAAAGCTCTCTAGCTCAGGAAAAAACTGTACAGGTTTCTCTAAAGCAATTGATATCCACCAGTGGAAAAAAAATAAAATTATATGCTCTTTCCTTCCCACTGAAAACTTTAATATCAGCATTTGCCTCTCACTGATACTGCTTAAAGCCATGAAGGCCACCTCTACCTTGACATCAGGTAGAGGAATTTTGCCACCTAATCTTCAACCTCATAGTGGCCACACGTCCCCTGCACAGGACCTCAGCTTCCAACTACTTGTGCTGAACGAACATTTACAAGGGTCAGAGACACAGATCACACACCAAGATAACACACTTCTAGAGGACACTGATCTCAAAAACCAGCACACCTCATGCTTCTTCCCCACAGTGACATTTATGTCAAACATCTTCAAGGTTGTTCCACTTAGAACTTGTTTAGGGAGCAAAGTGATCCAGGTCAACAACAACTTTGGTCCCTAGTGCCAGACTGAGACCCTGAAAAAACAGACACACTTGCTCAAAATCTGGTTACCATGATCCTGTAGCCACTGGGACGGGAAGTGTTTGTATTTCTGTCGCAGAAGGACTTTTACACCATCTAAACCCCCGACCGTGCCATCCATCCTTGATGAAATAGAGACCTCACACGCTGCCAGCGCCCATCGCAATACTGTCCACGTCCAGAAACAACCTTACCTTTGAGAGAGAAATCAAAAGGCTGGGCAACTGCAAACACACTTACAGAAGAGGCTGGAAGCAACTGCCCTGCCTGGAAGAGCAGCCAGAATAATCCTTTGCTTAGAAAGTGTTCCAATGAAAACCCAAATACATCTTAATGGAGAGTGTCTGTGCTCCAGGTCTGCTCAAACACTTAATGGAGAGTGTCTGTGCTCCAGGTCTGCATCGCAACTGCTCAAACATGGTGATTCATCACTGAGGCCCCTCAGGGGCTGCCTATTAACCACGTATTAACCAATAATCAACACTAAAGTCACAGGGCAAGTCTTTAAGGGAGAAAAAAAAAAGGTGCAGACAATGCTGGAAAGATATTCTAATAGCTCCTGGTGTTAGTGCTACTCAAACCAACAGCTGGTGCTACTGAGGAGCTTCCACAGCCTCCCAGGAAGGCAAAAGTAGATCTGTAGTATTATAAAAAGTGCTTGAGCTCTGAATCCTTGACCAAACGTCACTCCTGACAGGTACTCCAGCCACCAGAACAGGGGCATTTCCACAGAGAGACGTTAGTATTTTAACCAGAATCCTTCCTTCCCCTGCTCCTGCTCTCACAGCCTCATTCCCCATCTCATCTCCATAACGAGAAGATATTCTGTGTCTCTCAAGTTTGCTCTTTAACTGTTCCAGGGGGCAAGGGGTCCTGTAAAATGTGGTATTTCAAACACCACAACCATTAGCACTTGCAGTAGCAATTGCTTCCTGAACGTTTCAATCATCTCCCCATAAGAATGACTCTAAACTACTTCAAAATAGATGTTTTTTAAGCTGGGGTGATATTTTGGCCCCAAACAGAGCAGCGTCTGTGTGCCAGCAGGTCAGTTTGCACAAGCATAAAGACAGTATTTGCATCTTTAAATTCAATCACTTCACCTGTCAATCAACACCTGGACTCCACTTGGAGTCTATACACAAAAGCACGATTCCTAAGCCCAGAAAGAAGCTTCTACCAAGTTCATGGTCAATTTTAGGGTGATGAACTGACACGGCCTGCATCTGCCTTATTGGTTTACAATAGACATCTTAAAACCCACAGAATGTAATCAACTCCAAATACAACACGTCCCCAGGTACCCACTGACATTTGCTTTACGTGGTCAGCATCAATCTTTGATGATAAAGACATTGCCAGAGCAGACAGGTGGTTTAAAGCTACACTGCGTTAACATCAAATGAAATGCATACACTAAAAATAGTTATTTGAAATCCAATGGATCGTAATAATCTGTGTAGACTTTGCATTTCATCGAGAAGGTCTGTATTTAACCCGTCTCCTTTCGCTTTGTGGTTCTCATCCGAGAGCTATTTACTTGTATTTCCAATACCCAGCTAAAGAACGTTTAAATAAAAAACACAAAACAGGCCTTTTCTAATTCACTAAGAAATTCATAAGAATATTTTACGCATATAAGATTTTGTAAATCAAGCCAAACCTGTATTTAAACCCAGACAGCACCCCTTTAATATAACACCACAAATACTGTGACACTGATTTTATAATAACCTGCTAGGCTTTAGTCTCTCATTCAGCGCTGACAGCCGTGCTGCCAGAAATGTCACAAACAGAAAGAATAAAAGTCACTACCAGGAGACAAAAGCAGTCGGAGGTTGAGATTCCCTCAGCGATCCCTTCCTGCTGCCTGGGAAACCAGGGGTAGATCCTGCAACTCCAGAGAGATCCGCTCCCAGCCGCTGCGCTTCCAGCAGCTGGAACATCTGCCAGGGAGCAGGAGGGGGAAAAAAAAAACAAAAATCCCCGGGCAGCAGCGGGTCCGGAGCTGGGGAGGGATGAGCTGGGAAGGAGGGGTCAGGCTGGGATGGGAGGAAGGGGTGGGAAGATGAAGGCTGGAAGGGAGAGGGGGGGGATGAGAGGTTCGGGAGGGGAGGAGGGATGGTTGGGAGATGGGGAGCGGGGCAGGGGAAGGGATCAGCCCCATGGGAAAGAATAAATCAATAAATGAAGTAGATAAACGCTACGGGGAATTGCTGGTCGCTCTGAAGCAGCGAGGATGCGCCGTGGTTCCGCCGCCCGCCCGCACCTCGGGAGCCGGGCTCCGGCTGGGGGGGCGGTGGATGCCCCGGGGGGGCGACCCCAGCCCCGCTCCTCCAGCTCGGGGGGGTAAATAAGCTCTCTCCTTCCCCCCCCGGCCCCGCAGCACCCCAACCCGGGGCTCCTCGCACTGCTCCCCCCGTTCCTGCCGCCCCGAGGAGAGAGACCGGCGGGTCCCCGGGCCGAGGGCAGCGATTCCCGGGATTTCCGAGCCCTCCCTCGGGCAAACTCCGCCAAGAGGAGCGGGGAGGAGGAGGAGGAGGAGAACTCTTCCTACAGGACCTGAGGAACGGCAATATGCAGATGGAGTTTGGAGTAGGAAGATGAAGAAGATGCCAAAGAAGCCACCAATTAAAAGGAAAAACACATTTCCATACTCTGCCGTGCAGGTCGCCGTCACGGAATACATCTCAAACGCAGTGCGAGTCAAACAGGCCATGATCAATGCACCTTGTGTGCACATATGCATGTGTTCATACATGTGTCGATGCACACGCATGTCTCAGTGTGCACACTGGTTTCTCACTGCATTCCCCACCACCTAAAATCCTGACATCTGCCCTCCCGAGATTCCAGCCACGATTGTTATTTATAACAAGCCAGAAACGTTCACAGCGTTTTGCAGACAAAGAAAAATGACAGGTCACTCCCCTGAGGAGCTCACAAATCTAAATGTGACTTCACCCAGAGAAATGACAACAAGAGGGTGGGCGAGAGGGGGCAAGGAAGGAAAACGGTCTGAAATCTGAAATGGGGTCCAAGAGCGCAGAGCCTTGTTGCACTGACACCTTCCACCTTTCTCTGCAATTCTAGTTTTAGAAATACTGGTTTAAGGTACTTTTTTTTCCCTCCTGAAGGAGGAGTGGCCATTCTCTTGCTGCGCTGTCACTTCCCCTGGTTCAAGTCCTTTCCTTCCACCCCTCTCCCCCTCACCAGCCCCCAGTGGCAAAGCCACACGTCGGAGTGAACTGACAGCACAGCAAACCCATGCAATGCCCTCAATCCTGCCCAAAGGCACACACGAGTGCACAGATTAATATTACATTAGAAATAAGCTTAGGGAGAACCATATTTGTTATATTGGTGGGTTTAGTTTTGACAAATGAGAAAAAGAACACAACTGCCTGACATTTTTTGCTGTGTCTCCACTGAACAGGGTCTAAAGGCTGCGGCGCTGCCTCTTTCTTCCCCGCTCCATTTCCTTGCTCATAAATTAGGATTAAAACCTGAAACGCGGTGAACGCCTATTTGTGAAGCTTGTTTTGGACACTGCAGTGACATACTTTTAGGTGTGTTTTAGCTATACCAGCCCAAATTCATTCTGGGACTTGCAAAGAAAAGACTTCTTGAACTTTGCGCAACCAGTACAGGCACGTCCCAAATGCTCATGCACTTTCCCTCTTGACAAATAATAAAGTTTTCCATTATTTACAGTCCCCTGGAAGTCCCAGTTAAAGCCACTGTCCCATTGTGCCGGTCTCTGAAGTCAGGCCCCACCCTACAGGGGTTTGATCTAGACAGGCAGAAGGTAAGGAAAAGGAATTATTATCCTCATTTGCAGACGAGACAGGGAAAAAAAAAAAATAAAATGACTAGCTGGGTTCCTTCCCAGCTATTTCTAGATTAGCAAACCTGAAAGAAAGAGCTTCCAGCTGTGTCTCCTGGCTGCTTTTATACTTCATATCAAGGCCAGATCCGGACCCAACACACCCCGGCGTCCGTGGGGAGAAGACGTGGCCGGCGGGAGCCGGGGCAGGCTCTGCCCACGGGTGGGATCCCGGGAGCAGCAGGGAGGTCCCGGCACCAGGACAGACACCAGCCGCTCAAACAGACATCACACCCACCACCCACCACCCCCATCACAAGATCAGCCCTTTCCCGAGGGGGTTTGGGTGGCGAGGGGCTGCAGCTGGCACGTACCACGGCAGCACCACGAGCCAGAGATGCTGCAGGTCTCCGGCTGCCACAGAAGCCACTGTAACGACTATGACCCTTTTTCCCCACTTTTTAAACCCTCAATCCTGCTCTGGAGATCCAAAGCCACGAAGTGCTGCATCCCTGACGCCTGCCTCACACACACACACACACACACACACTTCCTCGCCCCGTGTCCAAAGAGTAACCACGTCGTTTCACACTGTTTTACTGACATTATTTTGCCACCAAGGGTGCAGCAGGGTTAACAACAAGCTGCTGTGTTTTGCTGTTAATCCAGAATAACAAAGAGTTTCAAGACAGGGCAGGACATGGGGCTTCACCCACCTCCCCTTGTGTGACACATCCATTCAAAACGAGCGTAAAAACACTCCCGAGATCAGAACGTAAGGTTCTGTCTCCGAGAATTCCCAGAAACAGCAACATCTCACATACCAGAGAGGAGGTTACGTCGGGACAAGTGCAAGGGGCCACATCTGGCACGCCGGGCCACATCTGGCACGCCGGGCCACGTGGCAGACGGAGGAGCCAAGGCACTCGGCTGCATCTGGGGAACAAAACAGGCTGCTTCAAACAGGGGGTGTCCCGTCCCGGGGGCTGTGCCCCTCCACGTCACGTCACACCACAGACGGCAGAGCCGGAGCATTCCGAGAGGGGAAGGGCAGCCCCGTGCTGCAAACAAGCACAACACGGACTTTACTGTAGGGAAGCCCAAAGCAGGAGCCCAGGAGTCACACACGGTGAGCGTGGCACATTTCTGGCCAGGGGATCTGGCCCAGCAAAGACACTGGTGATCCCACACGTCCTGCATCACGCTCCTCGCTCCAGGGAGAGGACAAGGGGCTGCCAGAGACACCACGGTGAATGCCCAGAGGCTCCCACTCACTTGTATGAAGATACAAGAGTTAAGCTTCCTTCCAAACAATCCTATTTCTGATCATCACGTTCTCCCAAAGCAAGATACATATATATTTCATTGAATCATAGAATCGTTCAGGTTGGAAAAGACCCTTGGGATCATCGAGTTCAACCATCAGCCCTCCTCCACAAAGTTCTCCCCTACACCATATCCCCCAACACCACATCTAAATGACTCCTAAACACATTCAGGGATGGGGACTCAACCATCTCCTTATTCCAGCCTGTTCCAGTCTCTGACCAGTCTTTCTGTGAAGAATTGTTTCCTAATGGCCACTCTAAACCTCCCCTGTTGGAGCTTGAAGCCGTTCTCTCCTGTTCTATCGCTAATGACCCGTGAGAAGAGACCAGCACCAACCTCTCTACAGTGTCCTTTCAAGTAGTTGTAGAGAGTGATGAGGTCTCCCCTCAGCCTCCTCTTCCTCACACTAAACAGTCCCAGCTCCTTCAATCACTCTTCATAAGATTTATTCTCCAGGCCCTTCACCAGCTCCGTTGCCCTCCTCTGCACCCGTTCCAGCACCTCCACGTCTCCATTGGATTGAGGTGCCCAAAACTGGACACAACACTCCAGGTGTGGCCTCCCCAGTGCTGAGCACAAGGGGACAATCATCTCCCTGCTTCTGCTGGTCACACTATTTCTCATACAAGCCAGGATGCCATTGGCTTTCTTGGCCACCTGGGCATATGGCCGGCTCACACTCAGCCTCTTGGCAATTATGTCCTTTTGTGCCAGGCAGCAGAACTGTTGCCCACAGCCTGCAGGGCAGCTCGCTCCCCTTATCCCCATGGGATCAACGATGGGAAACACCAGGGTGCCCCAAAACACAAAGAAAACGGAGGAAGTTTAACCCCACAACCCGTCTGGGTCTCAGTGCCCTCCTGCTCACCACTGCCAACACCGACACAGCGACTGAAACCACACCAAAGTCTTCTCCTCGGGAGCAGCAGTTACTCTGCTCTGTCTGCAAAGGGGAAACACACACCAGGAGTGGGAACATCCACAGAGAGCTCCGTGTGTTAAAACCTGAGGTGCCCTCCTAACACAAGTAAAGATAAATAACTCTTACTGTCTACAGCCACGCTCTGCTCATCAATTAATTACAAAATAATCTAATTACTAACACTACAAGTTAAAATGGCTCAGCCCTCAGGTGAATGTCATTTCCTGGGGGGGTTTTTGAGGGCAATAGACTTGACCTTTCAGTGTACAGTAACCCTACATTCACATTGCTCTCACGCCAGACAAAAGGCAGATCAGTCTCAAAACACCAATATTGTCACTAATGACCAAATCTCAGTGCGTCAGTCCTCAAGGCACACGGTAATCCTCCTGCAACTGCAGAAACCACACTGAGAGAGTCCTTAAAAACCTGTATCAGCCACGTCCCAATCCCGTACCCCACGGCCCCAGCCTTGTAGCCTTGTAGAAGCCAAGGAGCCTGGTGCAGGAGCAGGGTTAGTACAACAGAGAAGAAAAGTGGTCCCCAAGTCCAGAGCCCCCCTTGGCAAACTCTGGAGGGTTGCTGTACCTTCTCCACAACACACTGGCCAGCCTTTGGCTGCTCTTGTTGACTCCACATGATGTCCTGCATGCAGACAGAACCGAGGTGCAGCTCCGAACGTGCTGGACCTGCAGCATGGTACCTCCCCTGGTACCTCCAGCACACACGATGTGCTGTGCAGAGCTCAGAACCTGCCCGAGTTCTCACCTGCAGCAGGAGTAGGCTACTCCAAGCTGGTTTAAGCAATTTGCATGAAATATTTACCCCATTTCCCTAAGCACATTAGAGAAGTAGAAAAGCCCTCTTTTCTTTTCTGATAGGAGGCAGGACAGCCAAACTATTACAGCGCTTCTCCTTGGGAATGAAAACCATGTTGTCACTAAGCAAGAGCTACGTTTCTCCTCACTTTTGCAAGCCTTGGCAGCAGGACCCAGGATATTCTTTCCAGGTACACACACACTCACACCCATCTGCAGAGGGAACAGGCTGTCCATCTGGGAGCGCAGTTACTAATCCAGCAAACTATTTACTGAGAGCTCCTTCCCCTGTTTGATCAGCTTTGCTGCCAGACACACCAGCCATTGCTCACACTTAGCGCACAGGATGCACACGCCAAGGCAGTGTAGGATAATAAAATGGATCTACAGCTTCATCACATCACCAAGAATGAGATTGTTCAGCGGGACAGGGCTGGAGAACATGCCATGCAGCAGCGTTTCTTTCCCTGGGTAGGGGCTCAGCCAACTCAGGCTTTACCCAAGCCCAAAATTCAGAAAAGCAGAGGAAGACTCAGCAAATAGCTCTTGCCCTACGCACAAACCCCGGCCTCACCCGAGAGCCCACACTCACCAGCCACAAACCTCTCTTCTGGCTTTTCAGTACTCTGTCCCAAAATACATCAAGGCATTAATGTCCTGGCAAAGAAGAAAGCAAATGCATCAGCAAACATTAATGGACAGGGCTGCGTCCCGCGGCTGTGAGCGCCCGGCGCACACGTTAGTCACCACCGGGCAGAAATGAAGAAGCACAAGTGCCCAATAGAATTGTAGGTTGTGGCTGGAATGGGAGGAGATCAGCCAGCTTTCAGATCACCAAAATACTCTCCCGCGTCCATACGCACACGAGCACCACTCTGGAGTTTCGGGAGGTGTGTGGGACGGATCCCGGCCACCAGAGCTGCCAGAAGGGCAGGAACACGGACGGGAGGGGACACCATGGACCTCTTCACACCCTATGGTGAGGGTCCTGCAGATGGGAGAGGCTTCAGAGGAGATAGTGCCATGTCTCCCGTAAAGGCAATGAGCGTGCATGTTCCTGACACGCTGTCCGATTTCTCAAGCATCATCCAGAGTAACTTTTAACCCCTTCTTCACCCCAGTGTTTCACCCAGCAAGATTCAACAATGCCTCTTCCTCTCCACATTCCCCATCACTGTGGGTGTCAATAGGTTAAACCTCCAGACCCCAGACCCATACCCTTACCCACCCACCTAAAAGACACTGGAAAGCAAAAAAACCACCAGATCTTACCGGCAGTCCTGCTGCAACGACGCCGGGGGAGGACAATTCCAAGCGAGAGGAGAAAGAAGGGTCTGGAGGGAACCTCTCCCGCTGTCATGCAGCGAAGCCGATTGGAGGAGGGTGTTGCTGGGCTATAGGAGTAAGGACAAAGTGAACTCCTTCCCAAAGGAATCCAGCTCCCGGTTTTTCTTCCCTTCCACAACCATCCCTTGAGAGGAAAAAAATTGCATGACCCACCCCCCCTCCCAAAACCCATTCCCCTCCGGCTCTGCCCTTGGCTGGCACCGCCAACACACGTGTGATGATCACGCTGGGTCTCGGCCGTGCCAAGGCTGGGCTCCGGAGGGAAGGGGTTAAGCCACGGCAGCCCCTGGGGAGCGGAGAGGAGAGGATGGTAGTTTGAACTGACAAACCTAGTCCTCTGCAAACAGAGGGAACAAACGGTGGCCAGTAGGACAGGTTTAAAGCAACCAAGGGAGCCCAACGCCAACCCCCAGACCCTGGGGAAGGAGCTTACCCCGGACTCCTCATGGCTCCGTCAGCGGGGGCAAGGTGGGGACGCTGTGGGGACGCTGGGCCGTGGCAGGTTGGGGAGGCCGGGAGAGACAGCCGGCAGGAGAGAGCGGGAGCAGAGGAAGGGGTGGAGGCGAGTCCGACGTGTTTGTACAGTGCCCGGTTCTCCCGAGCGGCCGGGTGTGATCTCAGGGTGTGGTGGCCGACGGGACACGGCGGCGCTGGGCACGGAGAAGCCTCAGATTCCGGTTCCCGGGAGAAGGACACACGCCGGCAGCAGAGCCGCTGGAGACCATCTCGCCTTCTCCAGCCCTCGTCTCCTGTCGGTCCCTGGAGGGGATGGGAGAGAGGAGGAGCTCAGAGTGGCACCTGGGTCTCAGGCAAGACCCTTGGGGAGATCATCTCCCACTCCCCTCCACCCATCGTACCCCCCCACTTCACTGCTGACCTATTAAAGCGCCGACTCGCTCGTCAGCTCTTCTCTCTCTGCTCCACAGCCCGGGGGCCTGGAGCTGCTGCAGTTCCTAACGCATCCCGACATCTCCGCCTGGCTGCAGATTTCAGGACCTGCCACCGATTTCCTTGCTATTCCCGGCAGGAAAGCTCGGGTCGGGCTGGCTGGAGAAGAATTCACCTATTTATTTGCATTGCAGACAAGCAGCGCGTGACCTGGCGCTTGTGCTCCGTCGCCTGTCGCTGGGCATGAGTCAGTGCTGCCCGCTGGGACGCCCCACGTCACCCCACAATCCTGCCACGCCGTGCCACCCACGGGGAGCACCCGCTGCTGGAAACCAGGACACTTCCATGGGACATCCGTGTTCGGCGGGACACCGGCCCCACCGCTGCTCAGCACGGAGCGGGTGGGCAGAGGTGGAAGGGGACATCGTTGGGGGACACTTTGGGGGTTACAGGTCAGGGTCCATGTCACAGACCCATCAGCTGCCCCCTCTCCTCTGCAAATAAAGAGGATTCCTGGCCTCTCCCCACCACTAACAATGCTGGCTTAACCCTCAGATATTTTTAGGTCCAAAGAGCAGAGATAAAAGCCTTAAAAATTCACCCCTGTGATTTATTTTAATTTTTGTTTTTTTAACATTGGTTTTGTTGAATTGCCCTTAAAGTAAATATACGAATAACACGGTACAAATAATCATCCGGCAGAAATGATGACAGTCTGGAGTGGCTTGTCCAGCAGAGGTGAGCCAGCCCTAAAAGTGACCTTTTAGCCACAGTCCCCATTTCCTTCCTACCTACTCACCCCCCTCAGGGGGCTGTGGTGTCTTTGTACAACACCCAGAGCTGCAGACCCGGCTGGAACACACAAGATACACAAGAACAATACAGAGAAGGAACAGGACTGGGGTTCGTATCGTGAACGTAAAGGGAACGTTGCAGCTGGTGCTCTGAGGTTGAGAACCCTCATTCCCTGCTTCCCGAAAGCCCCGTCACCGCTTCTCCATCGCGCAGCAGGTCCTTGCCTGCCGGAGCCTGCAAAGAGACGGAGGTTTCCTG
Organism: Calidris pugnax; assembly: GCF_001431845.1. Taxonomy (NCBI): domain Eukaryota; kingdom Metazoa; phylum Chordata; class Aves; order Charadriiformes; family Scolopacidae; genus Calidris; species Calidris pugnax. Next base: position 322,077 of record NW_015090829.1, on the reverse strand, counting down.
CCTGTTACCTCCCAGCAGCGTCCCCAGGGGATGGGAAATAAAGTTCAGCAGGTTCCCTTCTCTCTCATCTCCTACAGGACAGACCCCGTACGCAGGCGAAACCGAAAAAAAGGCAAGTTCACGTTAATAACAGTGAACAACAAACCACAATCGAGAGAGGGGGATTCTTTCTCCAGAAGACGGGGGTTTGGGAGGCAGAAGAGCGTGGGGCAGGATCAGAGATGAGGAAACAGCATCATCCTGCCAGGCATGGAGGGAACGCAGGGCGAGCACAAACCCTCACCCTCACCCGTTGCGTCTGCGCTTTGCCGACGTGCCCGTCAGCGAGGAGTCGTCCACAGCTTTGGGAGCACCACAGGGAAACGTCATTTATATTCTACAAGGAGTCACCCAGGCTTGGAACTGCCTTCAGATTTGCATAACGATTATACTTCATGGCCTTACATGCTAAGACAGCCTTCTAGAACAAGACGCCAGTTCTTTAGAAACAGAAGAGCCTGATTTTACTTGTCAAGACACAAGCTTAGATGAAACCAAGGCTGCTTTGAGTTGGTGTGAACCTCCGCTGCCTACAACCTTAATGAAAAATTAGGACACTTTCCAGTCTGTCTATTCACCAGCCTGGTCCTAGCACTTTGAAGAAAAATTTCCCAGTAAAAGCGATGCATCTTTTCATTTTCCCCTTTAGCAATTGTCCCTTTATTAAACATCTCGCTGCTCTTTTCCTGCCCACTGCTCCTTTCTTACCTAGAGAGTTGCACAAGATAATATAAATAATTATACTCACACGTTTATATAAACACACGCATCCACACCCCACTCCTCCTACGGCTGCCGTGCTCCACGTTGCTCATTCAGGGCCTCTCTGCCCTGGTCCCCCAGCGAGCCAGAGGTGCTGCAGGGCACATCACCCCAATGCCCAAGGGATCTGCCCAGCAAAGGGCAGCCCCCGCTCCGTGTCCCCTCCCCAGACACAAAGCCTGACAGATCTCACATCCAAACTGCTGATCTCGCCTCTTTCCTCACCCTGCCCCTCCACGTCACCGCGTCGGGAGAGCACCAGTTCCTCCCAGCCCGACCTGTGGCTGCAATAGATTCCATTTAAGCCCATTTCATCTCTCCTGGAACAGAATTTGGTGAGAGAAAAAGCCTTTTCAACATTTTACCATGCCAACAGGCATGACTGGGCACTTATGACCTTAAAAAAAAATATACGTTAGAGACATCAAGGCCAACTCTACCATATACGATGTCTTTCTTCTGCCTCAAGCCAGCAGAAAAGTACTTGGGCACCTGCTTCAACACAGCTTCCAGGAGAAGCCCAATCCCAAGGCACCGTAAATCTGCTGCACTCAGGAAATCCCAGTAAGAACTAAGCCTGTTCCACCCCTGGAGCTGGGCTGTGGTTCAGAGCTAAACCTTCTACCAGGGCTCCTCCGAGCTGGGGTTTGCTGGGAGGCACAAACGCGCTTCCGTCAAGAAGTGGGGTCCCTCTTCTCTTCCACGGCTCTGGAAATCCAGAGCAAGCTGGCCAGGGAAGCGGAAAAATATTCCGACAATTGGGACAAAAGGGTCACTGGGAGAAAGGGTGTGTTGCAAATTCACAAAGCATCAGCATGGACTGGTGGGAGGAAGCAGCAGATAGGAATGGAGTCTGCAGGTCTCACAATCAGCACCTGACATCAGGCAGGACGGGAGATAAGGAGGGAGCATCCAGAGCCAGTTTCGCTTTAAATAAGGGCTTGCATTTTAGCTACCTTTCCCCAGGGCTATTGCAGCCAGAGGTGGGCAGAACATTTCAGGAGAGCACTACCTGGATTGCTTGCTCTAATGCTAGGGTTCTCCTGCTTGCTCTGCATCGCTGACGTTATCAAGGTGGTGTCCTGGAGATCCCAGCAGGACAAAGCCCTGTCTGCGCTCCCTCTGCATGAGCTCACCCAGCATGCTTCCAAGTGTCTCCAAGGTTCAGTGTCTCATCCAGCTTCCATTTTTGGGCCCAATTCCAAACATCCCCCCCCCCCCCCCAAAAAAAAAAAGCAGAGTTGAAGAACTGGACTTTGGTTTAGCAAGTTCATCACCTCTCCAGAGCATCACACGCTGCTAGAGACGAGGACACGTCCCCGTGCTCTGGTGGTGCTTGGAGCCCCTCTTCACCATAACCCAAGTACAGGGCACACTGGGTCACATGAAAGAAGAGAATCTCTGCTGCTTCAGGCTCTGATGGGCACCAGGGCAGAATCCCAGCTGGGCTCTCCTGGTCCAGGCAGCTCTGATGGTGGAGTGAAGCACAGGAACACGGGGACCTACAAGTTCTACCCCCCTGAGAAGAGGAGCAGCGCGAGCCAAGCACATCGGCAAGAAAGCAGATCAAGCTTAAAGACAGTAAGAAAACAGCAGACTCTCTTTAAAAATGCTAACTCCCAGTGAAGAGAAGTTGAACCTGAAGCTCAAGGGGATCAACCTGAACGCAGCACACGCTGTTTTGCTACTGGTGAAATTCCTGTGGCTTGGGAGACGTTCCCTGCAGATAGTATCAATAGAGCTTGGATCGCAGCCACCTCGCGCTTCTTCCAGACCTTCTTCTTGCAAAAATTCACAGAGGTATTAGGTTATAACAGAAGTAACGTCATGTTCCGCCAGACAAGTCTGTGCCACCCTCTGCAAAAGCTCTTGCTGCTGCTTCCCACAGGATCTGGGGCGACAGGCCCCACCACGGTGCAGAAGGTCAGGACAGCCCCCCTGCTCCCCAGCTCGGCCGGGTCACCTTGGGAAGGTGGTTCTGCACCCTGGTACAATGACCATGAGGATGCTTCTCTCCCGCAGAACCAGAACAGAGGCAGCTTAATCTCTTGTTTTTTCAAGCATGCTGCCATCCTTTAAAGATGCCATAGAAATGCAGATTGAAATCCCCGGCTGAGAGCAGAGGAACAGACTCCAGCTCCTGCGCAGAATAACTAGGTCAGTCCCCTGTTGCAAAAGCATTAACCAGAATCCAGAGAATTCCTGGTGGCTAAAATAACGGTAGCAAAAGTCTAACACCATTTGCTGTTATTAGTCACTCTCTACCTCTGGGTACGTTCAAACCCAACTCTCAAGAGCCCGGAATAATTTGAGGGCTGGAGCTTGTGCTTGTCGCACGGCAGCCACGTGGCTCCGAGCGGCAGAGGAGGCTCCTTCCCACTCGCTGCCTCGTGGAGCCTGGGAATGACTGCCCTCCCTGGCATCAGGAATTTACCTCACCCCCCTGCAGATGCTGTGGTTGGACCAGGCATTTGTGTTCCTCTGGCCGTGTCACGCCGCTGCCTTCACTCCACTCCTTCGTGCTTTTATTACCCCGAGCTGTGATGGTGTAACTGGGCATCCCCCTGTGGACCACACCACGCCGCTCACCAATACAACTACCTGCATCAAAACACTTCTGCTTTCTATTGGAATATGAGCAGATGAAGGGTTAAACCCGGTTTTGTTTTTTTTTTTTTTTTAAATTAATATTTAATTTCTTTTTAAACTCGGGTTGGTTCAGCAGCTCAGCCCTGCAGTCATGCCACCACAACCCAGAAGCCACCAACCCGCGAGGCGGGAACTGGGCCTTCTTGTTCTGCCACCAAAACAAGCCCCATCCTAATCCTGTACCCTCCGTTTCCCTCATCTCCATGAGCTGGGAACGCGCCGGAGCCCCCAGGATGGGTTGCAAAGGATTAAATGGTTATAATCACCACTTAAGAGATTTATTTCTATAGTGTAGAGAAACACGTTAGCTGTGACGTCTTGTGCACTAACCGCTACAACAGAGGAAAGAGGAACCAGAATCCTCTCCAAGGTAACACCAAAAACTAACCCCCTGAGATATATGTATAAAATTAAAGGAACTCTCCAGTGTCTGACTAATAGTATTAATAATTAAAGATGTTCAGAAAGAAGCGACACAAGCCATAGCCTTTTAAGCTGTAAATAAAATGGTATGTCTCCAGTTGTGCAGATCTAGAGGTTCTGAAGATGGCATCATAAAAATAAGTGAAAAAATTCTGTTAACCTTCTACTTCATCATCATTCATCAAGCTACTAACTCAAAACCACATTTCTTGTTCATATGCTCTCTGGAGCGCCAAATAAATTCTATAAATAAATGAATTCAGAGAAATGCATTCAAATTAAAAAAGTATTAACTTAGTTCATTTCCACATGTGACCTTTAAAAACAAATGCTTGTTAAGACCCAAAACAAGCATTTTGGTCTTTTGTTCTTCAGAACTTTGATGAAAGCTGAAAGCCTGGCTAACAGTTGTGCCCAAACGCTTAAGCAAAGATTCCCTACAGAAATATTTGGGTACTTATCTGGAAAATTCTTTGAGATTTCAACAAATAGCCTCTCAGCACAAGACCAACCATAACCCTTCATGAAGGTGATCACAGACCACGAATCAGAAGTAGCCAGATAATTTTGGTGACCCCAAGTTCTAAGCGACTGCTTTAAACACATGCCTTTAAATGACACAGAAATAAATGGCAATGCTCTTTAAATAAGTTCCTGGCTCAGCTTTACGTCACTCAGGCTGCTTTTCTGCAGAAGCTCAGGGAGAACATATTTAGAACTTGGAAGAGCACATAAAAGCCCAAAGAGCTCTGCAAATTCCGGATTTGGGAGCAAGCAGCAGAATTCATATTTTCTTCCCCGTTAACACCAAACAGCGCACATTTTATAATAAAGTGTCAGAAATCAGGACGCTTCCTCAGTCACAAAAAGGAGCATCTTGTTTCCCAACATCACCTATGGCTCATGAGGTGGTACACGATCTAAACTACTTGTGACGTTGCTTCATACACTGAGGCTTCTCATGAACGAAAAGCAGTGCGCATTTTTCATTTTATGGTCCAAATATTCCATAACAGCATCCAGGTTTGCAATCTGGGTCTCCACACCTCTCACCGCACGCTCAGGAGCTCTGATTTCTGCAAATTAATTATGCGTGTACCCAGACTGGACAGCTTGGCTTGCTGCAGCACGAAGGGCTCAGGGAGGACTTGCCTGGAGAGACCTCCTTCCAGAGCCAGCCACAACATCTGCTCTTCAGATCCAACCCAACCTCCCGTGGAAACCAAGAGCTTTTTTTTTCTTTTTCCCACTGGCTTCCACAAGTGCTAGAAAGATTCTTATTCTAAGCTGGATGTTACAGGAAAGAAGCTAATTTCTGACATTATTGTATGCATTTATGTACTTTCTTGGACAAGGCCCAAAGTACTCATTAGAAGTGTAACACCCTGCTTAATTCTTCCAGAAGCCAATCATAAGGCTACTATGAATTTTAATGAGCACTGAATCAAACCCCAGATGGTTTTTAAAGCCAAATTATCCTGATCTTGGTTATTTTAAGCTCTGTGTAGTGCCTTCTGGCCACTAGACACATTAACCCCTCTGTTCCTGGTCCAGATTAAGGAAAGAATTCCAGTTCTCCCTGTCTCACCACAGCTCTTCAGCTCTGCTGGGATAGACCCTCAGCCCCAGATCCACCTTGAGAAGTCACAGCTTTGAGAGAAGACTCAACAGTTGACACCAGTGAGAAAAAACCACCAGGGAGGGCAGTGGTTGATCCTCACTCTTTCAGCAACACAACCAAGGCTCCACAGCCCATTTAGTGCCATGTTCTGGACACAGCAAGAGGAATACGATCACATTTAGAAGAGATTAGCAAGTGAGGTCTATGACAGTTACCATCTCGGTGAAAAAGGCAAGAGTACAAGAAAAACGAAATGAAATATAGTCATTTCTAAGGCATTGGAGAGAGGAGAGGCAGAGAACCAGAAGGCCATCGCTGAGATACCACTGACACTACAGACAGTCCAATTTAACCAGATTCCCAGGGGAAGAGCCATTGAGCTCAGAGCCGTCAGGTTAACAGCTCATAGAGACACTTGTCTCTGCAGAAACTGACAGGGATGTTTGTTTTCCGGTCTGAAACGGCATGTTTCATTTTAAGAACCACAACATCTTTTCTATACAGTGGTGTTTCAAGTATCTCCACACCTGCAGGACACCTGGCCCTGCAGGACCTCAGCTGGGTCCCACCAGAAGTGACACTGCTCAGAGCTGTACTTTGGCTACACCCCAATTCTTCAGAGCAGAATACAAATTACCTTCCCTATCTACCACAAATCACTATCACCTTACTCTTTCCTTTGACTAAACTTGGCTTTTTCTGGCTGTGCTTGTCTCCTGCAAATGGCAACCTGAGCATCTCGGAGATTTCTAAGGCCTTCTCCCTTCCCCTTGCCAACCTGCAGGAGAAAAAACCCATCACTCAGCTGTTTCCAAAGCCTCTTTGGCTGAAGCAGTGCAATTCCTTGTTAGACTTTAAGCAAGTCCAGAGGAACATGAATTCTTGTTAGAGAATTATTTAATTTTTTTAGGAAATGTCGTGACCAATAACCAACTACAGCAGTAATTGCCTCTGTAATCAAGACAGCTTCCTGACAGCCAGAATGCCAGCTCTTCCAGGGTGGTTGGGGTTGGTTTTTTTGGAGGGGGAGGTGGTTGGTTGGGTTCTTTTTCTGGTTTGTGGCAAGGGGGGAGGAAAGGAGGAAGAAAATAAAGAGAAAACTGTTCTACTACCTGCTTTTCTAGTCCCCAGGTATCCAGGACCTTCTCTCACCCACCTGCCTGGGGCAAGAGCAGTTCTCATTCCAGTGTCCCAACACCTCTGTTCTTTGTTAAATCCCCTTCACACTCACTTGTGTGGTTTTTTCTTTTTGTTTTCTGGGATTATTATTTTTTTCTTCCATTTTTTTTTTCTAAACCTTGTCTGGTAAACAGATGGACGTCATAGAAATGAAAAGGATGAAATGGAAAGACTAACAAGAACTGAAGTGCAGCATTATGCAAGACAGCTATGGAAAAGAAATTATGTTATGTCACTGCGTATTACTCAGTTGAGAATGGTTAATGAGTTTACGCTATTTAACCACCTCACCAGAATGGGCATCACAGCTTGAGGAACGCAGAAGGAGCTCTGCAATGATTTCACGATTAGAAATGAGGGGTGGGAGGGAAATCAGGAAGCAAAAGATGGTTTAACGTTCTCTCTTGCTTCCAGATGCGCGACACATGGCTCGCTTGTCCTGACTCTGGGCCTGAAATACTTATTTTTAATTCCCTGAAAACACAGTGGCTGAGCAGCAGGAGCTGCCCTGGTTTGCCAGAGCAGAGCAGGAGCCC
>NW_015090829.1:221587-314843 GCF_001431845.1 Calidris pugnax | reverse complement strand
CCCCCCCCCCCCCCCTCTGCTGGGACTGCCCAGGGCAGCATCAGTGGTGGGTTTGGGAACCCCGGCAGCTCCCGCCGCGGCCCCAGAGCCCCCGGGACCCTGAGCTTTAACAGATTTCAGTCCCTTTTGACTTGAACCACATTTGAACTTCTCAGCAGTAAAAAAATCATTCTATCCTGTTACTATTCCTCTGAGCGATTGCACACACGCCCCTTTTATTATTGCATTAGTGTAATTTTGTCTCTGACATTGCCCCAAGAGGAATTACTCATGTCCTGCTATTATTTATTTTACTACTAAGAGCCTAGTTTTTAGCAGCAGTTTTAATTAAATACCGATCCTCCTCCTCCTCAATTAGGATCACCTTTATCTAGCTGGCTATGCTCTGTGTTCTCCAGCAGGATCGTTTGGTTCCTCCTGTGCATCTCTCCCTCCACAGCTCCCTCAGGAACTGCAAAACCCCCCTCTCTCCCACCGAATCCCATCAGCAAAAAGAAATGCAGGATTTTAATGAAGTGAAGAACCATCACGTGGAAGTCAATATGGTGCTTAACGCTGGTTCTGCAGAATTCCAGTTTCAATTGATGCCAAGTGACACTGCCAAAAGCAGCAGCATCTTCTGTCCCCCCCGAGCCCTGCTGTCTGCTGCTCTGTCCCACACACCAGCCCAAGACATGTTGCTCCTGCTCCTCTTGGGTGTCCCTGCTCCTCTGCAGCCCTGCTTCCATGGCCATTGCTCCCCTGTCACCCGGTGTCACATCTCTCCTCTCCAAATACACCACTAAAAGTTGCCAAGGCAGGTTTTCTTTGGGAGTCTGAAGTTCAGCGTGTCCACACACACTGAGTAAACACCTCTCCAAAGCCTTTCTGTCCCTGGGTAATGAATCAGATCACAACGTATTCCTGACTTCAGTACACAGGATTCTTGGAAGCTGCCCCGAATTAATGTTTTAAGAGTTATTCATTCATGTTCCCCAAGTGTCAGAGGCAGAACTGATGACTCCTGACTGGGAAGTTGGCAGCAATTCCTCATCTCAACTATTTCTACAAAGGGGAATCAAACTGCAGCAACAGCACCCGACTGCATTCACTGCTCCAGCGCCTGGCAAAGCCGCTGCGGAGGCAGCACAAAGTTACGCAGCGGCCGCTGGCACCAAACCCCCTCCTGGCCATCGTCCCCGGGCCAGACACCGGGCACAGGGACCCTTCCCCAGGAGCTCTCACCCGATTGCTCAGCACCACTCCATCCCTCGCCCGGCACAGGGATGGGCAGAGGCAGCAATAAGTCAGAGATCATCTTGATTTCACTTCCCCCAGACTCAACAAGGCTTTTTCCTCCTCAGCTCTAGGCACAAAAGTTTACTAACTACACTTACTTCCCTAAACGTTAAGATGTTTTTGCTTTTATGAGCATATTTTATTCCTTTTCCAAGAGCAAAATGGAACTGCAGACGAGTATGAGATCAATTAACATGCAAAGAGAAAGTATAGACTCACGCCTCCGCTCTCCCCTGCGCTTCCAGGCTCAGCAAGTGCATTCCTTAATGGCTCCGGCACCTTTGTAAGATTCCTGCTCAGCTGTTCTTTAATCAAGAGCTATAATTTATACACCGCAACCTAAGCGTACAATCCTCAGTCTGGAGGGTTCCCAACTAGGAGGAGTTTCAGGTTCTGGTTTATACTGGGGAGGAGGGAATAGTGATGATAAAAGATTTTTCAGCTGTTACTCACCAGTTCTTTCTAGAGCCATCTCTGGACACTGAAGGTATTTTTATCCTACCTTAAATACTGCTTTTCAAACAGGTTGCCCACAGCCGGGACACAGAGCTCTCTACTACTTTCTGGCCTTTCCACAAATAGTTCTCAACAATGATAAACTGGCTTTTCAGGTGCATCAAATAGTATCTACTGCTTAAAAATAAAATAAATCCTATCTCCTTGCTCTTGTTTCAATAGCATTTCTTCAAACCAAGCCTATTAAAAACCTTCAAGTTCCCAAGGCAGGAACCATCTTCCTTTTGCCTCCTACAGAACAACAAATACTCTATCAACGTTTAAAAGCACTAAGCAAAAACAATAAACCATAAGCTCACGCGTATTTACTAAATGTCACTTTTATTCACCCGCTGTTTCTACAACACCCATCATTCTACTGTTTAAGTATGTGATTTAGAAGGGGGGTCAGCATTAATTCACCACTAAATCACAGCCAGCAAAAGGCAGCACTAAAAGCATCCCCTCACCCCTTTTTTATGGCTTCAGACCTCAGAAATATTAGTTCTTACAGGCTGATTTCAATTTCCAGCCTAGAAAGGGAGTGCCAGGGATTGATTTCTCTCAGTTCTACGGCTTGGAAAGGTAAAAAAATTTTAGAAGTCACCTCAATTTGGATCCCTGGAGCCCTCGTCCCTCCCGTCCCCCCCCCCCAAGCACCAGCCTTACCTTGAAAAAAGGCTCTCGGAGAAACGCTTCATGGAGCGAACTCAGTCCCTGCTTCCTCCCGACTGCAGGTCGCTGCTTGTCTTCCTCACGGGAAACATCCCTGCCTTCGGGCAGGAATTCTCGGCGATTTCGTCTCGGGGGGTCCGGAGGCCGGTGCCGGTCCCGTTGCCGGGGGGTCCCGCAGCCCGGGGGTCCCGCAGCCGGAGGGGGGGGGACTCGGTGCTCAGACCCCCAGCGCCGGGAGCCAGCCCCACGGCCGGGGGGCTGGGAGGACCGGGGGGTCAGTTCCAGCCTCCGGGGGCTCCCCGCAGCCTCACGCCGCCGGCAGCGCCCCGCAACGCCGGGAATCCCCGTTCTCCGGGAGGTTTTTTTGCGGTGGGAGCTGAGGAGGGAGGGAGGGCTGGGACAGAGCGACACCACGCGCGACAGCGACAGCAGGAGAGTCACGGAGAGTCTGAGGTCTGGAGATTACACACTACACACGCACTGCCCGCTCAACGAAGCCGTGAGATGATGAGAGGCTGGCGGAGCTCCGCGGCGGGGCGGGGAGGCAGCTCTCAGACATAACAAAGCCTCACACTTTGAGGATCCGTGATGAAAAGCCTCCCGTGCCCCACGGAGGTACGGCCCGAGACCGGGAGCGGCAAATCCCGTGTTATTCCATCGCTCCTAAGTCTCACTTATCAATTGGGGAAGCGTTCCCGTGTCCCTGATCCCGCACAACTCGCCCCGCGTCCATCTCCTGGCAATTTCCAAAACGCAAACTCTTAAGCTCAAGTTGACGCTTCTGCAGGGTAAATTTCGGCACCAGCTCTCCCGGCACCCTGCAGGAGGAGGAAGGTAAACTGTTCTAAGGCTTTAGACTTCACAGGGATGCAAATGAGGAGAGATCTATGAAGCTGATGGAAGCAGCGAGGGTTTACACGGGCTGAAGCTCTGCAGCTGGAACCATTAATGTTCCTGCTCCTGGAGTCCCCGGTGGAGCCCAGCAGAAGGCAGGTCTGTAATCAAGGCAGGGAGGGAAACGGCTTCCCCCCCAGCTGCAGCCGGTTCAGAAATCAAGTCAAAACCAGCAGGGCTGCCAATGAGGCAATTAGGTGTTTTCCATAGGTAGTCTGAGAAAGCAGCCAGTTATTTACAGCTTCCTGGCATGTCAGTGACTTTAGTATTTCCTGGACAACATTCAGAAAGGAGAAGCTTTTTTTATTTTTAAGATAAAGGTGTTATATCCAAGAGACAATTCCTTTTTCTTGCTTTTTCGAGCTGCCCTTTTATTTCCTCACCTGGCTAACCACAAGCACATTTTTGTGAACGTTAGGTAACAAGCAAAGCCTGCTGCTAATTCTCTCTCATCAGGGCCTGGGGAAAAATCCAAGCTGTTGGGTGAAAGCTAAAAAACAAACACAAAGCTGGGAAGGGGGAGAGAAGGGGAGTGAGAAAATAACTGAGGAGTGAGTCAGTCCTGCTCCTCCTGCTTAGTCACCTGTGGTGCTTCTCTCCAGACACACCGGAGATGGAGAAGAAGATGCCTGATGCCTTCCACCCACCTCCTCCTCCTCCTGACAAGGATGTAAAAAGCAAGGATGGGGCAGAGTTTTGGGAGACAATGGTTCCAGATGCTCTCTGGAGCTGACAGTTGCTCCTTAGCTCACGTTTCCCACCCCCTCCTCTCACACCCCCCCACTATTTCTCAATTAAATCATCTTGAATCAACCTGTTTCAGTGGCTGGTTTAAGTTTCTCTGCTGGTGCCCTGCAGTTTTGACATCGTAGGGAGTTGCCATGGAGAGCAGAGTGATGTCATTGACACAAAAAGCACTGAATTTACAAATACGACAGGAACAGAGCTATTTATAAAGAGCTGCTTTTCTCTCCCCACTCTTTGCTGGGGTGGGTGGAGGCAAAGGCAGCAGCTCCATTCTTGATGTTTCTGTGAACAAGTCTCAAAAATGAATTTTCTTGTTAGAAAATATCCTGAGCCCGTGAAATTGCTGAATGCTGTCAGCTTTCGGACTTCATTCATTAGGGCTGGATTTAGCTCTCCAGCTCATAGCTATTTTTGAGGTCACAGAACGCTGTTGGTATAGTAACTTCTACCCTGAAAAATCCATGCAGCATTACCGAAATGCAGCCGCCTCTGAAAGGAAAGGCAAGAACATGTCACAAGAAGACTGGGGACAGACACCCTCTTCCATGGAAAGGCTTATCAGCACTTCGAATAATAACTGTGAGTGTTGGTTTTGCTGCAACCTCGTGGGGTGCCGCTGCTCATTAACGCAGCCCTCACATAATGAAACATTTAGTGCATATAAAAATGGCAAAACAGAAGAGGTAGAAAAGGGAAGATGATAAACTTAGACATGAACAACAACCATAAAAGAAATAGAATGCACTTGGAATAAACTGGGAGGAATAAAGGGTGGTTTAAGGAGATGACAGGGAAGCTATCGTAGATGTTGGAAGAGCATTATTTATGTGTATGGCACCTAAACCAACCACACAACCATCTGTCACCCCGGAAATCTGACAGGACAGTGACATTGCTAAAAGCTGTGTGCTAAGAAGAATTATGTCACCAAGATACAGGCCAAGGTCCAACATTCAGTTTTGAGTTTAAAAAATTGCTTGGTTTTCAAAGAAAATAGCTTGGATCTCAACAGCTGGTAGAAGAACTGTGATCCAGCTTAAACAGCAGCACCCGTCAGAGCAAGGCCCCCCGTTTCCCCCTCTGGATACCAGTATCAAACCCAAACCCATTTCACCAAGGTTTTGTTGCATTGTACACGTCCACCGCCCAGCAGCACTACAGTCACAGGGAGCAACACAAAGTACAACTCCAACCACAGGATACGAAACCAGCTACTAAATAGATCACAGTGTTACCTTGTTTTTATCAACCCTTTCTCCTCCACAGAGGTGAAACATTTATAAGTTTGTATATTTAGATATGAAAACATACATAAAAGTGTCACACAGGTTTTAGAAACAGGAAAACCCAAGGACTTAAATGATTTGTCCCGTGCGGAGCCAGGAGCAATGGTGGCAGTGGAAGGCAGGGCTTCAGTCTGGAGCCCTGTTTGTCTCAGAAATAGAAGTTTAACAAAACCAGAAACACCAGAAAAATTAGCATGGCTTTGCCAAAAACATCCACAGCTTCTGCAGCACAATTCCCAACAGTCTGGTGTTTATTGCAATGAAATAGATCAGAAGATTGAAGAAAAGCACAGTTTTCTCACCTCTCCTTCACAAGGCCAACTGCTCAAATGCCATTTCCAAATGTTATTGGAAATCCTCTATTACTACATGTCCCTTTCTGGATGGGGTATTGGTACTTGAGGAAACATCACTGTGGCAACCACAGTAAAGTTGAAGAAAGTGAAGAATATGCCACGCAGTGAAAGGCCACAGAAACTTTAGCTTGTAATTAAGCAGGTTATGAAGCAGTTTGTGCACGGGCTAAAAGTAGATAGATGTACTGCTCACTTCAATAAAAATCTCCTCAATTCAGCTGATAGGAAGCAAAAACCCATTTTGACCTCGGTTTGTGGAGCACGTGTAGCAGAAATGAATGCTCAAAACAAGCAGCAGCGAGGATGGCTCCAGTGTCCAGTTGTGTGGGAATTATCTGCCAAAAGAATCAAGAGGAGGATCACAGAGAGTTTCCCATTGTTGTCTCAACCAAGTTTTTTACCAAGTGAAAAACTCGCTTTCCCAGGAGAGGAAGGGGAATAATAACTTTTTTTTTTTAATTGCATAAAAATGGACTATTGCTGTTACACATTCCCCAGACGTGAAGCAAATGAGAGACTATGGTTCCAGCTGCCAGCAGCAGCTGCCGTTTCAGGCTAGGCAAGACTTCTTTCAGCTGACGCTTACATTTTACATCTTGATATAAAAACTGCTGCTTTTAGTTGCACAGGATCCAAGCGATATTTTCCAGGATATGAGAATAGGGCAGACGCCCCTAAAGCTGTATGAAGAAAAGTCTTCCCTGGTTCCCCTACGAACAGCAGGAGCAGGAGATGTGCCACAAACACGAGGTGTCTGCTGAGGGCTGGATTTAATTCCTTACAAACTCCTCTTTTCCAGCAGGTATCAGATGATCACACCACGGGAACAGAGTAAGGATGGGACGAGCTGGAGCCAGTTCAGTTCCCAGGACAGGGAAAGAGCTACTCCAGGCTGGGTCCTCGGGAGGAAAGGCAGAGGTCATGTGTGGTGCGATGGTCCAAAACTCCCTTCCTGGATCTGTTTGGACTGGATACTGAGGAAATGGACCAACCCTGAATTTTGCAATACTCAACACTTTTTTCCCCTATGAAATGATTATTTGAAGTATTGCACTACATCAAAACAAATCACTAGTTTAGCTCCAAGAAAGGAGCCATACAACTGAAGAGCCACTGAGGAACTGTGCAGCGAGAGGAGCCAAAGCACTGGAAAACCAGACAGAAGCTCGGGTGCAGAGACAGAACTGAAAACTAACATTTGTCTTTCGCCAGCATTGTGTCACTGAGCTGCTCAACCTGCCTCGAAAACCACACTTCCATCCCAGCTGGAGCCCTGGGATCAATAATTAAATAGCTTTGGATGGTACTTATTACAAAAGGAGAGTCGGAACAAATATTTCTAAAACCAACAAAAGGAAAAGCATTCATCCCTGGTCTCACTGAACAACCTCAAGGTCCACTTACTTGTTTAATAATTTCAAATATTCTGTCAGATGAAGAATGAATGGAAATGAAACCTCCTTATTTCTAAGTTTGTAACCGTGGCATTCTGCTGGATTAACCAAGCAGAGGGGCAAGGGGTGTAAAATAATAGGAACCAAGAGAATGAAACTGTTAAAGGATCCGTGGTCTTCCTGCAGCAACCTTTAAGGGCAATCTTTTTAAGCAGATGCACATTAATGGAAGTGCAGTGCCCACAGCCCCAGGCTAAATGAGAGGCTCCAACCAGCAATTCTCAAGCCCCCAGTCAAATAACTCACTTAGAATAAGAACGCTCAGCTTCTGTACCCCGCTGGGGAAATCACCAGTGCTCAGCATGGAGCACAACACCTCAGAAGCTACAGTTTAGCCCAAAGCCATTTTGGAATATTTATTATTTGGGAAATCAGCAGCAGCACAGAGGAAAGATTTAGAATTATTTGCTGATGCACATGCAGGAGGTATAATTTGTCTACTTTTAAGAGTATTCATAAATTTCATGAACTGAAAACCAGTTGGATCAGATTGATAGTAGGTTTGGTAGAACCAAAGCAGAGTTAATGGATGTATGGAATCCCCAATCGGGTGGGTCAGTCAGAATGGCACAAAACAGGAAGTGACAGTGTTCTTCATTAAAAATAATGAGGATTTTTTTCTTCTGTAATTCTTTCAATTTTAGACTAAAGAGAGGTGAAATGGCTCACCAAAGCACTCTTAGAATTTTCTTTTCAAATGTGATTGTACTGTCTCTTCTCAACTCTGCAAATCTTCCGTGAGGTTGATGAACAGACTGTTTTCCTGTGAAAGACCATATGTAAGAGTGTAGTCTTACAGGTAGAAAATGGAAGTCCATTTCCAAATGAATAGAAAGATATTAGAAACTGGAGTAATTCAGCTTATTGAAATAGTTCAAAACTGTGTAACTCTTGTACCGTGTAAATTTAAGGCTACTGATGTAATTCAACCTAATTACCTCTATGTGTCACCAATCTTTTTTTTGTTAAGAATTCCTGAATTTATATGAATCTATAACATAGACTATAATAAAAATGGTATATATATGGGATTTCATGTACCAGCCATATGAAATGCATTCTCCTAATTTGCCAGCTGAATTTCTCCAGAAACACCTGATATCAGTATTCCAGGGGACACACATTAAGGCCGAGCACAAGCTCCTGCTTCTAGATCATTCTGGAAATCTTCTGTTACGTGACCTCACCTTGCACAAGTCTGAGTTCACACCCCTGACTATGGGCTGGTCAGTAATTGATGATTACTTCTACTACGTGGTTTTCATTATCTATTTAACATAGACCCTAGGCTGGGAGAAGCCTCATACGTGAAGGCATTTGGAAGATCACTATCTGAGCTGATAAATACTCTGACCAATTATCTCAGGTTTAGGATTTTGAATCTCCTACAAATTCAATACCTTTTTAGGACAGCAGGGGATGAGCTGACACATTTCCTTAAAATCACCTCTTAAAATGTAAAGCATTAGCAAGTTAGTGTCAGAGCTTGCAACAGAATATATGCTTAAAAAGTAAATTCTGGTTTAGTATTATTGTTTTAGAACTCTGGTTCTTACTCTTTGCTTCTGCAGCTCCCTTTAATCATTTATCTGTTCTTCACTATCGAGATCTGCTTTTTCTTATCATTTGCACTGACACATCAAGTAGAATCAATAAGGTTTTGTACCATTGCTGGTCATTACAATGCCTAAATACTAACGAGGTAACTGGTATCATCTGTGTTTCCCAGGTGTAGATCATGATCTTGATGAGACCTAGAAACAGCAGAAGCAACTCCTTCCAACCCAGATGCAGCTGCCAGAGCTTAACGAGCAGAAAATGGCTCAGACCTGTGGCTTTTGCCCCCCTCACCATACATGTACATCTCACACATGTTTGATCAGCCTGAATTATTTTATCTGTAGCAGTTGTTGGGGCTCCATGACTTTCTACCATTATTTCTGAACCCCTTTTTGCTTCATCTAACAGAGTGGACAACATTTTTGCCTTAACTCTTTTCCTATTTCTGAAGCAAAGCTGATAGTTTATAGAGATGCAGAGAAAACGGGGGGTCCCTGTGAATACAACAAATTGTTTCAAAGAACAAATATCCCAGAGTCTCACCAGCAGACACCAAACCAAGTATTCCAGAGTCACAGACACCAGAGGAAGTATTCTGGAGTCACAAATGAGAGTACCTGGGGTTGGGGTGAGTTATTCTATGACGTGCACATTCAAGGCATCCAGAGCACCAGTCAAATTGCTCTTCATTTCTGACACAGTTAAAAGCTCAGCTCTTCTGTACCCTTACCCTTTCCTGTGGCCTTCGGAGAACCATTTGCTGTAGCACTATCCTAGCAAGGAATAAGGAATGGGGGGCAGGCTCTGTCTCCTGTTCTCCTCCTGCTCTCTGGCCAGTCAGGACTCCAGGCACAGATCCGAAGCTCAGAGCGATGCTGCTGGCACGTGGATCACAGGAAAAATGGCAAACCCCAACATTCTTAGGCTTTAGAAGCAGGATTGGAATGTCCTTTCCAGTAGTGTCCAACATTACAAATCACTTCCATTCTTCTGACATTCCTTGTCAAACACCTGTGATACTATTGAAACACTTTAGAAGCAGGGAAATAAGTTGTGCATTTAAAAAAAAAAAAAACAAAAATTTTTCCCAGTGCAGTAAAAAAAAAAAAAAACACAAAAAAATTTTCCTAGTGCGGGTTACCCAGGTAGGAGAAAAGCATCATCTGGACAATGTTATTATTCCAAGTGTAGTATCATGCACAGCAGTAAAGACTGTACTTGAATTGCATCTAATTAGTAATTTCAGTGAAGAAAACTTACTTCCAACATGGTAGCCAAAGAGCAGGATGTTGTCACTGCATCTCCAGTTAATGTAGACACAAACCCAACTTGGTGTTTCAACGGACAGCAGACTAAGGAAGGATGGCTGCATCTCAGACATCATAGGTAGCTTTTCTCCTACTCTCAGCTACATGAAATTTATTCAATTTTCCAATTTAAAAAATATATTAGTATGTCCCCCTTTTCTAAGAAAAGAACAATATTTATTATCTAGGACATTGAAATAACATTTTCTACAATACTCCTTGTATTCAATTTTCCAATTTAAAAAATATATTAGTGTGTCCCTCTTTTTTAAGAAAAGAATAATATTTATTATCTAGGACATTGAAATAGCGTATTTTCTACAATACTCCTTGTCGTAAGACTGTACTTGAATTGCATCTAATTAGTAATTTCAGCAAAGAAAACTTACTTCCAACATGGTAGCCAAAGAGCAGGATGTTGTCACTGCATCTCCAGTTAACGTAGAAGCAAACCCAACTTGGTGTTTCAATGGACAGCAGACTAAGGAAGGATGGCTGCATCTCAGACATCACAGATAGCTTTTCTCCTACTCTCAGCTACATGAAATTTATTCAATTTTCCAATTTAAAAAATATATTAGTATGTCCCCCTTTTCTAAGAAAAGAACAATATTTATTATCTAGGACATTGAAATAACATTTTCTACAATACTCCTTGTAATCTATCTTTACAACAGAGCTCTTCTGACTGAAATTTAACCACAATTTGCCAAATTCAAAAGGCCCTTTGAGTGATCCATACTTACAAACATCACACAATGTGGGCAATATCCACCGATAGGATTAAGGAAGCCTTATTCTGCTGAAAGCTTTTAGAGCTGTTTACTTGGGGAAGTTAACCAACCTTTATTTTATTTTAATAAGAGTCTGCTGGTTTTGCATCAGCTACAGAAGAACCCAGGAGAAGCAGAACGGATGTGTAAGATTCCAAGCGTGTGGCATTTCCCTGAGGAAACATTAGTCATCTTGGCACCTTCCCCTCCAGATGCCAATGGTGTTACTGCCTGTAACCAACAGGATCAAACCCATTTTCCCCTGGTATTAAGCCCACATTAGCAGGCATGAAACCATGCTGTGGGGTGGGTTTTTTTTCTTCCTTTAAAGTAACTGCCGCCAACCTTAGACAAGTTTTTCCTAAGTATCACTTTTTGAATCATTGTATAAAAGACAAATGAGCTCCAAGTCCTCCCAGGCTGGGATTGTAACTCAAATAGAAGAGAAGCCAGCCTTGCTCCCAACATGCTTGGGGATCAAAATTGTCCTGACACCTTCAGGGGAAAAGAAGCATCTACAGATGGCAGGACATGCCACAAGGGGCAGGAGGGAAGATGAAATTACACCTGATGTCTGGGCCTCAAAGTCCCAGTGAGGTTATCACTAAGTATATGGTGATGGAATCCTCTCCATTATTTTTGTTTGTTTCTTAGGGAAAAGTCTGCAATGCCATTGCTAAATGTTTCTTATTTTACAGTATTTCAATAATTTTCTAGTTATAAGGTGCTTGTGTTGTCTGGAATATACATGAAGAGTAACAAGACATCTTCTCATGCAACTGAGCAAGGGTGGTCTTACTAGATGGAGAAGGATTAGCTCACTTTTTGACAAGTCAACACAAGAGTAATAAGGGAGTGTTTCAGCTTTAAAATAGACCTAATTAGAGTAAGGACAAATAAATTCACAGACAGATTTTAAAGAGCTGAGGAACTCAGTTCCTTTACTGAACTTCTGCTGAGAGCTCTTATCTGTGTGTTCAGACTGTTCTCAAAAGCCATCTGAATAAGGATTATGAAATAGGTGAAGCAAGAGTGAAGTCCTTGCCTGAGAAGTCCTCAGTATGAGCAAGCAGAATTTAGAGAGAATCAATCAGAACCAGAGAATTCTGGCCAGAGAACTTGACCAAATGAAAAAAACACTTAAAGCCAGTGTTTTTACAGGGAGAAGTTACCAGTGATCCAGTCTTCTACTCTCACCTTCATACATGGGAGACACTGTGATTAAGTAAATCCCAAGTCTGAGAAGTTCCTTTACACACCTAAGGTATGTCTTGGTTTTGGATCCTGCAAATTCTGTTCTCTTGAAAAAAAATAAGCCTATTGGTTTCAGTAGTACAATGCATAAAAGGTTAACACAAATATCTATCCACAAAACCTCCGCAAACCACCTGCAAACAGGTCAGAACAGATAGCAGATTTAGACTTCAGTGAGATTTCTGAAATATCTCAATCCAATAACTAGTCCCTACAAAAGTAAATAAAACACTTGCAGTGAGAAACAAAGATTTAAATATGCATCTTCTTCACTCATAACTTCATGGACTTTTCGTTCTGACAGTCATCCATGGGAGCATGTTCCAAGGAGAATCATTCAAGTTGTGTTCAGGTGTCCAGGAAATCCCATGTAGTTGCAGAAGCTGCCACCAAAGGAGCAGTCACAAACTAACCCAGTCAGGCAGAAGCACTCCCAAACCCAACTTGGTGTTTCAACGGACAGCAGACTAAGGAAGGATGGCTGCATCTCAGACATCATAGGTAGCTTTTCTCCTACTCTCAGCTACATGAAATTTATTCAATTTTCCAATTTAAAAAATATATTAGTGTGTCCCTCTTTTTTAAGAAAAGAATAATATTTATTATCTAGGACATTGAAATAGCGTATTTTCTACAATACTCCTTGTCATCTATCTTTACAACAGAGCTCTTCTGACTGAAATTTAACCACAATTTGCCAAATTCAGAAGGCCCTTTGAGTGATCCATACTTACAAACATCACACAACGTGGGAAATATCCACCGATAGGATTAAGGAAGCTTTCAGAGCTGTTTACTTGGGGAAGTTAACCAACCTTTATTTTATTTTAATAAGAGTCTGCTGGTTTTGCATCAGCTACAGAAGAACCCAGGAGAAGCAGAACGGATGTGTAAGATTCCAAGCGTGTGGCATTTCCCTGAGGAAACATTAGTCATCTTGGCACCTTCCCCTCCAGATGCCAATGGTGTTACTGCCTGTAACTTATTCAATTTTCCAATTTAAAAAATATATTAGTATGTCCCCCTTTTCTAAGAAAAGAACAATATTTATTATCTAGGACATTGAAATAACATTTTCTACAATACTCCTTGTAATCTATCTTTACAACAGAGCTCTTCTGACTGAAATTTAACCACAATTTGCCAAATTCAAAAGGCCCTTTGAGTGATCCATACTTACAAACATCACACAATGTGGGCAATATCCACCGATAGGATTAAGGAAGCCTTATTCTGCTGAAAGCTTTTAGAGCTGTTTACTTGGGGAAGTTAACCAACCTTTATTTTATTTTAATAAGAGTCTGCTGGTTTTGCATCAGCTACAGAAGAACCCAGGAGAAGCAGAACGGATGTGTAAGATTCCAAGCGTGTGGCATTTCCCTGAGGAAACATTAGTCATCTTGGCACCTTCCCCTCCAGATGCCAATGGTGTTACTGCCTGTAACCAACAGGATCAAACCCATTTTCCCCTGGTATTAAGCCCACATTAGCAGGCATGAAACCATGCTGTGGGGTGGTTTTTTTTTTTCTTCCTTTAAAGGTTAGCAGGCATGAAACCATGCTGTGGGGTGGGTTTTTTTTCTTCCTTTAAAGTAACTGCCGCCAACCTTAGACAAGTTTTTCCTAAGTATCACTTTTTGAATCATTGTATAAAAGACAAATGAGCTCCAAGTCCTCCCAGGCTGGGATTGTAACTCAAATAGAAGAGAAGCCAGCCTTGCTCCCAACATGCTTGGGGATCAAAATTGTCCTGACACCTTCAGGGGAAAAGAAGCATCTACAGATGGCAGGACATGTAACTGCCGCCAACCTTAGACAAGTTTTTCCTAAGTATCACTTTTTGAATCATTGTATAAAAGACAAATGAGCTCCAAGTCCTCCCAGGCTGGGATTGTAACTCAAATAGAAGAGAAGCCAGCCTTGCTCCCAACATGCTTGGGGATCAAAATTGTCCTGACACCTTCAGGGGAAAAGAAGCATCTACAGATGGCAGGACATGCCACAAGGGGCAGGAGGGAAGATGAAATTACACCTGATGTCTGGGCCTCAAAGTCCCAGTGAGGTTATCACTAAGTATATGGTGATGGAATCCTCTCCATTATTTTTGTTTGTTTCTTAGGGAAAAGTCTGCAATGCCATTGCTAAATGTTTCTTATTTTACAGTATTTCAATAATTTTCTAGTTATAAGGTGCTTGTGTTGTCTGGAATATACATGAAGAGTAACAAGACATCTTCTCATGCAACTGAGCAAGGGTGGTCTTACTAGATGGAGAAGGATTAGCTCACTTTTTGACAAGTCAACACAAGAGTAATAAAGGAGTGTTTCAGCTTTAAAATAGACCTAATTAGAGTAAGGACAAATATATTCACAGACAGATTTTAAAGAGCTGAGGAACTCAGTTCCTTTACTGAACTTCTGCTGAGAGCTCTTATCTGTGTGTTCAGACTGTTCTCAAAAGCCATCTGAATAAGGATTATGAAATAGGTGAAGCAAGAGTGAAGTCCTTGCCTGAGAAGTCCTCAGTATGAGCAAGCAGAATTTAGAGAGAATCAATCAGAACCAGAGAATTCTGGCCAGAGAACTTGACCAAATGAAAAAAACACTTAAAGCCAGTGTTTTTACAGGGAGAAGTTACCAGTGATCCAGTCTTCTACTCTCACCTTCATACATGGGAGACACTGTGATTAAGTAAATCCCAAGTCTGAGAAGTTCCTTTACACACCTAAGGTATGTCTTGGTTTTGGATCCTGCAAATTCTGTTCTCTTGAAAAAAAATAAGCCTATTGGTTTCAGTAGTACAATGCATAAAAGGTTAACACAAATATCTATCCACAAAACCTCCGCAAACCACCTGCAAACAGGTCAGAACAGATAGCAGATTTAGACTTCAGTGAGATTTCTGAAATATCTCAATCCAATAACTAGTCCCTACAAAAGTAAATAAAACACTTGCAGTGAGAAACAAAGATTTAAATATGCATCTTCTTCACTCATAACTTCATGGACTTTTCGTTCTGACAGTCATCCATGGGAGCATGTTCCAAGGAGAATCATTCAAGTTGTGTTCAGGTGTCCAGGAAATCCCATGTAGTTGCAGAAGCTGCCACCAAAGGAGCAGTCACAAACTAACCCAGTCAGGCAGAAGCACTCCAGCAAGGACACTGAATCAAGTCTTTTGAAACCATCTGACAGTAAGGTTTAATAGGACAGAGGTGCTATCAAAATACAACTTTATTGATGAAGCACTGATTCACCAACCAGCTAAACGTAGGAGAAAGACATTTCAGAGACTGCAGTGTGAACTTGGTATTAAACACATTTTTAGGAGCTATACAAAATGGGGAGGGGGCAGTTATGACAACCAATTTCTGCTCAGACAGAGCAGTTCATGTAGCAGCTTAGGAGTTATCCACACACCGATGCAATATCAACATTCTTTAGCAAGTCCCATGTGAAGTATGGCAGAAATGGCTACAAATTACAGTTCGTGCTTATGTTTGAAAAAAAATTAAATAAAAAGTTAACAACAAATTCCTCTCTATAATAAAAATTGTATTTGTCCTCTACGAAATCACAGGAAGTTCTCCAAGAGGAAAGTCTCTCCCAGGGCAGCTAAGGATTCACAGAGACGTTCTTGGAAATGGCTGTCAAACATGCCACTTATTTCCTCTCTTAGCTCCCTCAGCAGAGGCACTGTGGACTTACCATCTGCGTTCAGGAGTCTCCCCAAAAGTTTACTCCAGAAATCACTGTCAACAGTCCTAAAACAAATAGAACAGTTCTCAGTGAAACAGTCTGCGTACGGGACACGTCTGTCAAGATTTCCATTTATATTCAGCTGTAAAGGCCCTGGGAAAACCAAGTCTGAAATAATACTCTAACCCACTTGAGTAAATGTAACGGAAAACTAGGAATCTATTGTTAGGTTTATACATGTGGACCCCTCTGTCTTTCCCCAGTAGGTTTCTGGAGAGTAACCAGACAGGCTGCTTCACAGGTCTATCAAAACCACTATTTTTACAGTTGCCTTTCAGTGTACCTTACCAGTATCACCACTATCACTAAGTGCCACAGCACTTTTAAATTAAAGGAGTTATCAAGAGCATTGTCTGAGCCAACAAAGTTGGCAGATTCCTTTCCTGAATAATGGGGAGAGAAAAATCTTACTCCCCCATTTGCAAGTTAAGTTCTCAAGTCAGTATTAAAGGACAGCTACAAGAGAAATAAAAAAAAAGGGTGGTTTACAAGGCAGTTTTACTTTCTTTCCCCCCCCGCCTTCCAGCTGCCAGAGTTCTCATATAGATAACATTTAAAAGACAATTAAAGCAATAAATCCCCCCTCTCACAGATATAGCCACACAACATGAATAAAAAGGTTACCTAACTCATTAAAGTCTCAGAAGACCACTGTCAGAGCTAACCCTGGAGTCCACAGCCTACGCTGCTGCTGACTCCTGACGCGCTTTTCTCTCTCAAACTTTGGCTTTTCAACAAATTATCTGCCTCTGCTTTGTGGAAGTGACTCACAAAACACCAGATTCCTTCTGAGACCGTGGCTGCTGCTCTGTGCTAGTACACTAGGAACTCTTAGGTTTTCTAAAGTAATCAAGTCATACAGAACGTACCAAAAAAATAAATGCAAGACTTGAGGCCATTTCCTTCCTGGACTAAGACAAGAAAGAGGCACAGCAGAGGAGGTTACACGTAGGTAAGGATGTCTAAAGAGTTATGAGTGAGAAAAATAGTCCTAAAAATCCGAAATTCAAACACAGCTTCTATGTTCTGCCTCCCATAACCCTGCACAGTTGAAGTTTCCTAAAATAGTATGGTGAAAACAGAAAAACTCAAAACACTCCTGGAAGTGAAAAATCTTCAAATCCATTCTTTACTCATAGGAACACGCTAAAACCCCTCTCCTCTGACAAACAAGTTGTCAAACTTACAGTAATGCTCAAAGATGGGAAAAAAAATGAAGTGTGACCAAAATTCACATTTTACTTTTCCAGAGGTTGCTACTGCAGCACTGACTCAAACACTTTGCATTCTGTCAGCTTTTATGCCCTTAGGAGAACCATTTTGTGCTTTGCCTTGCAGTTCTCCACTGCTTTGGCATTTTGGTGAACTGGTAGTAGACTCAGGGGCTCTACCGCTAATTTTACTATCTTTAAGTATGTTTAATCCTTAAAAATAATTAAGTCCTTTTTTAAAAGTTAAGGAGGTTATGGTGGTTGCATTTAACACCAGTCAGCCTTCTAGTAAGAAACCTTTTCTATTTCTTACTGCCCAAGTTCTCAGAACATTCTTTGAGGAAAGTTATTCTGTCAATACAGCCCTCAAAAAACCAACCAAACCACAAAACCAACCCCCAAAGCAAGAAAAAAACCAAAACAAAACCACTTTCCAAGTCACTTATAGACTTCCAGCAGAAAGGACATAAGTTACATGATCTTTTCCACTGAAAAATAGAATTACTAAAAGCAACAGGAAAAAGAATCCTGTGTCTCACTGGGTGTTTGAGTGTCATTGCCAGGCGTGGCTGTGCTCAGGGATAACACACAAGGTCACTACCCAACAGCTGACTCTTCTCCCAGGGAAGTGCTGAATTGGGCAGCCTCTTTTGGGGGATGAAGATTCCCTGCAGCAATAAACTCACTTGTCAGAGATTACTTGAGAATTTATTGAAAACTGCAGATTGACTGGAGGAAATCAATTAATAAGAGCCAGACACACTAAAAGATCTATGTGTGAAGAAAAAAAAAGATTCAGTGCAGATTCTTTACCCCTGCATAATGAAACGCCTGGTTTACACTGTTGATAAGACTTGAGTTTGACAAGTAAAGCACTGATACAAACTTTTCTTGAAATTCATGGTATTGAAAAATAAGTACAGATGAATAATAAGTCTATAACACCTTCAGAAGCAAAGTAGAAGACAGGATGGAAAATGGAAATTCCTCATTCGTATTCCAAACACAGACTTACTGTACCTGCTACTGAGCAACTCCTGCTCCCCTTACCCACATAGTTATTGTTATTTTTCTCATATGCACATCCTGATCAGGTCCCCAACACCCTGTTCCTACCTGCTGGACTCAGGGCCTGGGTGGCTTCACCTGCAGTAGCTCAATTTAATCTCTTGTAGAATTAAATAAATATAAAATTTAAAAAGGCAACGCTTGTCAGAAACCTGTCCCTGTGTCCCAACAGAATATTATAAAAAACAGATCATGTTCTGATAGAAACAGGAGCCCTGTTTTTCTGAGCAGGTGGGATTTCTTTAGCTCAAAGATCTATGATGTTGGAATATCTGTCAGCAGAGAGAAAAAGCCAGTCTCCAACAATGATTTAGTTGCCTTTTTTTTTTTTGTATTTCTGAAACAAAGGCAATATAACACATCTATTTACTGCTGACCTATAAATCATTGATATTCAGCTCTTCAGAGAGCGATCACCCTTGGTGATTTTGTCCTTTGCAGCCCAGTCCTGTGGACTGATCCTCTGAAAAAAAACCCCAAAAGCTACTGGGTTCAGTGGGGCACAGACAGCGAGCACTCAGCAGAACCCCGCCACAGCCTCCTAACTACTGGTACCAGTCTAAAACAATACAGAAAAACTGATATATATCAAGTAAAGAAAAATGTGGTTTTCCCCTGTACACAGCTTAAAATGATGAGATTTTTCAAAGGTTGAATATCACAAAGCAGGAGATGTAAGTCCTGCAGGTTGCTAGGGAACTAAGGAACTGGGCAACTCCCAGACTGGTGGTAGTTTTTCTTAAAGCAATGGTTATGAAGTATATGCACACAGCTAGTGAGGCCAATATACCACAGTTCTGAGGGCAGGTATCTGTCAGCTCATTTCTGTCAGAAGCGGAGCGCTCTGGAAAATCCTTATGAATTGCTCAGGCATAAAATTCTGCAGGATGTGACCAGCAAAGTGAACAAGTGTTTAGTCTAAGAACAACCAAAGGGTAGATGAAAGCAGAGTAGTCTCCTTGCCAAAGCGTGGCTAGAAGAGAGCAGGAGAAATTAATAGCTGAGGACAACGTATCTTAAATTATAATTTTAAATTATTTTCCTTTTTGTGCACGGATACTGTTTCTGCAACTGTTACAGACAGACCCTGGCATCAATGCCTTGGTCTCCAATAGAGCCTACAATAAAAAAGGTAGAAAAAGCAAATAATCTCCATTTCTAAAGCAACACGCTCATAGAATTTTTTTCCTCACCACCCACCCACTTATAAACTGCTCCAAGCTGGGTCTGTCAAGTAGAAAGAGAGACAAAGCAGCCTGGTCTGAAAGGATAGAAAAAGCAAAATCATCTTAACTGGACTGTTAGGCTCATACTCAGCTAAAAATATCTCCTACACAGGACTGCAGCTACGATGAACAAGTTGAGTAGCTTCAAAACTTGTGTCCCCACAGAATAAATGCTTTTAGCAACAACAGCACTAAGTTCTGGCCTTTAAGCTTTGTAGATGGTACCACTGTAAAGAAAGCGAAGGAAGTTAGAAGTTGTTCTTTCCCAGCAGTCTCCTCTGCAAAAGGACTTACTTTGATAGATCTTGGCTGAGTTTCCAGATAGAGTCTTCTTGGTAGACCTGGACATGATCCCCAAACAGCATCAAATGGACAATATCTGCAATGCCAACCAAGTCCACCTGCAATCACAACACACAGCAGAAAATCCAACCTCTGTCAACTTCCACAATCCACTACACATTTCTACTATTTGTGCTTTTACACGTTTAAGTCTGAATTGGTCTTTGTATCAGAATCTTCCAGAGACCTGCTAAGCAAGAAAACTTCAAATTCTGGTCTTATTGTAGGTTCCTAAATAAATACAGTAGTCACAGGCACTCAGCAGCACTGCTAGTCCCTTCCCTTAATGCCAGATTTCATCAGATGGAAAATTCTCTTTATTCAGTAAGTACTGATTAGAGCTTTCCCCAGGCTTTGCAAAATATAACTTAAGAAAATAGAGATTTTGTAAAGGCAACACAGAAACTAAGATGTCCTGCTAAATAGATACTCACCTGATAAGGAAGAGAACTTTTCACCAGAAGCTGTTGTCCGTGAGGGGTCTGACATATTGGGAAGCTGTTGGGCAAACTTACTTGAGCCTGTAATCTCAAATCTAGACTGTGAGAGAAATCCACTATCTTCAGAGCTCTTGCCATCTCATCGTTAGCAAAGGGATCGCAGATCCTGAGCAGAGGAACCAAATGAAGGATCAGACAATCCAACCAACTTTTTTTTTTTAAAAATGAAATTTAACAGTGAAGTGGAGGTGAGTCTTAGCTATGTCAATGCTCCCCTCTGATGGTTAGCTCAAGAACTACTGCTGGAAGGACTACCCTGGATGGGGAACCAGCTGGCAGCTGAAGCTGAGATGATACTGGTATCTCCACGGTAGGCAATGGGAAACACTAATGAGTTAAGAATGACACTGTTTTGATATTTGTCAGAATTATCTGAAACACAGTTGGTGGAATGGGAGAATAGCTACTACTATTCTTCTTACATACTTGTATACTATGAATATATTGTGTAATTTCTACTATGCACCTGTCTAGGGCAGTTTTTACTATCCAAAAAAAAAAAAAACCACCAACATCGTCCTAACTTTTTGGCAGTTTCATTTGGTTTGCATTTGCCAAAGAGAAATCCAGCAGGAGATATTCAAATCCTTTGAGTCACTGTTAGATCAGCAACTTCCAAAACAGGATGTGTGCACCCTACGGCATGTGCAAGACAATCCATTGGGGTGCATTAAGAAAATATTAGAACTTCAGTAGTACATATTATATTTATAGCTTATATAACTTATTTATAAACTATATATAATTATAAAGAAATTATAAATAAAATTTATTGGAGTGTGCATGTTAGATAGCCATAGATTCAAATTTAAAGTTACTAGCTATTTTTAACATCAGTAAAAACTAAGAACAGCCTCGCTGAATTTCTTCCTATGGAATTACATCCGAATCATTAGACATTCCAAAGCTACTGCTTCCCACACTGAGTTCACAGATCACATTCCAAGGGATATGTGATTTTGTTAACGTAATATGGGAAAGTGCTTGAAGAAGAATACTTGATCTGTACATCTACTGATGAGCTGGGCTGCAGCAGAGGCTGCACAATCTGTTTAAGAGACTGTCTGGATATTCCAGTCCCACCTGCCCTTTGTCTTTTAATTTCCTGTTTTTCAGATCCATAAAACCAGAAGGCAAGTTATTTACCAATATCCAATTCTCTGTTCAGTAGAGTTTTACATCATTGTATACTATTTTTATAGAAATAAACAAAGGAAAGGTTTATTCCTAAAGTGTTTTCACTATTTTCAGAATACACTGTAGCCCAAAAAATGGGACTGAAATATCAGTACCCCAACAAAAGAGGAAAATTACAAAAGCACAGGAGCCTCAGCTGAAACAGTATTACATATTCTCCCATATTCATACAAAGAAAGAGACAAACCTGTCTCCCAGGAAGAACACCTCTGGGCTCAGGTCTCCATGGACAATCTCTGCCTTGTGGAGCTTCTCTACCACACCCAGAAGACTATAAACAACCAGTAGGATAACTTCCTTTGTGATGGACTTACACTCACGAATAACATCCTGGAAATAGGGAATAAACATGTACTTATATGCCATTCTACCTTAGATAAGTGAAATATTTATAGCTCCCTTTTTTATCTCCAGTACAGAGATAACGGTCCTCCCCTAAATTCAATATAATCAGATTTTGCCTATGATCAGCCCAGCCCAAATTAAAAAGAATCACGAGCTCTGAGGAGACACTATTATTCAGAAATGGACAAAAGATCAGGAGGAGGAAATTGAACTGAAAGCTGAAATCGCTATTTAATTTGTATCCTATTTATATGCAATAATTCAAAATGCACGTACCAGACTGTATTTAAAATGTAAATCCTTCAGCAAGACACTTAAATGCTATGACCTTGATAGAACAGACTGGAAGACTGGAACTCATTGAAAGATGTCAAGTCAAACAAGAGTTTTAGATGCAAACCTTGTTGTGGAATAACATGTGGTTCTTGGCTCAGGTCACTGATTACTCATGAATAAAGAAAACGTGAAAGATTGTCTCGAGTTTCTCTCTGAGAAGCTCATGATCCATGAATGAGAAACCAGCTCTAAGGCTATAATAAACGGTTCTAATTTGTATATAGACAAAACAAAAACCAGAGGATCTAGACTGCAGGATGAAAGATGTGAAACTGTCTGCAGCAGCAGCATAACAACCAAAACTCATGAGTGTTCCCCATGTAGGAGTTCATGCCTTCTACAGTTGTACTTTGTGTGTTGGTACTGACCCCAAGTGTGAAGCGGTTGATATCCCTGTGCAGGACAGCACAGCCATCGCGATACATGTAACAGCTGCAGCTCTCACTGAAGCTTTGGTCAAAGTCCGTGTTCAAACGCTCCTGTAACTGGAGTGTGATATAAAAATCCCAAGGCACAGGCTGAGAATACACCTACAAGAAGGTACGTAAGAAGAACATTTATTTTTGGAATAAAGCAAAAATTGTTCCTCTTCATATTCTTCTCATATTCTTTCTTTCTTCCCCACTTTGTCAAGGCTCTTCATATTCTTCTCATATTCTTTCTTTCCTCCCCACTTTGTCAAGGCAGACATTTTCCACAGTCAGAAACTTCTAATCTATATCAGCAATTAGAAAGAGGCTTGAAGTAGCAAACTTCATGCAAGGAATTCAGAAGTTAAAACCAAACTTACTAGATTTCACTTCATATTGCCTGAGGAGATCTTAGTATTTCACACTTCTTGTATAATGACCATCGTATATTACCTTTATTGCAAATCCCTTTGCATCCAACTGGGGAAAGTTAGCTGGAACAGCAAAAAACATCTTGTACTCTTCATTGGTCCAATATTCCCACTTGATGCAGTACATCTCATTTCCTGTTATGAAAGTTCACACTCATGAGCTGTCACAGCAAATACACATACCCCAGGTGTTCAAGTTATTCCCCATCTACACCACATGGAACTACTGAGGGTGAATGAAGCATATTTTTTAAAACTAATTAGAAGAGAACTAGATCCCTTGCACTGGAGAGTGCCTGGCATACGTACCGAGCTCCACGTCCTTCTCCAGCTCCATAGCTGGCAGAGCACTGGGCTCCAGGTGAAAAGCTGGAGAAAGGGTCAGTGACTCTGGCATAGGATCTAAAAGCTTTTTACGCTGTTCAGCACTCCACAAGAACTGAGTTTCATCATCATCTAGGGACACAAGGAACAGAAACAGATGAGCTGAAACTCAGTGTTGAGTGTCTGGGACTTGATTATATCTGTCAAGAAACAGCAACCTGGATTATGAGCAGCTTTTTATCTGCATGCTGATTTACTGCAGCACTTTCCAGCAAGTCAATTAATCTCTTCCCAATAGTTTCTTGTGAAGAGAACATAACAGTCTGTGGAGTAGTTTCAGAAATGTTATTTCTGACTATCTCATCATGAGCTCTCAATGATTCTACTGTAGCACCACATAAAATCTATCTTTCACAAGAGACAAAGCTCTGAATTAGATACATCTGCTCAGTCACAGCAGAAGTCAAACCCATTTTGTAAATTAACACTTTTTAAAATTTATGTCCAGAGTAAGTGATCAGTTTGTGATTTTTAAATGAAGGGGTTTATTGAAATTCACTTTCAAATGCAGCAGGGGTTTTATGTAAGAAAAGGAAACAAAAGTTGGACTCCAGTATTGTTTTCTTTCAATAGGGAAAAGAATCGTACTGCAAAGCAACACAGTACCTTACAGCAAAGTTAAGTGTAAATTTAAAACCAAAGTTATGTAACTAGATTTCAAATTCATATTCAGCTTTTTCAATTTAGCACTTATCAGCACATCAGGAGAACATCTAGTATTATTACAGAGAGAAGAAATATTACAACAAAACAAAGCTGTCTTAGAAGTTCTCACTACCATCCATGGAGTTTTTAATTTCAGAATTTGACCTCATTACTCCTACACACTCCCTACTGTAACTCCTTAAATAACTTATCCATCACCTTAATAGTTACATCTTTTGGATGCTGACAAGCACACTATAATGAATACCTCACTGCTGCTTCTGACAAGGGAGACACAAGTTCAGTCACAAGTCAGAGTCATGGGAAATACAGAAAGCAGAATAGAGTACAGGAAGTTGGGAAAAAGCACCGTGGTTTAGTGTCAGCTGCAAGTTATTTGTTGTGAGTGAAACTCAGTTCAGTACTAACCAGTGATGTGTTCAGTGAGACCTCCAGAATCAGTAACCATTTCGGCAGGCAAGCTCTGAGCAAGTTCCAGTTTCTCAGGCATATGCAGGTATTTGATAGCAGATATTTGTGTAACAGAGGAAAGAGAAGATCCTGAGGAGACAGAAGAACCTGACGAGCGAGTATCCTCCACGCTTGCTTCCATGATTGGGCTGGAAATAGAGTCATCAAGTATTCAGACTTTAAGACAGCGTCTGGAGAATGCCAGCCTAGTGACTAGGAAAGGCTACTGTGCACTCCAGACTTCTTTATGTTAAAGAAACACTTTCCCATCCTTAGTGGAAAACCAATACTTATGTCACAGCTTCATTTTAGCTTCAATGATTGTTTATACTCAGAATCTCAGCCTACAGATTAATTTTATTTTCTCTTCCACTAAATACAACTGCCACAACAGGAGACATACTGAATATTTAATACTCCATTAGCTACCAAAATTCAGAGCTACAGTGCTTTTAAAGCAGCAGAGGGTTGGGTGGGAAATAACTCTTGCTCTTCCTTCCTAATTATAATCAGCACGGTTTCCCGGGGAACTCGCCAAGTAAACAAACCCTTTCAGCATGGCATAGGTGTTTACATGCTAACAGCTAGCAAATCAAACTCAGTTCCAAATTAAGAAAACACCATACAACAGATGCTTTTCTCTTGACGATGATAAGAAACAGCAGGTTGTTTGCCAGTTTTCATCTTCTCTCTAGCTTTTCTCCTCTGTAGGAGAAACCTAAGCCGTAATCACAGATTCCACATGCTAAAATAACTACCGAAGCATATGAGTATAAAAGGAACTGATAATTCTGCTTTTAATCTCTGGTTACACAGACAGAATGTGCTTCTTTGCAAGCTATTTGGTAGAAAAAACATGGGCTTAAGTCCTGCAGCAGTAATGCTGAAAAGCCAAACAGGCCTGCTATTACATCCTAAATCTACTCAAGGCAAAACGGACCCTAAGCAAGAGAAATGGCTGTTTTCAGTATATTCTCATCTCTTCAGAAGTTTGTTTCTTCAGCAACAGAACAGTAAAACCACAACCAATGAAAGACACAGGAAAAGGGGCTCAAGATGCTTTGCTGTTAATTACCTCAGTTTTTTTATGCAAAGAGCTTCGTTGTATGCTCCCTCACAAACCAGGGTTTCCTGATTCAGAGGGGCACCCTTTGGTTCTGGACAGTCTTCCTTCAGGAGAGCCTGTGGAAAAGCCGGATCTGGGACTCTCTGAGCTGCCACCCCATGGAAGGGTGTTGAGGCCAGATGGGCAGCCCTGACAAAGTCACATGTGTCTTCTGGGTTGGCACAGAGGGTTTTGTGCTTATAGGAGCCCGTCACTATTGCATCTTCAGTCAAAGGCTCAATTCCATTCAGATCATCCTGAAAAAAGTAGGAATAGATGGTGAAAAACCTGGAGATTTTATGTAAAATTTTATTTTAATTCATTTAAACATTTCTCTTCCCCCTTTCTTCCACCCCACCACCTTCCAACATGAAACTGACACTCAGTCTTCATGTACTCTACTTTATATTGCTCAAATTGAGTAACTGAACCCTAACTGTAATATAATTGCATATTTTTCCAAATAGAAAGGGTGGCTTTGTCACCCTCTAGACTGCTGCAGAGCTGCCACGAACTGTTACAGGCTGCTTATCTACCATCCCAAAAGTGCATTTCAGTTCAGTTATAAGCACAATATTGAAGTGTTGACTGAAACGTTTGGTATCAAAGACACATAGAACATGTAAAGCAGAACTATGTAGTTATCCAGACTGACTCTAGAACCAAAACCAGCATGACCTCTACCATGCTGAACCCTGCTAAGTATATTTCATATTATAGCTGTACATAAAATCCTCCTCAGCTCAGAGTAAAATCCTCTCGCTCAACCAGGCTAAAGGTCTATTGTGACATGCAGTAACCAAGTCCTTTGGTGAGGCAGCAACTACCACCTCTACGGAGAGCTTTACCAACACCTGCAAGACTGCCACATAAAGACATATTGCTCAGTAAAAGAGGTTAAAAGGTTTAAGGGAGTGAAGCGTATGGCTCTGGATGAGGAGCACAGGAGCCAAAATGTGTGTGTAGATGCATGGCAGGAGAGCAGATGAAACAGGAGGCAGTGTTTGAGACTCTTCATCACACAAACTTTTTCAAGTTTTAGCATGAGCAATCCTGGCCACTAATCAGTTGCTGAAACTTTGGAAGGCTCCTTACAATCACCTCTGTATCAGCCACCTTAAAGCCTAATGAAAAGATTACACTAGAAATATCATGTTAACATCGTCCAATTCAAGTATTGCCATGCCAGAGAGAAGTTAAGAATCCTCTCTTCTCACACACGTCAGTCCAGCCAATCTTGCTCAGTTCAACAGTGGGACATTGTGTTGGTTTCTGCTTGACAGAAAAACCTCAATTGTTCCCTTACACAGGCTTCTGGGGATATGTTCTCCTTTGCAGCTAGGGAATCTGAAGGTTTCCGAACAGCAAGAGGGCGCCGGGCACTTTTCTGTGTACGATCTGCAGAACAACTAAGATAAAGTTACATTCCATTAAATATTTGTTAAAGTAACTTCCAATCTTCAACAAAGATTCCTCTCAAGAGTTTAAGTCTAATGACAATTTCAGTCTACCACTCCCTACTACACAACTACCAGTAAACTGCAACACATGCACCTCTCCAGAATGAAAAGCAGCTCAAATAGTTGTAGATTGAGGAGGAACAACAGGAGATTTTCTCATCATGGACTTCCCAAGCAGAGTAATGAACTACAACCAAAAAAAAATACAAATCTGAACAAAACCCCCCCCACCACCACCCCACATCCATTCAAGAAACAGTGTGGTATTTCAGCTGCTACAGAAAGTGGTTTGATACTTCAGTTTTCCCTCCCTCTGAAATCTAGGCCTTGAATAATTCTACCTTATATTCTGATTTGCCAAAGTAGAAGATTCATCAAATATGGAGAAAAACGTAGCAGGATCTGGTTGGAGAAGATGACCTACATCTGTAAAGAAAAACCAAGAGGCTCTATTGTATCAATAGTTTTTCCACAACCATGTATCTACTGCTACTTAAAACATTTTATTTGCAGTCTTAAAAATACCAGTCCTAGCAGGAAGTTAGAGAACTGACATTTAAAGAAATGTGTTAAAAAAGGTTTGGTTTTGTCATGTTAATGACCCACACCTTTACCACCAGATTGCATTACCCAGCTCTTTGTAGAATACACTTCAGAATCTGTACCTTTTTTAACAGGGCTGGTCTCATCTCTCTGTTTCTCCTGTTCATCCTCCGAGTCTAAAAACACATTTCCCGTTTGTGCATCCAGGCATACATCAGGAGACTGGAAAACCTCTGTCAACAATAATAACAACACTCAATTCAGGTCAAAAGTACATTTTTTCAGTGCACACCCTTCCCAGCAACAACACTGAATATATAATTTCTGATTGTGTTCCTCTACCAAATCCTCTGAGGAAAAATGGACTTAAGGTAGTATCAATCTTAATGGTAACTTTTTTACAGATTTTAATAAGACTGCTTATATGAAAGCATGAAGAAAGCTCTTCAGCTATTAAAAGAAATACATTCTTCTGCTTGAAAATCCTTTCAAACAGTGACACTTCTCAGACCTCAGATGCTCGGTCTTTTGCTGAATGTGGTTAAAGGCAATACTTGCATGTTCTCATTTTCATTTTAATCCACCTACACTTTTTTTCCCAGTTTGTTGCAGTCTTGCCATTCATATAAAAGAACACTTCCCTTTAACATGGCTTTCTCCATCATAAAAAATTCAAATACTTACCTTCAGAACAAGATGGTTTATGTAGCTTAGTATCTTCAGAGACCTGGAATTCACTGTGAAAATGATACAAACTTGGTTTTTATATTTTACACACCTTCACAAAACATAAGTTTGTAAACAAGACAAGCCAAGCTGACTTATGCTACTTGTAAGAAGCTAAGATTCTTCAGACAAATAATTGAAAATATAAAAAGGCAAATTAGGCATCTGTCTGTAACCAGGATGTCTAAGATATATTCCATTTGTGACTCATGTTACTCATAACTAATTATCTCCACAAGTTTTCCCATTACTGGCCAAGATGATCCTGTATTACCTTTGCAACTGAGGCTGCTTCTCCCCAGCTTCTGTTGCGCTGGAAGAAGTAAATCCTTGCAGTCCCAAAGGTGGTGAAGCTTCCATTATCTCTGTTGGCTGTAAAGGTAAAACCATATTTTGGTTCTACAGTGATGGCATCACAAGCCATACAACAAGGTTCTGAGAACATAATGAAAATCCTGTGTAGGTCATTAAAGCCCTGATGGATTGATTATGAGTCGTTTTTAGCCATTTTCATTTGTACTTAATTTAGTTGCATTAAAAAAAAGTCCATTCTTCTTGCTTAGTGCAATTACAATGCATAATTTTACTCTTTGCAACCATTTGTAACTTTCACAGGAGATTATAGTTATACTGCAACTATTGAAGACATATGTAAGCAATTACATAGCTTACATCATAGTCATAACACTCTTTATGTCAATATTTACAGTATTTACTACTAGGGCATTGTTTAGGAAATAGGAAAGGAGGGGACAGAGAACATTTTTTATTAGCCTAACTGATGAAGTTGGGAAAAGCTTTAAAATAACTTTTACTTGTTATTTGCAACCTCTAAGAAAACTGGGATCTAAGCACACCTAGCAGTGACACACTAAAGTATACTTGCTTGAAAAATACTCTGCTCAAGACTTCTCTGCATAGAAAAGGGAAAAAAATCATCTAATGCATAATAGAGGACACTACTGTCTCTTAGAGACAAACTGGATATGGCTTTGTGTACTTATCCCTTGGCTGAGGATAGAGTTAATTTTCATCATAGTAGCTGGTATGGTGATGTTTTGGATTTTTGACCCAAACAATGTTGATAACTCAGTGGGGTTTTGGCTGTTGCTGAGCAGTGCTTACACAGCATCAAGGTCTCCTGTCCTTCCTGCTGCCACCCCAGCTAACAGGCTAGGGACACACAACAAGGTGGGAGGGGACACAGCCCAGGCACCTGACCCCGACTGACCAAAAGGACACTCCATACCATATTACACCATCTCAGCAATAAAATCTGGAGGAATGGGGGACACTCAGAATTATGGCATTCATCTTCCCAAGTAATCATTATGCAGGATGAAGGTCTGCTTTCCTGGAAATGGCTAAACACCTGGCTGCCCATGGGAAGTAGTGAATTCATGTCATCTTTTGCTTTGCTTGCATGCACAGCTTTTGGTTCACCTGGCTGAGCAGTGCTTACACAGCATCAAGGTCTCCTGTCCTTCCTGCTGCCACCCCAGCTAACAGGCTAGGGACACACAACAAGGTGGGAGGGGACACAGCCCAGGCACCTGACCCCGACTGACCAAAAGGACACTCCATACCATATTACACCATCTCAGCAATAAAATCTGGAGGAATGGGGGACACTCAGAATTATGGCATTCATCTTCCCAAGTAATCATTATGCAGGATGAAGGTCTGCTTTCCTGGAAATGGCTAAACACCTGGCTGCCCATGGGAAGTAGTGAATTCATGTCATCTTTTGCTTTGCTTGCATGCACAG
The DNA here is from genome assembly GCF_001431845.1 of Calidris pugnax. Classification (NCBI taxonomy): domain Eukaryota; kingdom Metazoa; phylum Chordata; class Aves; order Charadriiformes; family Scolopacidae; genus Calidris; species Calidris pugnax. Next base: position 284,838 of record NW_015090829.1, on the reverse strand, counting down.
CTTTTGGTTCACCTGTTGAACTGTCCTTATCTCAACCCATGAGTTTTCTCACTTCTTCCCTACCAATTCTCTCCCCATCTCATTGAGGGGGAGCAAGCAAGCTGGAGTGTGGTGCTTAGTTGCCTGCCAGGGTTAGTGCACCCCACTTTGCAACCCTTCACTTCTTCCCCTACTTCCAGCTTCCTTCTGTCTTCTTTTGCACAACAAATTCTTGATATAAAGGGAAACTGCCACGAACAGAGCTTAAGAAAGAACAATTTGCCCTTAAGTATTTGGCATAGCTTTACTTAAAAAAAAGTATAAGTTTATAGCTTATTATAACAATACTTGTAAAGTAACATTACAAAACTTAAAGTCTTTGATTTACATCCCTATAGCGAAAGGATATGGCTTGGGGACAAGTCAGGGAGAAGAAAAGAAATATTTCTCTGACCATTCATTTACTGGGCAATGTCCTGTGTACAGTACACTGCGGCATCCTTTCAAAGGAACTCTAAGAAGTGTTAGCCAAAAAAAAAAAAAACCCCAGAGATTATTCATCCTTTGGTAGTTTTATTTAAACTAGTATCTGTTCATAAAAGAACAGTTAAATGAGGACAATACCTGTTCACATGGTTGTTGCTGCTTGTCCTCTTTCTTCTTTAATTTCTTCTCCAGCTCCTCAATTTTCTTTTGTATTTCTTCCTTCTTCTGTGCTATGGCCTGCATCTCCTCTGAGGAAGGAAAGCTTATAAGGCACAAGGCACGCTTCACATGCAATCTGTGGCTAATCCTAAATTATTTTTACCGGGGATAAAACCTCTGGTTTTCTTTCCCTGTTTCACGTAAAGCTGACAGATGCAGTTAAATATGCCTCAGAGCAGTTAAATAACTATTCCAGTAGAAAAAGAAAAGCAGCTGCAATACCCTACAGATGTATGCTGATAAGAAGTAACTCTAATTTCATTATTCCATCTCAGAACATCTTATGCCATCCCATATGGAACCATACCTTCAGTTTTCTTTTTTGCTTTCTTTCTGTAGATTTCAGCTCGAATCTCTTCCAAAGAAAACTCTTCTACTCCAGCATAAACCTTCTCTTTACAGTACATCACCATCTCTTTCTTTTCTTGAGTATCCTGCTGGTGATTTTGCACTCGCTGTAGTGGATCCTCCTCTTTCTCAGGTTTGCGAGCGCTTAAAACATGGTTTATGGTGGGTTCAATTTTGCAGGGAGTCCTGAAAAAACACGCAGTTATTACTTTGATTTTATGTACTTCACTGTAACATGGAAAAGCAAGCATAGGAGAGAAAATAAAATCTAGTTGTAGAATAGCGTAAAGACATTCTGTTCTGTTGGCAGAAAAAAAGCAAGAAAAATGGAATGATAGTACACAAGAGGCAAGGATACCGACTCAGAATCATATAATTAAAAAAACATACCAAAAAATCTCAAAACCAAGTATTAATAAAGCCCAGTCAAGAGCAAATAAAATTCTTATGATACTCTGAATTGCTCTGCATTCTGGAGCGTGATCCATGTTTACTTCAGCTCCATTGATCTGTGTGACCATAGAGGTGACAAGTCCCTAATCATCCTACAAAACAGAGTTTATCAGGCAGAATGAAGGGGGAGAGCGGGGCAGAGAATCAGCGGGACTTAATGATAGATCTTGGACTAGATTAAGGCTGGCATTTTAGGTTAAGAAAAAAAGGGAAGATTGAAGATGCAGTAAGAAGGGAATTTGCTCAAGGAGAATGTTTTGCATGTTGAGTGACGGAAATGAAGTGCCTCATTACAAAAAAACAAATACAGAAAAAAAATCCACAAAAACCACCCCATCACTGCACAGTGAAAGGAGTCAGCAGCAGCCAATTTCTTAACTTAAATGTGCTTTCTGAAAGTGCTATATCCTAATTTCAGGAGAGAAGAACCAGAATTTGTACAATTCTACAGGTACCAGTAATCCAAATGACTCCAGCAATTATCTGTGCCTCAAATGAGAGCAACTGACCTAAAAAAATGTGTTTAGTGTAGTTTGGGTAAACAGCGAGTTCTAAAGAAACACAGTGCACAGTTCCAAGACATTTGTTTTGTTTTGCACATGAATGGACTCACAACCCAGAAACTCTTTGGGAGATGATGATGCCCCAAGGTGCTCCTAATAGTTGGGGGGCTTTTTGAAGATTTTTGTGGGGTGAGGAGGGTTATTACCACGATCACTACAGGGCCCTTCTGCCCAAACCTCTGGATGACAACTGATGACATGACTTGCATCATGTTTACACAGATTCAACATAACACTTTCAGACTTGATTTAGTTGACAACCATGACATCTCATGAGGAAATGGAATCAAAGGCAGAAAAAAATAATTTGCCCTTAAGCTTTCAACTATATAGCATAAAACTACCTACAAACTCTCTGCTCAAGTGGCTTAGAGCTAATTTAGTGTGCTCTTCAGTTCCCACCCGCTCCTTTTTCCCTGGTATAAAAAGATGCTGCCTTCTGTAAATAATAAATCTTCATCCGAGAGATCATCATGTCAAGAGATTTAATTCTTCAGCATCACTGACTTTTAGGAGCAAGAAATAGTCTTATAGCTTAGTCAGAAATTTAATTTTTTAGATATTCTTAAATTACGGTATGTCCTTGGTCAGAGCTATTCTGCAATCCACATGCAACAAAACCCCACAGGAATAATCCATGCTGTTAGGCACCTCTCAGCATTCTTTGATTAGACACAATTGTGAGCCATGGAAGCTGGCTGTGATATCAAACATTCTTTTCCACCTCTCTCTCAGGAAAAGCCTACGTTTTCTATGGCCATCATTAGCCACAGAAAAAAGAAAGGTAAGCAGCTTTATAAACTAATGCTTTTTCCTCTGTTCTGACAGAACAGAGCAACTCCATCTTCTGGGATTTATCAGCATTTCAGTGAGCACTGCACAAGCAGGAAGGTAATTTCAGGCAAAACAGCACCCTCCTCTGTGACCTAAGCAACACTGTTGTCATGGAAACTTTGATGGCTTGTTTTAGAATAAAAAAAAATAGATTGCGCACAGAGTTCCCAAGATAGAGGAAAACAGCAATAAGCCTGTCTTAATTCAGGGCTGCTTTCATACCAAAGAGCATCCTAGGAGAGGTAACTGGGTTTGTGTAAACACACTGAGATAAACTATTAAATTAATTAGCATATATAAATATCATATAGGCTCCCACATAATGAGCAGCTATAGTCAAAGACATCCCATGTCCTTGTGCATCCTGCGCCGAAGCCTCTGCCATCAAGTGAAAGCAGGAAGAGCTTCCAGGTTGACAGACTTTAAGTTCTCACAGATCTGGAGGTTTGGCTATTTGGCAACATGAGGCAGAATCTTACGAAGCAGCATTGATAACTTCAAATGCAAATCCCATTTCAAACCCAAGTGAAGACTCACATGACTTGCTGCTGAGCTGACTCTTCCACATACGGGGTGAAACTGGGCAGTGGGTAGGGCACTTCTGAACCGGAATGTGCACCCCTGCGAGGACGCTGAGGAAGGAAAAGTCAACGTTAAACTTAAAGATTCATTTTTACATTCTACATTCCTCTGTACTTTGTAGGTTTTGTTATTTAAAAAAAAATTAAACCAGATAGACTTTTCCAAAATTAATTTCCAAGACTAAACCCATTCTGATACATAAACAGTTACAGAGCATCAGCTGAGTACTAGCACCTATAAAAAACAAGGCACTCCTATGTGTCCTCATCAGCACCTAGTTTCTATTCCTCTGAGGGAATGCTGGTCAAGCAGGGTATTCCAGCTGCTCCTCTTGTTTGTTTTCCAGAAATGCTATAGTCCTCATTTTTCAGCCAAGACTGATCCAATTCTATGACAGTATTTCTTCTGCTGTCCACCAAGAACCTCCAAGACTTCACCATTTTCCTCTCAGAGGCTACTCCAACCCCACAAAAATCCCTTTAACTGATTCTGGGGTCCTTTACTTAACATCAGACAGTTGGAATTTAGTCTCACAACATGCTACTCTCTGCCTGTTTGAAATCCCATTTAGACTCTTAAGCAGAGAAAGTCAGCTGGTGGGGATATTTCACAAGTGACCTCTTTTTTCCACTATTTTTCACACTGTTTACTTCGCCATCTTCACATCGGCAATAAAAGGGAGGCCTCTTTCCTCTGTGCAGCTTTTAATATCTTGAAGCATTCACAAAAAGTTATTCTTTCATTGCAATACAAGCCAGAATGAGCATCATACTTCAGGGAAGGGGAAGTAAATATCCTTGACTCTTCTGCTAGTAGCAGGTTTTTTTAAAATCACTTTTAACAAATTTCATTAAAGGGGGAAACAGAGACAACTCTAAGGACAGGCAGTAAAAGAATACAGAAGCTTTTGGGGACCAGAATGTGTTAAGCAGCCCAAACCAAGGCAACTGATAAAAGCAGGTTTACATTAATAATTCCTCCTCCTCGTTCTTCTGAGTCAAATTAAACCTGTGATTTCCTAAACTTGTCCATTCACTTAATAAAACTACTTATATCTGGTAGTAATTATTCCTGGAGTTTCCATGAATTTCAGCACATTTGCTTCCCTCCCTTCACCCTAGGTTTTTGTTTCAAAGCTTCACTTATAACAACTTCCATGAGAAGGCTAAAATATTTTTATCATCTCATTAGTTTCCACTCTTCCCCTCTAATCTACAAAGAGAGGAGAAACAATTAAAGACCTATCAAACAAACTCGATTTCACAGGATTAGTTTCCTTCAGATAGTGTCTTGGATCATTTCTCTCGAACAGCTTGTATACCTGTAACACAGCTATTTCTTGTCATGTCTCCAGCATTAGCTGAAACCATTGGAATCTACATTCTGTCATCCTGTTGTCAGGATAAATATTCCATTGATACAGTAATTCTTCAATTCTTTTGATCTCCACTCCTCTGCTTTCCTCACAAGCACTTCAAAACAGCCTTGCAGAATGCTCTACATGCCTTATTTTCATAAGACGACAGGCAACAAGTTCTTCCTCTTCAGGTGGTATCGTATTATATAGATTTAACTCTTGCTCTTCTTTCTCACATAATTAACTAATCCCTGGCTTCTCTCCCTCTCTTTGACTAGTGTCTTCCCTCTTAGATTCCTTTTCTGCCCTCCCAACATTTTGGTAGGCCATCTCTACAAATTTTTCTGGTTAGCAAGAATTATAATTTCTTGATTTAAGAATTCTAGAGAGTTGGGTTTTTTTAAACTTATTCTAGCAAGATCATTTTGCTAAACTCGAATAGGTTATGCATACCCGGAGACTCTTTAGGAAGAAGCAAGGAAGATCCATAGTTACAAATAGACACAAGCCCCAGGCGAGGGAGAAAGCTTTGTCTCAGGGATCAGCAGCAGTCACCAGCTTACACAAACCTTGCTCCTTTTTTGCCAGTGTATTTTGAGACTCCTTACCCTGCCGGAGTTCCAAGGTCCTGCACTCAGTTCATTCTCCTTTGCCCTCGGAGCTGGAGGTGCTGCCCATGGCTGTGGTGTAACCACAGGAATCTCAGGTCCAGAAGCTGAATTTTCATCAAACACAGCAAAACCCGCGTTATTTGAAAGTTGCTGGGAAGTTGGAGTCTGGAAGCTTCTGGTTTGGTTCCTGGCTATAAGCAAAAAGATTTATGCAAATTAGCCTTTAACTAACACACTAAGTGCAAATTCCACAACAAGATCTAATTCTTCCAATAATAATAATAGGTGGTTTCAGCAACTGAATGTACCTTTAAGTGCATCTCCTACACGACTAATTGGGGCTCTCACTTTTTTCTTCCCCCTGCCTTTTAGTTCTGCCAATGAGCTTCTCTGAGGTTCTGCAGCTCCCAGAAGACCTGTATCACTTTCATCAGAAGTTTCCTCAAGCCCCAGTAGTGCCTGCCGAGAAACACGGGTCTGAAACTGCCTGAGAAAAACAGTGAAGAAGTCAGCACAAAATTCACTGCACCGGGTATACACTGAAGCACATAAGATTTCTCTAAGTTCTTTGCTTTAACTGGAAGCTTACCTGTGATGGGACTGGAGTTTGTCCAAAGGCTCAGCCTTGCGCTGAAGACCTTCCTGGAATATCAGATCTGCTTTCTTAAAACTTCCTCTTGCCTCCAGTACTTCTGCCCAGGTGATGTAGAGAAGGGCCAGTGTTGTGCCAATTTCCTGGCTGTGTAGGTAACTGTACAGATCCAAGGGCTCGTTACAAAGATCTCCCTGAAACAACCAAATTACTTCAGTAATTGCATTTGACCACACAGGATTCCAAGTTGCATTTTGATGCCTCCTGCAAGACCCCATTAATTTCAACACAAGTCTTACAGGAGCAGTTGTAGGGCCAGGACATAGGATTGTATCATGTCACAGTGCACAAGGTAAAGGAAAGGAATTCAGGAGGAGAATAACAACAAATAGAAAAACCTCTGACTGCATATATATATTTGTCAATATTATTACCAATCCCTTAATTCTAGCCCACATATTCAGTCATTTCTTCAATTTTTTTTTTAACAATCCCTTAATTCTAGCCCACATATTCAGTTATTTCTTCAATTTTTTTTTCTGAGATAATTCAATGATTGAATTATGTCATGTAAGTATTGCTGAGAGTAATTATTTTATCTTTATCTCAAGTACAACATATTTATTACCAGTTTTGGAACTGATAAATCAGCTCAGGAAGCTAAAGCTCGAGAAAAGCTGCTTTAAGAAGATGAGAACAACAACAAAAACTATAGCAATGGGAGACAGGGCAAGACGAGAACACACTCAGCTTGGTTTTGGTTAAACACGGGATGTGGAGACGAGACAGTTACAAGTTAGAATAACTGCTAAGACAGATATAACACCTAAAGTGTATCTTTAAATCACTTCCTTTTCTCCTTAAGTAAACAGACAGTTACAAGTTAGAATAACTGCTAAGATATAACACCTAAAGCGTATCTTTAGATCGCTTCCTTTTCTCCTTAAATAAATAATCAAGCTCTACACATTCAAACTATCTTTTCCAAAAGAAGACTCATGGACTTTGTAGCTGTCCAAACTGAATGATCCTAAAAAAGGTCAAAAGATGCTACTGAAAATGAGAAGCATAATTCAGGAGTAGGTAACACGTTTGCGGAGATATTCCTAATATTGCACCAGTTGCACAACATATTCTTGACTCTGTTGTTTCAAAAATTAGCTTAACAGTGTGCAAACGACATGACAAGTACCAAGAGATATTCACAAAACACTCACAAACTTGAGCCAGAGGTTGAGATAGCGAGGATCGTTGTAGTATTGCCGCTGTTCATTGAGCGCTTTCACTGCCCTTTCCAGTATTGCAGAGAGATTACTCTCCTTTCCACCCTGGGGGAAGGTTTGCTCTGTCCACTTGATGTACCTAGAGATGGAATATATTCATGGCAAATCAGTTCTGAGTAAGAGACAAAGCTTCTGTTTCTGTACAATGTAAGATTTAGACAAAAAAAACAGGCCTAGTATTGAAACACACACATTACTCAAGAAAACCCTGTCAAAGCATTTATCTTTTAATGAGTTTCTTGTTAAATTATTTTTTACTAAGCTTTTACAAGGATATCTGACCTTTCTAGTCTTTCTTCTGAAATAGAAGGAAACTTACCGGTCCCAGACATCCAGGGGATCATCTCCAGAGTAAAATCGGATTTCTGATTCAAACTCCCTGAAGAAAAAAAAAATTATCCAACCAATACATACATGTGTATAACTGCAAAGATACTTTCTACACTATAAACTAAGACCTTCACTCTCACTCATACCATTGTGCAGGTCTGTAAAAAATGAAGGCTAGGTTAGCATGTATTTAGACTTCTGCTTTTACTGAGACCAGAAGACTAAATAAAAAAAAAACTTTTGCACTCTTCTTCAAAGTCAAAGCACTGGGAAACATACCACTATTTAACAAGAAAAGATATGCATCTTTCCAAAGGAAATTTCCAAGAATTTCTACAACCTCAAAGCTCATATGGTGTCCCTTGACAGAATGCTTGTTCTATTTTGAAGAGTTATTAGCAAACAGATATATAATGAAGTCTAATTTTTACATGAAACATCCCTTATTTAAGTATAGAGGGAGGCTGGAATGATGGTGGGTGATGGAAAAGCCTGATGATCAGACAACTACAGAAGGGCACCAGACATCTCAGTGGCCACACTGAAATTCTTCAACTCCTTTGCACCAGTCCATCCCTACAACACGATTTCAGCCCCAGGCAGCACATCAGCTTACCAACAGGGCATGAAAAGTTGAGGATCAGACAACAGAAATATAACTGAATAGGTTTGGGACACAAGATACCCCTTGAAGTTACACAGTCATATCTGCAGAACACTGTACACAAGGCAGACCAAGCCCACACTGACTCTGCCCACTCAGCTGTCTCAGCAATCCAGAGAAAACCTACAGAAACACCTGTATTGTGTCTACATTATGATAATAGAAGTATCTATCTCCTAAGAAATACCCTATTTCAATAGATTATTGTAGGAAAGACAAAACAAGCTCTCCTCCTTGTAACCTTCATGTATTTTTCTTAGTGAGTACGTTTACAAGCACAACCAAATCTCCCTAATCTTTGTAGTTTAAATGCTCCATTGCAAACTTTAAAATATTAGTCTATACTGTGGAGCACCCCCAGGACGGCGCCCTAAATACCTGGAGTGTGAAAGTAGCATAGACATCAGTTACTAAACTTCTTTTATGCTTTTATTATGAGATTAGTACCATTAAATAAGACATAGAAAAGTTGATGAGGAGGCAGGAAGACAAGGGAAAAGGTTTCAAAACATTGCTCACTGTTTTTTGAGCTGAACAGCAGTGTGGCTGGAGGCCTCCTGCTGAGCCAGTGCTTCCTGCAAGGTGGACATGACACGGCCCTGCCGGAGGGGCTGCACATTCTCTTTGCTCAGCTCCCACTCATCGTTGCAGTCCTGTGACATGACAGCCTCTCCTTTAAAGTCTGCATTAACAACAAAAACAATAAGGAGTGCATTCATTAGGTAGGATAATAACCTGAAACCTGACAGATCCAGCTGTCATTAGCTGATCACAGAATGGTTTGGGTTGGAAGGGACCTTAAAGCCCCCCCAGTGCCAACCCCTGCCCTGGGCAGGGACACCTCCCACCAGCCCAGGTTGCTCCAAGCCCCCTCCAACCTGCCCTTGAACCCCTCCAGGGATGGGGCAGCCACAGCTTCTCTGGCCAACCTGGGCCAGGCTCTCACCACCCTCACACCAAACAAGTTCTTCCCCACATCTCAGCTCCATCTCCCCTCTTTCAGTGTCAAACCCTTCCCCCTCCTCCTAGGGCTCCCCTCCCTGATCCAGAGTCCCTCCCCATCTCTCCTGGAGCCCCTTGAAGAACTGGAAGGGGCTCCAAGGTCTCCCCGGAGCCTTCTCTTCTCCAGGCTGAACCCCCCAACTCTCTCAGCCCCCCTCCCAGCAGAGGGGCTCCAGCCCTCCCAGCATCTCCAGGGCCTGCTCTGGGCTCATATGGATCCACCACACACATTCTGTGCAGCTGTAAGTTTATGTCCCCAACTTTTAGAGGGAATTTTCTTCCATAGGAAGCACACGAAACAAGAGCTAAGCACTTCTTCACAATCAAGAATCTCGGGCAGGCGATGTTAGCAGGAAAAGCTACTAAGATTAAGTTTCCCTCCCCACCTGCGTACTCCCTTCCTTCCCCCGAGGTTACCACCCTCTCCGAGGCTGGCGAGCGGCGACCTCCAGCCGAGGGGAGCCCGGGCAGCACCGCAAACCGGGCCGGGCCGCTCCGGCTCTTCACCTACAAGTGCTTGCTGCGGGCCGGCAGCACGGGCGAGCCCCCACCCCCGCCTCCCCGCGGTGAGGGGACGCCCGGAGAGGACGAGGGCTGCGGCAGAGACTCTCCCGCACCCCCTGCAATCGGGCAGGCTCCCCGCTACTACGGAGCGGGAGGAGAAGCCGTTTGCCAGGCGGTTCCAGGACAGCGGCTCGTCCCCGGGCCGCACCCCCGCCCCTCTTCCCTCAGGCCGGGCTGAGGGGCTCTGCCGGCAGCCACCGGGGGAAGGAGGAAGGCTGCCCTCCCTCAGCCGCCCGCCACAGCCACACGCACCGAGCGCAACGGTCCCCGGTCCGCAGCAAACGCACGAGCCCCGCACCGGTAACGGCAGCCCCGGCCTCGGCCCCCTTCAAAATTCAAACTCCAACCGCCGCCAGCCTCCTCCCCATTGGCCGGCCCCGGCACCATGCCCCTGTCTGATTGGTCCCGCCGCCAGCCGGCCCCGCCCCGCCGCTGCATCACGGGAGGTGCCGTTTACCTCAGGCGGCTCGCGCCGCCGCGTGCCGGCAGGGAGAAGTGCAGGGTTAATTTTCTAATTAATGACCTTATAATTGGTCTCATCTGAAAGGCAGCTGTCACCACGAAGAGCATTCCTGCTCCCGTGTGTTCCCGTCGTTTCCCTTGCCCGGCTCTGGCCTGACGGGGCTCTGCTGACGACCGAGCTCTGCTGATTTCTCCTCGTTATTTCTCTGCCTCAAACCCAGAAAATAATTGTTTTGTTTTCCCTGAGGGTAGCACTCTTTTTGGCATGCAACTGGCCATTAGCTCGACTTTGTTACCCCAGAAAACCTCGCTTTTTAGGCATCTCTGTCAAATACAATGCAGCATTTGAGCTCCACAAGCTGCATCCAAGTAACTGCTTTGGTCAGAAGCAAAAGGTCTATGGGGAGGGACAGTTCAGCCCCAGCAGCACTATTGCTGAGCTCGTGTGGTGCTCAGCACGGTTAATTGCCTTCTCTCCTGCAGAATTCCAAGAGAGAATTAATTAGGCCAACAGGCTGCAGTAATATTGTCCTACTGCTTCCAGTGCCAGAGCAAGATTCTTCTCGTCTGCTTTTAATTACATGGCATAGGCATGTCCCCAGTTAGTAACTTAATAAGGCGGCTGAAGACAGGCTGAGAGAGTTGGGGAGGTTCAGCCTGGAGAAGAGAAGGCTCCGGGGACATCTTCCAGCCCCTTCCAGTCCCTAAAGAAGGGGGGCTCCAGTTGAGATCTAAATAAAATCCAGTATCTTCAGGATCTTAAGCGTACAGATGTGTTGCTACCTTCTGCAGTCTGAAATATGAGGCAGCTGCAAAAAAAATTTGCCTTAGACATGGACAGAAAATTCCTCTGGGTGATATAGATTAGCTGCCTCCTCTTATTGGAGAGGTGATCAATAAAAAAAATTCTCATAAAGCAAATTGAATATTTTATGGGTAAAAAGTGATTTTTTTCTTCACAAGTAACCTTAATAACTCACAGACTCTGAAGGAATTTGTGATGCCTGTGAGTTATGAAACTTTCATACTCAGAAGAAATGTAATAATCACCCTTCACATTTCAGATATTCTATAGCATTCACATGGTATCAATAAAAGGCACGAGTCCTCTTGCGAGTGCAAGTATGCAAAGGAAACACACAGGATAATCAGAACCTGATAGTTGTTTTGGGTTGGGTTTTTTCTTGAGAAGAGGTGCCTAGATTAAAGACGAACTGTGATCATGTCCTTGATGGGTGATTCTTTCTTCACTAAGCAAGCAAGAAATACATGACATACATACCTAAAAAGGATAGATGGCCTTATATCCCCCTAATAAATCTGTTATTGATATACCTGAACAGTTAACATACTTATCCTACAGTAAAATACTTAATGTTTGCATAAAGATATATAAATCCAAACATAACACCAGACGTGATAGGGTCTCTTAAATTTTTCAGCTGTTCCATTAAGACTTATCGTACACGTGTTTATCTGCATTTACACAACATCAAGGTGAGAAACAGAAGTGCAGTGTCTGTCATTTATCACAGCGACCTCTCTGTGCCTTACTTAACATCAGCTGGATGCTGTGGGCTATTGTGGGAATGAATGGCTTGCACGCAGGTTGTCACAGAACTGCTGGTGCTCTCACAACAATAGCACAACTGAACTTTCCATGGGTAAGGTCTTGTCCATGAACGAAAACTCAAAGCGCCCAGAGTAATGAAAAAAAGCCTTTCTTATTCTTTTTGGGCTCCTCTGATAGCCTGTGAAGAAACAGATAGAGGATGACACATAATGTGATCTCTTGACCTAGCTGTTTGTACAAATACGGACTATTTTGACATGATGCCTAATAGCATCACTCCATCTTCATTAGTATTCTGCAGACGAGGGACACTGTCGGGTGCTTCAGAAATGCGGCACGATGCAGAACCTCAAGGACTCGGTACCAGAGCGACACTGCTGGGTGCAAGAGACACCGAAGGTTTAGCCTAAAATGGGTGTTTCACAACATGCAGGAGCCAGGAAAATCCACGTGATGCTCAGGTCTTTGTGAGGGCGCAATGCATCTTTTGTTTGATGTGTTTCAGGACCACTCCAAGACCTTCATCCCATGGAGTTTCAGAGAGGACTAACCCGTGTTAAAATAAACGGTTTCCGAGCTTCAGAACAGTCTGTTATCTGAGCTGTTTGAAGAGGAAAAGATAAGGCATGAAAGCAGAGATCTTCAGCAGTTTTTATTATAGTTCCAAATCTGTCCCTTTGAATCTATTTGGTGCACTGCTTTAGTTTTATTGATTGAATAAAATAGGTATTTAGAAAAATGAAAGGCCGTAATTTGCTTAAAGTCCACGTGATGGAGTTGATCCCATTTCTTTAAGTTTCCATTTACAGGTCTGCTGAGGTCAGTTTTATGAGGAATTAGCAAGCAACTGATGAAAAAATAAATTATACAAACCAGAATAAAATTGAATTGACTTTTTTTAAAGGCAAAAGAATCCATTTCAGAGGTAAAGACACTGCATATCCAAGGCAAATCAGTTTAAAACAGGGCTTCTACAGTTGGCTGTTTAGCATTTGGAAGTTTTTCTTTGAGATCAAGCATAATTTTCCCTGGATTATGTGACTGAAGGGATCAGGGTTCATTGTTGCTTTGGGTAAATGCTAGATCGTTCTGCCATCCTACATACAGGAGAGCAGGTCTTCAGTTGTCCCTTCAAAACTAAACTAAGAAATGTCCTCCGTGCTCTAATTAGCCACATGCCGAAGCCATTTTTCTCTTGGAGGCAAAAAAGGCAGAAGGATGCACATGCTGTCAGCAACGCCAATAAAGACCTGATGAAATCCACGAGGCTGTTTACTTGTAAGTGGGGACAGAATTTGGGCTAGAAGAAATACATTTTCAGACGTGTGGGAATTTTTCTGTTTGTCTCTATTACGTCCTGAAGGTAAAATGTTTGTATTTTACTTGATTTTTCAAATTCTCTTCTTGCGTCTGCTGATTTCAATTCAGCTTTACGGTTTCCTCCGGCAGCCAAGAAAGAACATTGCTTCTTTTCTCTGTGGAGGCCAAGAATGAAAATGAAATGGTCACTTTTAGGTGTGTGTTACTCCAGAAGAGGGTGCTTAAAGCTCAGAAGCATCATGAGCATCATCTCCCTTGGCAGCTGTGTCATCTCTGCCACACATTTCAGTCTCCCCTCAGCTTCTGTCTGTAATCTCAAACCCAGACCTACTGCTGATACGCTGAAACTGCTGGTTTTCCCCTTGCAGATTTTTTGACAGCTGTGAACGTATCTTCCTGTCCTGTAAAGCCAGGGTTATCGTAAGGGTGGGCCAAATTCCTTAGAATTGTGCCCTGCATGGTCATTCATCTTAGATCACAAAGTGTTACTCCAGGCTGTTGCAGGGAAAAGAAATGTCTTACATTGCAACACATTTTTCAAAGATCCTAGAACTGGCATTGCATTAGAAGGAAAACAAGAACTTACCTGAGCCAGATTGCCACAGTACGTGCAGTATGAGTATTTTGTGTCTGACACACATTTGGAGAATCCAGATTCTTGAATTAATGCTTCTTTTCATAACGCAAGCTATGTGACAGTTTTTCACTCCTGCTTCTCTGTCTTTTAGCTGATATTAAAGTGAGTTTATGAGACAATATTTTGGGCCTATGGAGAAAAACTGCAGTAAGAGGATAAGAAGTTGGGGTGATTTTTTTTGTTTGTTTAGTTTTTAACTCCAGCGGAAGCATTTAAAGATTCCTAGTTCTGCATAATTTGTTCCTTAGTGGCTGAGATCTATCAGAGGGACTGCCCTGGTTGATATTTGTATGACTAAAACAGTCAGATAAAATAACCATTAGAGAAAGGCTGTTATCTGCAAAGACCAGATTTGGCTTTTTATAGATCTGCATTACAGATATTGAACAAATATTATTCTAAGCTGGTAAAGAAGATTGTGGATGGGGTGGAAGAGGTTTCTGAAATCTACCTGTGGAGTTGAACTTTCAAAACCATTTGAATGTCTTTGGAGTTTAAGGATGAACTTTTAAAGCTGCTTAGATTTTTATTTACCTACAAGAAACCGCTTCAGCATAAGCACTTTTATGCTTTTCAGTCCTGCACGGAAAAGGGTCCATGTAGGAACCAGTGCATGAAACTTATGTCTGTCTGAGAAAAGTCATGGTGCTCCTCACAATATTCATATCTGAATCTGTGATATTTATTTAAAAGCTTACTGAAACACTTCTTTGTTACTTTGCTTTATCAAAAGTCTTCCAGCTGATCCAAACAATTTTATAAAAACATTGCTATCACTTCGTATATTTGTCTTTCTCATACAAATGTTTATAAAAGAATGTGGCTGTTGTACAACAATGCAAAAAATCAGTCAACCTTTGCACCCTAAACAGGCAAAAAAATCCAACCAGATTTAGTGTCATCTCAGATAGGTTTGAACTTAAAAGATTACATTTCCTTCTGGTTCCTTTCACATTTTTCTTCATTTCCTTTCAAAAAATAATGTAAGATTGAAAGTGGAATAAGACTCCACCTCTTTAAAATCAGGAATTTTCTTTGCTGTATATTATTTCCATTTAAAAAAACCCCAAACAAATCAGAAATAGCCATAACGCATTAGAAGTAATATAAAAATAAAAGGTTTTGTTTGCCAGTTTTCAGTCATTGCTGGTTTTTAAATCCAGTTCCAATAATTTTCTTAAACTAAAAATAGTCGGGGCAGGCCCAAGCCAGGAGACAAGAACACAGGGTCTGGAGGCTTTACCAGGCAATAGCTCGAAGAGGCTGAGCTCTGCCTGCTGCCAAGTTTTATCTGTTCTCCTTGCAATAACAACAACAACAATCACTACATTAGACATAATATTTACAAAACATCATCTCCTTCCAAGGGATACAAGCTTAACCCTGAAAAATGTGAAATACTGTGCCTGTATGTACTGATGTTAGAAACGGAAGATCACAATGAAAAGACTGGTTTAACTGGACCTGTCCAATTTCTGTTTGAAAGATGAATCTTAAAGATAAACTTGGAACTTATTGAAGAGGGAAGAAGACTCTAATTCCCTGCCTGCACCCCAACCAAACAGCAGGGACTCCCACAGTCCCCTGGAGGGATGGATCAGCAGAAACCATGTGGCAGGGTGTGGGGATGGCTCTCAGGCTGGGCATGGCACTGATGGCTCACAGTGGACCTTCAGGGAGGAGGCTGCAGAGTGAAATGGGGGCCCTTGGCCATCACTACAACAGCGAGAACAAAAGAAAGAGGCACTCAAAACCTCTTCTGAGACCCAAATTTGGAAACAGTGTGCGGGCTCGGGTGAGCGGTGGTGGATCAGCATCAGAAGTGGTGGCTCAAGAACATTTTCCCTTGGTCAGTTCTGCCCATCCAGGGGCAGACAAAGGAAGTCAGTCCCCAACCTCCCGCTGTCTTCCTTGCCCATCACCATCCTAGCCTGGCTTCAGTACCTCAAAAATGCCACAAAGAGCACCACCAGCCATGTCTCCCTCTCCCTGCCATGCCCAGTGACATCTTCTGATATGGCACATCAATGAAGGCACAGCACTGGTGGCATCTCAACACCCTCGTTCCAGGGCTGCAGCCAACCCTTGTAGCTCATACCCTCACTGTGCAAATCACAATCAGGCTCTGCAGACACACGCTCTCCTTGTGGGGAGCTGTTAGGCCAAGAGAGGAGAGGTCAGTGAAACCTCCCTGCTGACAGGACACCCCAGTTCACCACCAGGCCCTGATGGAAGGAGTTGGCAGAATCTCCCTTCACTTTCTGCTTTCTCACTCAAGCTGTGGAGAATAAAACACAGGTGCCTTTGCTGCCCATGTGATGGCACTATTTGAACACACTTTTTCCCTTCTGAGTGCTGTGGTTTAACTTTTGTCTCAAGCAGCACCAACTTCTGGGTATTTCCAGCTGGAATTTTGCAGGATAAAAGAACAAGAACATAAAAGCTCGTGGGGGGACAGACCGAGCAGCTGGGGCTGTAGAGGAATGAACTGCCAACAGGGAGCCTGGCAGGTGAGTGGCACATTGACGGGGTGGCACTTGCCAGTGGAGGGGAGCCAGAGGACCAACAGCCAAGGAACTGCAAGTGGAGGGTGCCAGGACTCACACACCCTGCCAACAGAAAAGGCCAAAAGCACGAGAAGCACAGCAACGAGGGGGAAGGTGAAGCCCCAACAGACAAGTACAGATTGCAAATCCAGGGAGCTCATAAATCAGCATGCCAATGCGTGTGCCCAGAAGCCCAAGCAATTCGGCAGCAGAGGGAAGACAGACTGACAACGGCGTGCCAAGGGACAGGAACAGGTCACACATGGCACAGCAAGGAGTGAAATGGAGCAGCTACACTGTGCCAGCCCTCACGAACTGCCTTCCGCTGGAAACCATTCCCTTCAGTCATTGGTCTGAAACACCTGATACCTGGAAACTTCCTTCTGGACAAGCAGAAAAGGTTTTTTCCTTTCTCCGGGTGTGTAGAAAGACTGTGCCAGCCCGCACGAACTGCCTTCTGCTGGAAACCATTCCCTTCAGTCATTGGTCTGAAACACCTGATACCTGGAAACTTGCTTCTGGACAAGCAGAAAAGGTTTTTTCCTTTCTCCGGGTGTGTAGAAAGAAGTTGCAGAAGGATAGTCCACAGGAAAAGTCTCCAAATGTAAAAGCAAGAGGAAGGTTGTGCCTCGGGTAGTCCTGAGGCTGGTAGAAAGAAGTTGCAGAAGGATAGTCCACAGGAAAAGAGTCTCCAAATGTAAAAGCAAGAGGAAGGCTGTGCCTCGGGTAGTCCCGAGGCTGGCAAAAAATGGCAGGAAACAATCATAGAATCACAGAATCATCTCGGCTGGAAGAGACCCTCGGGATCATCGAGTCCAAACATCTACCCTGCTCTAAAGTTCTCCCCTACACCATATCCCCCAACACCACATCTAAACAGTTCTTAAACACATCCAGGGATGGTGACTCAACCACCTCCCTGGGCAGCCTATTCCAATGCCCGACCACTCTCTCTGTGAAGAATTGTTTCCTAAAGGAGGTGTTTCTGCTCCAGCACACTCAGGGGGCAGCTGGTCTTGGGCAGTGGTGTGTGTGTGTGTATGTATCCCCTCATCACCGTGCTGGTATCATCTCTGGTGACAGCTGGGGGGCCCAATCCCCCATGCTGCTCTAGGTACCAGCCCAGCACTACCCAGCTGCACACCTCCAGGGACACCAGGACTGAGTCGAGCCTGTCCCTTGGTTTCGGTGAACGGTTCTGTCTGTGTCAGCATTTCTCTCAGAAATGTTTTTCCTGGTTCACCGAGGGCAGACGGGATCAGACAATCAGCAGTTCTTCCCAATGCCAGTCAGTCGCTTTTCAGGTCATTGTGCTTTAAAAAAATTCACAGCTCCTGAGGCAAGGATGGCCAATTGCAACCCATGTAATAGAGCTGGGGATAACAATAACTGGGTTCTGACTGGTCCCAATTGCAGAAAACTGGGACAGAGGGGCTGGTGAACACCAGGTTGCTTTTATCAGCACTTTGCTCCTTCTCTCAAACCTCCTCTCTCCAGTCTCCTTCCATGCCCCCACAGGTTAGAAAGCACAGAGCTGTTTCTGTTCCCTTTGTCCATCTGATGGGGAGCACTCACTGCTGTGGGACGTCTGCTTCTTTGTTCAGTTTTCATCTTTGCTTCCAGAGATCATCCCTTCTTCCATGTAATGGGGTTATGTCAGCCACTGGCCTGGGACACAATCCTGCATTGCCAAAACCATCCCTAAACAGCTGAGCACTCAGCACCTCTGAACCATGGTAAATGCTGGTTCCTGGTGCACAGCAAGCTGGTGGCACATTTTGGGACCTTTAGTCAGAGGTCAAACAGGCAAATGCTTGGAGAGGGTCAGAGTAGAAACACTCTGGCTTCACCTACCCCTCAGCAATCCTTCTTTGGGTAGCTTCAGCCTGAAGGGCAACTACTGGAAAGTTCTTGTAGCCAGCAATTAGCAACTACTGGAAAGTTCTCGTAGTCCGGTGGGAAATGTTTGGTGGAGATAACCTTAAGCTACACGAGGAACCATGTTTATACAGCAAACACAGAGTGCACTCCCCAGCCTCTGTCATAAGACAAACCACACTTGTAATTTCTGGGCAAATACCTTTATTGCACTAAGGAGGAAAGTCTTCCGTATCTCAGCCTCCACCGTCAGCAGAAGTGCAGCTCCTGAAGCCCATACAGCGAGGGGCAGCTCTCCTCAGATAAAGGTGAGCAGAACTGAGTGACAGCAACACTGCGACAGGGAAACGCACAGAAATAAAACATGGACCAAGAGGATAAAAGCCTCCTTGGAAACCATTTGTGCTTTGGTGCACGTGTGGATCCCAGCAGCCATGCTTTGGTTTCTCTCTCTCAAGGGTTTCTCTGGAGTAATGGCAGCAATGTGGAGATTGGCTTGGAGGGAAAAGTTATTGGTTTTGCTTCTCTACCATAAGAGTTCTCCAGTTGCAATCCTGTGCTGTTGTGCTTAGAGCACGAGATAAACATCAGTGACCCAAGCTCCTTCTGCTACATCCCTGGCTTGGAGTCTCCTGGGCTTTTTACTGGAAGTTAAGCACTCAACAGCCCCTGTCTGCTCCGCAGTTAGCCCCAAAATGAGAAAGCCAGGAGCAGCACAAATTTTGTGCTGATAGATCAGAAGACGCAGATGCACACAGCCATTTTTCCAGCCTAGTAGAAATCCCAGCAGCTTTTGGTTGCCAGCTGAGGGAAGAGGTTGGTTGAAGGCAGGTGTAAGTCTAGACCAGAGCATCAAGCACTTTACTCCCTGTGCTACCTGGAATTGATGTGCTCACTTTGCTGAGTTCAGGCTTTATGGCAGGACCATAATGGAAGGCAATATTGCTGAAAGATGAGGGAGGATTGAGGGAGGGAGGCACCCTATGGTGCTGTCACCCCATGAACTCAATCCAGAGGTCAACAGGCTTTCCAGCTCAAGCCTGGACTCAATCCAAGCACAGCAGAGCTGACTCGAACCACCTCCTCTCTCCAGCTGCAGCTCAGATCTAGGTGAAGCTTGGAAGATGGTATTTTCACCAGCATGAGAGCACTGGGCTCCTCAAGAATGGAGACAGGGTGTATGCAAAGGAGTTGGCATCTGGGACAAGAAGAGCAGAGAAATGGTGGTACCATCTGGCACTTGGAGGCAGTGCTGACCTCCACCTTCTGCAGCGGTGAGAAAAGGGACACCTTGAGCCCTGTTGGACAGGGGAAGCAATGGGAAACACCACGCTGACCCCACATCCAGCCCCCCCAGAATGATCCCCCTTGTTGTCAAAAGCCCAGAGAACTGAAAATACCCCTGGCATTTTGTGGGCAGGTCCCGGCAGGAACTCTTTTTTTCCCTGACAGAAGGAGACAGCTAATGAAGTACTGCACAATTAGTGGTTTTATGACACAGAAAAATTGATGACAAAGTCCTTCAGTAAAAAACACATGATTGGTGCTTGCTTACCACTGATAGAGGAAATAGCAGCTCCTGAGCATGTAAACTCCTTGCTGCTGGCAGGACGAGGACCGTGGTGGCCCATGCCAGCTGCTTGTGCTGGGAACACAGAGTCTAGCACGGCAGAGAGCGGAGCCAAGCCCTGAAGTGAGCTCCTGGATAGCCATATGAGGAATGGCAGGGACAGGGTGACCTGTGCTGGCAGCTGGCATCAAAGTGTGACACCCCAAGGGGAACAGCCAAGCCGTCAGCGCTGGCTTTTTTACCAACCAAGAGAAGATGAACACTGGGTTGTGCTACTAAATTGCTATTGCAAGCTGGGCTAACTGCTTCCAAGTCAGTTCAGCTACATCTCTGCTCTACCTGCAACCGGTTTGGGAAATGGGAGGTGAGGGACCCCAGGGGGAACAGGCAGGAAGGTGGAGAGATGGGTCCTGTTGTTCCCCCCACTCAAAATCCTAAGTGATATTTCAAGGTTTCACTAAAAGGCTGCATTAGCTGTAATCTCTTCCAGCTTTAATCTCTGCATTCAGAAAAGCAGGACAGGCAGCCCCATGCTCCTGCATTCATTTCCCCCCTGAGCAGAAAGATGGGCTTTGTGTCAGTAAAGATTAGCAACTACTGGAAAGTTCTCGTAGTCCGGTGGGAAATGTTTGGTGGAGATAACCTTAAGCTACACGAGGAACCATGTTTATACAGCAAACACAGAGTGCACTCCCCAGCCTCTGTCATAAGACAAACCACACTTGTAATTTCTGGGCAAATACCTTTATTGCACTAAGGAGGAAAGTCTTCCGTATCTCAGCCTCCACCGTCAGCAGAAGTGCAGCTCCTGAAGCCCATACAGCGAGGGGCAGCTCTCCTCAGATAAAGGTGAGCAGAACTGAGCGACAGCAACACTGACGACGGGGAAATGCACAGAAATAAAACATGGACCAAGAGGATAAAAGCCTCCTTGGAAACCATTTGTGCTTTGGTGCACGTGTGGATCCCAGCAGCCATGCTTTGGTTTCTCTCTCTCAAGGGTTTCTCTGGAGTAATGGCAGCAATGTGGAGATTGGCTTGGAGGGAAAAGTTATTGGTTTTGCTTCTCTACCATGAGAGTTCCCCAGTTGCAATCCTGTGCTGTTGTGCTTAGAGCACAAGATAAACATCACTGACCCAAGCTCCTTCTGCTACATCCTTGGCTTGGAGACTCCTGGGCTTTTTACTGGAAGTTAAGCACTCAACAGCCCGTGTCTGCTCCGCAGTTAGCCCCAAAATGAGAAAGCCAGGAGCAGCACAAATTTTGTGCTGATAGATCAGAAGATGCAGATGCACACAGCCATTTTTCCAGCCTAGTAGAAATCCCAGCAGCTTTTGGTTGCCAGCTGAGGGAAGAGGTTGGTAAGTCTAGACCAGAGCATCAAGCACTTTACTCCCTGTGCTACCTGGAATTGATGTGCTCACTTTGCTGAGTTCAGGCTTTATGGCAGGACCATAATGGAAGGCAATATTGCTGAAAGATGAGGGAGGATTGAGGGAGGGAGGCACCCTATGGTGCTGTCACCCCATGAACTCAATCCAGAGGTCAACAGGCTTTCCAGCTCAAGCCTGGACTCAATCCAAGCACAGCAGAGCTGACTCGAACCACCTCCTCTCTCCAGCTGCAGCTCAGATCTAGGTGAAGCTTGGAAGATGGTATTTTCACCAGCATGAGAGCACTGGGCTCCTCAAGAATGGAGACAGGGTGTATGCAAAGGAGTTGGCATCTGGGACAAGAAGAGCAGAGAAATGGTGGTACCATCTGGCACTTGGAGGCAGTGCTGACCTCCACCTTCTGCAGCGGTGAGAAAAGGGACACCTTGAGCCCTGTTGGACAGGGGAAGCAATGGGAAACACCACGCTGACCCCACATCCAGCCCCCCCAGAATGATCCCCCTTGTTGTCAAAAGCCCAGAGAACTGAAAATACCCCTGGCATTTTGTGGGCAGGTCCCGGCAGGAACTCTTTTTTTCCCTGACAGAAGGAGACAGCTAATGAAGTACTGCACAATTAGTGGTTTTATGACACAGAAAAATTGATGACAAAGTCCTTCAGTAAAAAACACATGATTGGTGCTTGCTTACCACTGATAGAGGAAATAGCAGCTCCTGAGCATGTAAACTCCTTGCTGCTGGCAGGACGAGGACCGTGGTGGCCCATGCCAGCTGCTTGTGCTGGGAACACAGAGTCTAGCACGGCAGAGAGCGGAGCCAAGCCCTGAAGCGAGCTCCTGGATAGCCATATGAGGAATGGCAGGGACAGGGTGACCTGTGCTGGCAGCTGGCATCAAAGTGTGACACCCCAAGGGGAACAGCCAAGCCGTCAGCGCTGGCTTTTTTACCAAGAGAAGATGACACTGGGTTGTGCTACTGAATTGCTACAGCAAGCTGGGCTAACTGCTTCCCTGCTGGCAGCTGGCATCAAAGTCTGACACCCCAAAGGGAACAGCCAAGCCGTCAGCGCTGGCTTTTTTACCAACCAAGAGAAGATGAACACTGGGTTGTGCTACTAAATTGCTATTGCAAGCTGGGCTAACTGCTTCCAAGTCAGTTCAGCTACATCTCTGCTCTACCTGCAACCGGTTTGGGAAATGGGAGGTGAGGGACCCCAGGGGGAACAGGCAGGAAGGTGGAGAGATGGGTCCTGTTGTTCCCCCCACTCAAAATCCTAAGTGATATTTCAAGGTTTCACTAAAAGGCTGCATTAGCTGTAATCTCTTCCAGCTTTAATCTCTGCATTCAGAAAAGCAGGACAGGCAGCCCCATGCTCCTGCATTCATTTCCCCCCTGAGCAGAAAGATGGGCTTTGTGTCAGTAAAGCAGCTGAGATTCCCCCATTCTTGGGGGGGAGTGCAGGCCTATTGCCATTAAATGTAACTGTCGTCTTCTGTCTCTGCATCTGTGTGAGACATGTCAACTTTCACTTCTGCAGCTGGGGGTGATGAGCTCCCCGGGGCAAAGGACACCCCCAGCCCTCTGTGGTGATCATCTTTGTCATAATCATCATCTTCCTCCTCCTCCTCCTCCTCATTATCATTCGTCTGCAGATCTTGGTCACTGTCATTATCACCATCTGCTGCATTGTCCTCAATCACTTCAACTGTCTCTCCAGCATCTGGATCCACATCAGTCTTAAACCACACGGCTTTGTAGCCATCATTTCCCGCATGCCTGTCTGTCTTGAGGATGGACTTCACTTCTTTCTCATGCTCAGTCTCTTCTTCTGTTTCTTCCCTTTTTTGGGGGGGGAGTGCAGGCCTATTGCCATTAAATGTAACTGTCATCTTCTGTCTCTGCATCTGTGTGAGACATGTCAACTTTCACTTCTGCAGCTGGGGGTGATGAGCTCCCCGGGGCAAAGGACACCCCCAGCCCTCTGTGGTGATCATCTTTGTCATAATCATCATCTTCCTCCTCCTCCTCCTCCTCATTATCATTCGTCTGCAGATCTTGGTCACTGTCATTATCACCATCTGCTGCATTGTCCTCAATCACTTCAACTGTCTCTCCAGCATCTGGATCCACATCAGTCTTAAACCACACGGCTTTGTAGCCATCATTTCCCGCATGCCTGTCTGTCTTGAGGATGGACTTCACTTCTTTCTCATGCTCAATCTCTTCTTCAGTTTCCTCCATTTTATCCTCTTTCTCTTCCTGGTCAAAGATGATGGTGGAAGCTATAGAAGTCTTCGGGACGCTATCAGTTTCTACTGCATTGGAAGAGGGCAAGAAAAGTGCTGGCTGCTCTGGCACATGTGTCATCGACCGGTAAGTGCCGTTTTCTGACGTCTCGTGCTGTTTGGTGCTCACATTTTCATATTCATCATGCTCATAAGATTGGTTCTGGTAATCCCCAAAGGTGTCCTTGGAGAACTACAGGAGGAGAGAAACCTTGTGATTGTAGTGAAAGGAAAAGAAACGGGGTGTGGGGCGGGAAGGGGTGGCTGAAGTCACTGAGCTCATGCTCAGGAAAGCTTCAGCTTGTTTTGCAGTAAGACTTATTTGAAGCCTGGGAAAGACACAGCTCCTTTTTATTTATTGACTCCCTTTCTGGGGTTTTTTCCCCCCGATAAGCATGGGCATATCGTCCCACCATTGCTGAGCACCAGTAATGGATTCTGATTTGTACCCAGTTGGGGTATTACCCTGGAGTGGGATTTACCTCTCTTAGGGTGAGAGACTGTTGCTATTCCCCTGAGCTGTGCGCTCTGGACTCATGTTGTAGTCAGTGGAGTCCAGGCTCCTGACAGTCCCGTCCTGAGGCAGAGACCAGCATCTGGGCAGATGAACTACACCCCAAACTTAACCCAACCACCAGGGACTTGAGGAGCCAAAGGTAAACAGCTCAGGTGCAGCCAACAGTCTGAGCCCAGGCTTTAGGATAGGATATGAAGAGACTTTTGTCTCCGTTGACTGTAGAGGGAGGATGAGCACTGGTTTATTCTACAGACACATGTTTTTCAGAGACTACCTGTGATATGTGCCACGTTCATCCTAGATTTTGTGCTCCGTGGAGCTGTAGTCCCCTCATTACCATATCTGCTCATCATCTACCGTACAGCTCCAGCCTCAGGGGGCAGAAAAGAAGAGCAGCAAACACCACCAAAGCAACCCTGCCTTTGCAAACTTTGTCTCAGGAGTAATTAATCACCTTCACACAAACATGTGTAGTATTTGGACAGCCCATCCATAGTTTAAAAACTCCTCAGATTTCCACTAACTCTAAGAAATTTGGGTGCAAACAAGGCACTTACCTTTTTCCTGATCAGGCGTTTGACTGGTTCTCCATACTGTTTATATACCATCACTCCAAGGAAGATTAAGGCAATTAATAGCAGTGCTGCTAATGTACCACCTAAGATGGCCATATCCTGAGCAGTGTGTATCTTGTTGGAAGCGGTTACACCTGCAAGAAAAACAGACCAGTGGTACAAAGCTGAAAAATGGCAGCTGACTTTTTTGTCACAAAACTTCATTGTGGGAGAAGCTCCAAACAACTTTTGCATGGAAAAGAGGCATCCTGGGCTGCAGAGAGTGACAGCGATATATATTTAATGTCACAGAAAGCCAGTTGTTTGCTGTCCTAAAAGCAGAGGTTATGGTTTGTTGGTTTTATTTTGTAAGGTGACCCCACAGAATATTTTAACTTCCGATGAGCTACATGAAGTGGAAATAGCATCCATTCACAGGACAATGACTTATTTAACTAAGCTAATATATTCATGACTGTATCAGATGCAGATGTTCCATGGAGTAAAACTTGGTAGGGGTAGGTCTTTTCCTTTCCCACTTCTCCCATTTACACCAGCATGCAAAACTGAGGTATGTTCCTACATATGTGTGTGAAAGTGTGAAGCTTCTGTTAACCACAACATCACCTCCGATACTGATGAGCACATTAAAATCAGAAATAAGAAAGTATAAGAGGAAACAGGAAAAGCATGAGAAGGTCCCTAGGACAGGAAACACTTTCATTCCCTTTTGCAGCTGTAGCCAGATGCAGCAGCCTTCTCAGGAGCAGCTTGTTCTTTCAGCCACCCATCAGTGTATTTGTAGAGACCAACATTACAGTGGAAAGACAGTAACTGCCTCAAGGGTAACCAGCTTGCTTTGGTGGTGATGGTGGGATTCTTTAAGTTTTCTAGTTTCATTTTATAGTGTAAATTAATCTCTTTAAAGTTTAATGATTAATGAAACACAGTTTTGTTCTCTTGCTGACCTGTTTATGACAATGGACTTTGAGTATTCCCTCTGCACTGACTGCACCCTCAGTTTATCATTAATGCGTTGGGGAGGGTTTGGGACATCAGTGAGTTTCTGCTTCTTACTCATGTCTCCTGGGGAGCCACAGCCCATGGAGCTGACGTGAAACTCCACCACCCTCCACTCCTCCCGTGCTGTGCCCCACGCAGTGCCTCTGTGCCCGCTGCCCCAGCTTGGTGCAATCACAGAATCACAGAATCTTCTAGGTTGGAAGGGACCTTAAAGATCATCTTGTCCAACCGTCAACCTAACTGACAAAAATAGACACCCACACAACAAACAAGGAGCATCATCACTAAACCAGACCTCCCAGCACTACATCAACCCGTCTTTTGAACACCTCCAGGGATGGGGCCTCAACCCCCTCCCTGGGCAGCCCATTCCAATGGCTGAGAACCCTTTCAGTGAAAAAATTTTTCCTAATATCCAGCCTGAACCTCCCCTGGCGCAACTTGAGGCCATTTCCTCTCGTCCTGTCACCTGTGACTTGAGAAAAGAGACCTGACTCACCCTGAGATCCCCAGGGCCTGGCTCTGGCACTGAGGTCTCAGAAACCAGAGGCCAATGTACAGTTACAGCTTCCCAGAAGGAGAGGATATTAAAAACAACTCTAACTTCTCCCTGGATATTGGAACGCTCAGTAAAACACTCTCCAACCCAGTGCGTGCACATTCCTTAACACCACTTCTTAGAGTTGAGGGTTAAATATCCTAAAGATTGGCTGGGCAAATGGTAATTTCAGCTGTTTGGTCCATTCCTGGGTGCTGGCTATAGTATAGAATGGAGCTCAATGCCTCCCATAGTGTCTGAGTCAGTCAGTGTAATTTCAGTCTGCTTTTTTGCATAGCCACCATCATCAGTATTTTGTGGAGTTTAAATACCAAGGGTAACATTTAAAAGTTGCACAGAAGTGTTGGTACATCTGTTTGGAGTGTTTGCAGCTCAGTGTACTGACACCTGAAGTAGCTTTCTGCTCAGCTGGACTGTGGACTTAAATTTGGTTTAGGTAGTTTTCACACAGCCCGTGTTTTGAGCTGTGCAGTGACACTACCTTGAGGGAATCCAGGAGCCCATTTCTTTTTTTCCTCCAGAAATCCCCATGATGGTTGTAATTCAGAGGATGAAGTGATGGAAGAGCCCAACCAGAAACTTCAATCACACATCATCATGGAGAATCTGGGCATTATCTGCCTATCCTGGCGTGAAAATGCATGATATTTGTTCATCTTAACCCAAAGCATAAGAAGCTTCATAAGCTTCAAATCTAACTGATTTATAAGATCTGTTTAAGAGCCATTTCTAAGAAGAATGGAAGAGTAAGCTATTTTTATGTCAAAACCAAATGAGAGCTGGAGGGTTATGTATGTAACCTCATGTCTATCTTATTTCTCATGGCTCATTTCTTCTGGTAAGACCTTAAAATGTTGGAGTATGAGAACTTGACCCGAGTAGCAAATGCTTTGGGCTCATGAGGAAGCCCAGCTTTGTCAGAGTTTGCCAGCTTCTGTCCGTTCTGCATAAGACAGGAAATAATATTGCAGTTTTCTCTATTTCTGGCTAAAAAAAGAACAATAATGTACCAAGGTGTCAGGGCAACTCTCCTTTGCCATAAGACATCCTGGGTTATTTCTGCCTCATAAATGTCCCGCATGAAGGGACCCCAGATTTATCTTCAGAATAACAAGAGAAGACACTACGATGCACGGCGCCACTTACAGTCTCAGGAGGCTGTTCAAGGCCTGTGGTGATCACGTGTTAAGGATATATTTTGAGTGTTTTCCCTCTTACAGCCACCATAGAACCTCAGGGCACTTCAGCGGGTGACCTGTCATTGCCAATTTGCCCACAGAAATGGCAAAGATACCCCAGTCATCTCCACAAAGCAGAAAACAGAGACAGCCAGCCTACCTGCGGCAGGGAGGACCTCCACCACGATGACAGTGCTCGCCTCCTCCATGCTCACCGTATCTCTTCCAACAGCCTGTGTGAACGTGGGCAAGAGATAACTGAGGAACTTCCTAGAAATCCAACTCACTCTTGAGCGCTATGGTGGGCACTTTGTGGACAAAGTACCTTGTCCATATCCTCACCACATGCTCACGATATCCTTGCCTTGTAGCTGGACTATAAAGTCACAGAGGAAGAAGAGCTCTGAAGAGCCCTCTGTCCTGGGCCAGCACCAGGTGTGTTGTTTGTGTCCAGCTTTGCAGCACAGTGCAGGCAGATGGACAAAGTGAACATCTAGCTTCTGAGGAAATCTAAAGTTGTTAACTGCTTCCTTTGACCTGAGAAGAAGAAGTACTGGATTTACCAAAGAATTTCCAAGTTTGAGGCTGTAGCCTTTAGAGCTGGGGTATATGCCAGCGATCATACTCTACCTACACACCAGCCTCTTACACACTTGTGGATACTTCCTTTTCTGTTAATCAGAATCAAACTGTGGGAAGGGGGCTCTTAAATACCCCCAGTGACTTTCTTCTTGTCTCCAATGATATCTCTCGCAGGACTGGAGAAACAATTTTACAGCTAACCCCAGATACAGCCTGTATCACACAGAATAAATTTGCTATCACTTCATCTCCCTCCCTATACATTTATGATGCAAATTGTTGGGGCAAGGACTGTCCCTTCATTATATCCCTTACCTAATGGAATTCCGCCCTTGGTGCTTCTCTACTAGAAACTACCCCTTCCCTCCATGACCCTAAGCAAGATAATGAAGAAATTTGTCCTACCTCAATGGTTACAGTTTTTGGTGACTCCAGCATCACGTTTGTCAAGATGAGTCCATCTTTGGTTGCAATGAAATCCGTGCTGTTTTTTATGTAGTACTCAATGCCTGGGTTGACTTTCTGAAGAGCCAGAAGAGCAAATGATTAAACTACTCTGTTTGTGCTTTGCACACATCTTCATAACAGCCCACTGGTGGGACTTTTCAAATACACCTAAAGTAGGAGCAGGTGGATAGTGCAATAAATAAATCTGGACTGAGGAGGTGAGAGAGACTGAACTCAAGTGTGTTCATCCTGTTGCTCAGAGTTCAAGAAGGTATTCTAAAAGCTTTGCCTCCAGAAAAAGCCCAAGTCTTACTCAGCTTGTGTTGGTAACTTTAGTATTTGCCCAAGTAAAACTAATCTGTGCAAGGGACCTCGTAAATTTGATGAGTTCTGCCTTTAATACAGTGCCAAAGGACGATGTACATGGAGAAAAATCCCCCTGCTGAGATGTGCACAAATTTTTCCTTTGTATCTAGGCTGTTACTCCTCTACCAGATCCCCAGTCTTGTTATGGAAGGCTTGGCATCAATAAAACAAACACTTTTTCCTATATTTAATGGGGCAGGATGAGAATGGCTTTCCTTCTCCCAGTGCATTGTTCAAGAATGGCTCTCTCAAAATGACTCCTTACAGGGAGAAGGTTAACAATTTTCAGCCCAGGACTGCAGGTCCTTGCTTGTCTGTTGTCTTTGGACTGGCTCCTCTTCCCAGGCCAGTCCACAAACAGCTCTCCTTGAGCTGACAGAGAGAGGACATCTCTGCCTGGGATCCTGCCACCTTGAACTCTTCAAAGAAACACTTCACTCAGCCCGAATTCAGACCTGCACCCATTGACAGAACTCACCAACCCCACGCTTTCCTCAGCGGGCTGTTTGGCAGGGGATCAGCTCACCCTCAGAGATCTAAGTGGGACTGGCTTTTGGAAGAGAGGAGTCCAACAACTTCTCCACATTACATTATACCATCAGCAGTTCTGATCTGGGTGGAATTTCCAGGGAAATATAATATGGAACACCAGAGGAAAACATGTGTTTCCCTCTCCCCACCTGCCCTTCCTCATGTTTTCTGATCCTGCACTAAGCCTGAAGCAGTGAGAAAGAATGCAGTGCATTTTCAGTTTCTTACATCAGTGAAATCATCATCTTCTGCTGTTATCACCAGGGGTGTTGAAGGATTCTCAGCTTGGAAGACAAAGCTTTTTGAGGCCAGACCAGCAAATACCGTCCCATTGTAGATCTTGGTCTTAAAGTATGGTGGATGATTATTTTTACTGACGACCTTAATGTCTACACGGGCTACGGAATATTTCTGTATATTGTTGACCTGGGCTGCCTGGAGAGAAAGAGAGAAGGAGAGAGAGATATGACAGCCTTTCCCTGTTAGTGATGACATAAGAGAATAGACTTGATCTGAAGCCCATTGCAAGCCAGGGGGTTATTTCCATCATTTTCAGTGAGCTTGGAGACAAGACTGTCACAAGTGGCTGTATGGTTTGGAGTCCTTGTGTTTCAGCTTGCTTCTGCTGTTAGCCCTCCACACAGTCTTAGTCTAGCCCCAAAATCTAGATAGGATCCTCCACAGGGCCGTGCCTGGACAAATTGCCAGGCTTCAGTACGAAACAGTGAGATTCCAGCAGGCAGAGGCTGCTCATCTTCATGAGGGTTTGGGTCAGTTCAGCTACTGCCTGAGAGTCTACATCTTCCTGGGTATGGACCTGCAGGGAGTGCTTTTCAAATCCCTCCTTTCCTCTTGGGCTGGAGCCAAAAGCAGAGCTCATCTCTACGCTGAGTTACTCTAACTACTGTGACACAAGCTCCACTCATGCCTAATGAAAACCTGTCAGTTACACTCCTCCATATTTTCAACTCAGCAGGATGTCCCCTTTCAGTTAATTTGCTTTGACGATGCAATCCACACACGAGGGGGAAAAAAACCCTCTTAACTTCTGCAAGAGCTTGGCATGAAATTGGTATAAGACACTGGTCAAATGCTAGACCCTTCCAAAATAAACGCTATAACCAAGTTAGCTTTAATTAATGTAATGGATTCCTGTCCCATGGAGACCACTGTTTCCTAGAAAGCCAGCTATGCGGGGTTGTTGTCCGCAATGTCATCAGACTCACCATGACTTGCAGTACGTATGTGTCAAAGGAAGTTGCCGCGTTTTTCATCGTTAGATTCCCTGTGTCTTCATCTATTGAGAATACGTTGTCTTTGTTCCCTAAAGAAAATGGAAAGACCGTTCAAATCGGCAGGTACCTTCATAAAGTGACATGGAGCTCACTGACTGGTACTTTTTCACATCTTGGTGACGATACCTTCAGGGCATAATGCTGGTTTCCTTGCCTGCCTGGTTGCTCCAGGGGCTGGGAGTGCTGGGAGGTATTCAGAGGGATTCAAAGACGTGGAGCAGATGTGTGAACCCAAGTAGATGAGGTGGAACAGCTTTACATGTCCAGTGCCCAGGCCCACATATAGCCAGCCTAAATTCTGCTAAATGCCTAGATCCTAGAGACTCTGCTGCAATTTGAGGACTGAGGGTTTCCAGTTTCCTAACCTGAACCCAAACCCTAACCAAACCCCACTGCACTTCAGGAGAGATAAGGGAAGGATTATTCCTATTTTAAAGGCAAGAAATCAATCTATGAAGAATGGTTGGGTGGGGATTTGTCTTGAATAGCTTTAGGCATCTAAAGGGAAGACATCTCTACCCGACATCTCTACCTCTCTATTGTGAAAAGAAAATGGCATCTCAGTGCATGATTTATCAAATTTACTGTGAACATTTGCCTCAAAGTGAGCTGCATTCTGAAATGCCCTGGAAATGTTTATTTCTCTCTACTGCCTACAAAAGGAGCCTGGACACAGAAACATTCTCATATTGATGCAGGGGTAGAAATCAGCTTCCTACATCTCTAATCTGTGCTTGAATTCTAAAACATCTATGTTGGATAGCTGTTAAAATATAAGCAAAAATTTTAGTTCTCATCCTCACTCTGAGATACCGGGGGCTGTATTTAGACAAGGAACACCCAGTCTGGGGTTCCCTATTGACCGTGGAGTAGGGAGGCCACGCTACATCCAAGATGCCAGCAGAATTTAAGGTTCTTCAATGTATTTATTATCAGGAGGATAATCAGAGATGTGGTGCTGCGTGGCGTAGGTAAAGGGAGATCAAGCGCTCACTCCGCCTGACCAATGTGATCTACCTTTGTCTTGATAGTTATTCAAACCCCCTTATTGTTTATAAAAATGTTTTTAAAAAAAAAATCCTTTGAATGAAATAAATGGCCCAGTCAATGATTGGGCAATCAGGTGACTGTATTCAAGAAATCTTTTTGAAATCAAGACTAAAATAGGGCAGATTGGACAGTGGCGATGTGCTGGGGAATAAAAATGTAATTCTTGGCAACGAATGTGAATTATGCTGATGATGTCGGAATTACAGGTTCAGTTCAAAGATTGAATGAAAGTGGTGTGACCAGACTGGCAAAATCAAGTCTAAAAGCTTGAAGATAAAATACGTCTCACCTCCCCCCCAAAAAAGCCCTTTTGAAACAGGTTTCAAGGAGATTGGTTTGTGGGACTGTAATTCCCAGTTTCTTTCTCTCTGTACAGTCTGTTTCTTGTACTTAATCCACAACATTCTGAGGATCTAGTTCATTTTCTGTGGCGGAAACAGAGGGGCAGATCCCCAGGCCCTCAACTCTCAAGTGCCGCGGAGGGTATCTCCTCTCGGCAGGTACCGTAGGAGACATACGATCAATGGAAGGTGAAGTGTCTACTCACCACCAACGATACTGTACTTGATTTTTTCATTTATAAGGTAGTCAGGATCGACAGCGTAGATTGGCCCCGGCTGCAGGACGAGCGGTTTTGTCTGCAATAGCAAGGCCAAGCATTACACCCCACGTTCTCCCATCCCAGCATGGCTCCGGTGGGTTTTTTCTGGGCAAAATGGCATTTATTACTGGGAGAACAAGGACAAGCAGTGCCATTTTGGGGTGGGGTGGGGGAGAGCCTCCACTTTCCAGGAGGATGAAGGCTCCCTGTCGTGCTGAATGGATTTATGACTGGAGATCACCACAAGCTCCTGGAAATTATTAGGCAGTACCCCCTGGAATACCATCTGGATATTGTCTGGGGATAGCATCAAGGATACAGGTTGATCACGCCTCCTTACCGGGGTCTCGTAGATATTCACCGTCCCGGTGTAGCCACTGTTGATGCAGATGCTCTTCGTCGTGTTAATGAAGGAACAGGGTTTGAACCAGGGTGATTTGGTGTCAGCTTGTTCAATATGTACGTTTATTGTTGCGGTAGCCGTGTTGGTCAGTTCAGAGCTGTCCACAGGCCTGTCCTGCACCCAAAAGCAAAGCCCACTCATGAGATAAAAGTTCCACTGCCAAAAGAAGAACCCACCTGCAAAAGCCAGTGGCCCAAGGGCTTTTGGCTGTTGTAACTCCATTCTGTCTAATGTTCAGCAGTTTATGTGAAATGAGCTAAAACGGTGAATCATCTCATTCTGCTGACAAAGGTGGACAGAATGTGAGGCTGGACACAGTCACCGTGCAATTCTTGCCCCCCTCACTGGAGAGGGGAAGGCTGCTCCAAAACCCCCCCCCCCCCAGTATCCACCCTCCCTCCTGCCATCCCAGACATCTCCCTCTTGGACTTACCCTTCAGGTAAAGGAGACTGGGACAAACAAGGCATTTTATTCCTCCTAACGAACTCACCCTTGCATACAAGACCAACGTTGTCAAATTAAATTTCTCATAGTCCAATGCTTTTTGTAAATAAATTGCTGGGTTATTAACTCCTTTTATGGCAAAATAACCATCTGTTCCCTGGGGGGAAAAAAAAAAAAAAATGGAAAAAACCCTATTAGCAGGCTCAATCACAGCCACGTACAAAATACTGCTCATTGCTGTGTTTGTCATCCCACTCAGACCTTTAGGCCTGGAGACCCGGATGGGTGGTGCAGTGTGAGAACACCAGGTCAATTTAATCTTTGGTGTCACACCCCAGCATTGCCTGCCTCGTCAGGAAGGTCTGGCATGTTCCTCTGAGTTTTCTCCTCCAGGATCCCTTGCTTTGGCTGCCCACCTGCTCGGCAGGTACCGGCTGAAATCTTTTACCTCATTTATTTCCTACACTCAACAGGCTGTCACCAGTCCTTGATTTTGTGTCCATGACAGCCAAACGATCTCACACCCGTGCACAGAACAGGTCAGAGATGTCTCCACACCCAAGAGCTGGTGAGATCACTTGCCTTTGTCTAGCACAGCTGAACTTTGGAAACAACCATAAAGCTAAACTGAAATAAGTTGCATTTTACTCTACAACTTTCTGCACTGGCTTTGGTTCTCTTATGTCTTCATGTCTTTAATCTTATGTCTTCGCTGTCTTGACTAGAGTTCCTCTGGATTTCTAAATCCCCCTGAATTTACACCGATGTGAGTACAAAGTTTAGTCCCACAGCTGAAATTCAAGAATTTGTGGTTTCTGTTCACAGCCCTTAAAATCCCTGGGGTTATGGAGGTGATGGAGGCAGAGTGTCAGACACTGCCTGCTCACTCCACAATGCTTTTTAAAAATTTAAAGACACATTTTTGATTTCTTTTGAATTTACTTTTTCTTGGTTTCTAGCCTTTGCGCTCTAGGCTGGCATCAATCTAACTGTGCATACGATTCACTTCCCATATTATCAAGCAAACAAGGCACTAAACTGGGACCTGGGGAGAGTGGTGTCTGCCTTTGACTTTGCCAAAGACCCTGTGTGTGGTCTTGGGCAGCTCATCTTATCTCCTCTCCGCAAGGATGCTGCTGGCAAACAGGACAATGACTCCTCCTTTTGTTATCTGACTCGGTGCAATTCTGAGCTCTGCGAGGTACAAAGGTCCCTCCTGATATGTTTACAGACCATCCCAGAGAGACTTGCCTGCATCATATGGCTCACAATATCCTCGATGAAAGTTTAACCTGTACAGTGTAATAAAAGCTTCAGCAGTAAAAGCATTCAATACCTGTAATGCTGATTGCTCTGTTCTGCCAACCAAACCAGTGCCTGGGTTTTGCAAAAGACACACCTCCTCCAGAAGCTCTCAGAGAACTAAACGCAATACGGCAGCCTTAGCCTCAGAGCTGGAGCAATTCTGACTTAAACACAAAGACTTCTCCAGAACTACCATTTTTTCCCCCAAAGATGCTCACCTCCACTTTCGTTGCGAGTTCGTAATAGATGGTGTCCAGGTCAGCATCGCTAGCGCTTACCTCCTCGAGGGCTACAATGGTTGTATTCACTTTTGTATCCTGAAACAAAGTCGCTGTGGTTATTCTTTCTGTGAAATGGGTTGAAGACTTTCTCCCTGCCAACCCTCCCTAGGTCCCGCAGCGCTGGGGGACTCAGGGCTCTCTGCACTGCCCTGAAACGCTTACCTCGGGAACAAACACCGTCAGGTTCCCTCGCGCAAACACCGGGCTGTTATCGTTCAAGTTGAGAATGTTCACTTGAATTTCCAAATTATGTGTCTGTAGAAAGGACAAAGCCAGAGATTCAAAGACAAAAATCAGGCTGCTGGGGGCTGATCCTGGTGGACAGAAGGACCGGAGGGGCTGGTGTGAGGAGCACAGCGGGGTGGGGGCTGCCCACAGAGTGTGTGGGGTTTGGGGGTTTGTTCCCTCCCCATTCACAGAGCCTTGTGTGCTCTCTCTGACTGTGAGAGGAGTGTGTGTGTCCCGAAAGGACATCTCCTGCCCTGCCCTGTAGGCCAGGTGCTGCCCTGCGGTCCCTTTGGGAGGGCTGAGTGTTCGGAGGAGCACTCACCTGCCCAACAGCGTTCTCACAGATCAGGGTCACCAGCAGCACGGTGGTATCCTGTGTGCAAAAACAAAAAGGCAGCCGTTGTAGAAACAAGCCAAAATGTACTAACTCATTCTAAAGTAAATGAGACAAATGCAGGCATTGCTGAATCAGAAGTGCTGCTGGGCTTTATCTTGTTTTCAGGCACATCTAGCTTTTCCTTTCTTTCCTGTACAGCCATCCATCAGCGCTGGGATGCCTTTTATGATGGAGTCAAATCACACCAATCTTCCAGCTTCTCTCCCTGTGATTCCTGTAAAACGTGGGCAGAGCTAATCGGCCATTTTCTCCCACTTTAGGTGAATTCAAACAGAGGTTTCTTTTTAAATTGAATGAAACAGAAATGTACCAAGCGGCAAGTACAGTGTCACCTGCAGGGTGATAACTCTGCTGTTCTTTGCTCAAATAAATGCAGGGGAAAGGCAGCTTAAGGATGCTTGTGGCAGTGTACAGAGTGCTCTGGGAAGGTAAAATAATTTAGCAGCAACCTAACTAAACACACTGACCTTTTATGCTGGCTTTAGGCTTCACACAAGATCTCCTGGTTGCTCAGAGCTGTGTTTTCTACAGGCTCATTTTCTACAGGATCATTTTACGAGCCCTGGAGAGCTCTGAACACTACAGTTGTCACATTTTTGGTTTTAAAACTTCCTCTGGCATTAATTCATACAGAGTCATTGAAGGAAGGTGACAGCAGGTCTACCATGCATCCACCACCACCACCCCCGCTACCGGAAGGGCTGACCTCCCAAGCAACAAGCCCAAACCCAACCAAAATAGGTTTCTTTTTCAAAGCTATTTCCTAGATGCTTTAGAAACAGGTTGTGAATCCCTGGAAGGCCAAGGCCCAGGTTGAAACTCATTGCGTCCCAGCATTATCCATGTCATCCTTACAGCCTGTCAGCTAAAGACTCACCTCATAGTCCACACTTTGGGTCAGCTGCAGCTCGGACCCCACTATGGCGAAAAAATTGCCATCGCTGGATGAAGGGGAAATCCTTACAGTGAAGCCTGGTTCTGTATTGATAGTGGCCACCACGTAGCCAGGAGGGTTATTTTCATTAACATTTGGACTGGTATCACTGACAGAACATCCTGGAAAAATACACAAACGAGACACAAAATTACGCAGGGATTCACATTGTGGCAGAGCTGGGCGAGACCTGAGAGCCCTCTGGTTACCCTTGGGGAGGAGGTTGTTGAACAAAACTGTCTCCGGGTAGGAGTGTGAAGATCTCCCACCTGTAATGGTGCAACCTGCTGCCCTGGGGGTTGTTCCTCTGCCTTCACCCACCTCCTGCAAGAGCTTACCTGGCTGCTGCGCCGAAACCTGTGTCATGAAGGGCAGCAGGAAGAGCACAGAGGTGAGGAGCCAGGGAGAAACAGCCATGGTGAGCTGCCAGTTGTTGAAAAAAAATCCCTGTTTCCGATGAAGCTGATCCACTTCACCCCTTGTTTCTCCCGGTGCCGTGTTCTGCCTTCACCGTTTCACGAAGGCAAAAAACGTTGTCTGCCTGGAGTGGATTGTTGCTGTTCAACCTTTGCCTCTTTGCCTCATTGGATGACCTGTTGAAAGATATTAACCAGTCACGGAACGTGATAACGCATGAATTCCTGTTTCTACTTTGTTCCTGGGTCTTTCTTATTCTAAACTCTCTGTAGCAACAAGGGTCCGTTTGAAGCATTTCGTAATTCAGAGCCAAGCTCCCTGAGATGAGCACGAAGGAGGACAAGGGCTAACACTGGGGAAGCTGTCTGTATATTCCAGCCTCTCCCACTGGGGAGGAAGTGGGCAAATTTATGTTTCTGATATGCCAGGATCTATTTTGGTCAGATCATTTCCTGGAAAAAGGTGTAATGGTGCTACTATACCTCCTATGTCTTATTTTTTTTAGCCAGTCTTTTTCTGCATGGCCCACTCCCGTGGTTTAACTCCACCCAGCAGTGAGGACCACGGAGCCACTCACCCACCCCCCCAGGTGGAACGGGGGAGAGAATCAGAAGAGTAAGGGCAAGGTAAAAAAACTGGTGGGTTGAGATAAAGACAGTTTAATAAGTAGAGCAAAAGCCAAAGCAAAGCAAAACAAGGGATTCATTCCCTGCTTTCCATCAGCAGGCAAGTGTTCAGCTGTCTCCAGGAGAGGAGGGTTCCATCACATGTAAGGGTCACTTGGGAAGACAAACACCATCACTCCGAACATGTCCCCTCTTCCTTCTTCCCCAGTTTTATATCTTGACCATGATACCATAAGGCATGGAATATCCCTGTGGTCAGCTGGGGTTGGCTGTGTCCCCTCCCAACTTCTTGTGTCCCCCAGCCTGCTCACTGGTGGGCTGGTGTGAGGAGCAGCAAAGGCAGCAACCAGACCCATCACCGTCAACATCTCTTCCATCCCAAATCCAAACCACAGCACTGCACCACCTGCTAGTGAGAGATTAACTCTATCCCAGCTGAAACCATGGCACCCACATTCCCTTTCATAAACAGGTTTTGTTCTCCAGCCCATGACTTACGGTTTCTCTCTTCAAGTTGCAGTCTGTCATGTTGTTCCTGAAAAACAGATTTAAAAAAAAAAATTAATTTAAAGGCCAGTTCTCAAATGTCTCATCTTTATTTCCGGAAAAGGCAAATGTTTTGGTGAAGACAAAGCCATCTTGGCTGCTCTTCTGTTTGGGTGGTACAGGAAGGAGCTGGGTGCTGTGCCAGCCCTTGGGCTGAGATAACTGGTTACGTTTCTGAGACACTCTTGTCACTCCCAGCCACCCTGCAGCACCTTCCCAGGGTGAGCAGAGGGCATCCAGAGACAGCAGCCAGGCTCAGCCCAGTGATTACCCAGCAACTTTGTAGGGACAAGGCACGTCCCATTTTACCAGTTGCCAGCAATGGCTCCTTGTAGGGATGTTCCCCAGAACCTCCACCCAGGCTCCAATTATTTGCATCTGAGCATCCCTGAAGCCTCAATAGCCTGCTATTCTGCTCTCTTCTCCTACCTTTTCCTGAGCCTGTGTAAATTTTTCCAAGCTAAACACCACGTGGTGAGGTGTTTGTCCCCTTCTGCAAAGAAACACCATTGTTTTCAACTTGCCCATTGTGTAGGAGGAGAAAGGGGGCAGCTGCTCTGACTTCTGCTTTTAAAATGCCACTTGATTTCAGAAAGTTCTCAGGTGGCTGCGTTTTCACCAGATGGCCATTAGTGGCTTAACAACATACAGACTGTCAATGCTCCTTCCAAAAGTCCTTCAAGTCAAGTCCTTTCTGGCAGAGATTTCCAATGGACCAAAATAAACAAATGCCAAGGTCTGCAGGAACAGTCTTTCAGCATCCCTGGAGGGGAGTGGGTGATGAGGTGAACATTTGAGAGGGACCAGCTTCTTTTCAGGTGTCAGGTCCATCATAAATGGTGAAAAGTGGTGGTGCAGGATGGATTGAGCTGTTTCGTAACAGGCACGCGTGATTGCAGCTGAGGATGCCTTGTTTAAGAGCTCCTCTTCAAAATCTGCTGGTTTTACAGGAAAGGTGGAGTTGCTGTTCTATCAGAGGAGGGAATTTGCCAGGGAGTGTGGTAGGGAGATAACACATAAACCTCATTAAATGGTGGGAACAAATTCCTCTGAGTGGACCTTTGTCTTCAGAGGCTGTGAGAAGGCTGGGCCAGTAAACCCAGGGGCAGAATGGAGTGGGAACGATAGTGACAGGGTGTATCTATGTTGTGTGGCTCTCACTACATCTCTTTGCAATAAAATCCAACACCTGACTAAGTTTCTGCCGAACAGAGGCCCTGGTAGCGTGAGGAGTCCTGAGGCCCAGCCCCAGAAGATGTGGCCATGGTCTCCAGCTAGTCCCAACAGGCCACACGTGGGGGAAGCCTGGTAAAATACCTCTTCC
The DNA here is from genome assembly GCF_001431845.1 of Calidris pugnax. NCBI lineage: Eukaryota > Metazoa > Chordata > Aves > Charadriiformes > Scolopacidae > Calidris > Calidris pugnax. Next base: position 245,697 of record NW_015090829.1, on the reverse strand, counting down.
CCCCCACCCCCCAGGAATTCCGCTCCCTGAGATGAGCACGAAGGAGGACAAGGGCTAACACTGGGGAAGCTGTCTGTATATTCCAGCCTCTCCCACTGGGGAGGAAGTGGGCAAATTTATGTTTCTGATATGCCAGGATCTATTTTGGTCAGATCATTTCCTGGAAAAAGGTGTAATGGTGCTACTATACCTCCTATGTCTTATTTTTTTTAGCCAGTCTTTTTCTGCATGGCCCACTCCCGTGGTTTAACTCCACCCAGCAGTGAGGACCACGGAGCCACTCACCCACCCCCCCAGGTGGAACGGGGGAGAGAATCAGAAGAGTAAGGGCAAGGTAAAAAAACTGGTGGGTTGAGATAAAGACAGTTTAATAAGTAGAGCAAAAGCCAAAGCAAAGCAAAACAAGGGATTCATTCCCTGCTTTCCATCAGCAGGCAAGTGTTCAGCTGTCTCCAGGAGAGGAGGGTTCCATCACATGTAAGGGTCACTTGGGAAGACAAACACCATCACTCCGAACATGTCCCCTCTTCCTTCTTCCCCAGTTTTATATCTTGACCATGATGCCATAAGGCATGGAATATCCCTGTGGTCAGCTGGGGTTGGCTGTGTCCCCTCCCAACTTCTTGTGTCCCCCAGCCTGCTCACTGGTGGGCTGGTGTGAGGAGCAGCAAAGGCAGCAACCAGACCCATCACCGTCAACATCTCTTCCATCCCAAATCCAAACCACAGCACTGCACCACCTGCTAGTGAGAGATTAACTCTATCCCAGCTGAAACCATGGCACCCACATTCCCTTTCATAAACAGGTTTTGTTCTCCAGCCCATGACTTACGGTTTCTCTCTTCAAGTTGCAGTCTGTCATGTTGTTCCTGAAAAACAGATTTAAAAAAAAAAATTAATTTAAAGGCCAGTTCTCAAATGTCTCATCTTTATTTCCGGAAAAGGCAAATGTTTTGGTGAAGACAAAGCCATCTTGGCTGCTCTTCTGTTTGGGTGGTACAGGAAGGAGCTGGGTGCTGTGCCAGCCCTTGGGCTGAGATAACTGGTTACGTTTCTGAGACACTCTTGTCACTCCCAGCCACCCTGCAGCACCTTCCCAGGGTGAGCAGAGGGCATCCAGAGACAGCAGCCAGGCTCAGCCCAGTGATTACCCAGCAACTTTGTAGGGACAAGGCACATCCCATTTTACCAGTTGCCAGCAACGGCTCCTTGTAGGGATGTTCCCCAGAACCTCCACCCAGGCTCCAATTATTTGCATCTGAGCATCCCTGAAGCCTCAATAGCCTGCTATTCTGCTCTCTTCTCCTACCTTTTCCTGAGCCTGTGTAAATTTTTCCAAGCTAAACACCACGTGGTGAGGTGTTTGTCCCCTTCTGCAAAGAAACACCATTGTTTTCAACTTGCCCATTGTGTAGGAGGAGAAAGGGGGCAGCTGCTCTGACTTCTGCTTTTAAAATGCCACTTGATTTCAGAAAGTTCTCAGGTGGCTGCGTTTTCACCAGATGGCCATTAGTGGCTTAACAACATACAGACTGTCAATGCTCCTTCCAAAAGTCCTTCAAGTCAAGTCCTTTCTGGCAGAGATTTCCAATGGACCAAAATAAACAAATGCCAAGGTCTGCAGGAACAGTCTTTCAGCATCCCTGGAGGGGAGTGGGTGATGAGGTGAACATTTGAGAGGGACCAGCTTCTTTTCAGGTGTCAGGTCCATCATAAATGGTGAAAAGTGGTGGTGCAGGATGGATTGAGCTGTTTCATAATAGGCACATGTGATTGCAGGTGAGGACGCCTTGTTTAAGAGCTCCTCTTCAAAATCTGCTGGTTTTACAGGAAAGGTGGAGTTGCTGTTCTATCAGAGGAGGGAATTTGCCAGGGAGTGTGGTAGGGAGATAACACATAAACCTCATTAAATGGTGGGAACAAATTCCTCTGAGTGGACCTTTGTCTTCAGAGGCTGTGAGAAGGCTGGGCCAGTAAACCCAGGGGCAGAATGGAGTGGGAACGATAGTGACAGGGTGTATCTATGTTGTGTGGCTCTCACTACATCTCTTTGCAATAAAATCCAACACCTGACTAAGTTTCTGCCGAACAGAGGCCCTGGTAGCGTGAGGAGTCCTGAGGCCCAGCCCCAGAAGATGTGGCCATGGTCTCCAGCTAGTCCCAACAGGCCACACGTGGGGGAAGCCTGGTAAAATACCTCTTCCCCCCCACCCCCCAGGAATTCCTAATGGTCCAAAACCTATTAATGATACCAGCCTTACTACTGTTTCCCAAAAAGCAGCCAAAGCATATGCATAGCTAGTAAATCTTTATTTGAGTTCAGAAGCAGGCAGCTGGCTGCAAACACCAAGGGGAAGTGATGTGCTTCGCTCAGGCTCCATCTACCGACACCGGCTCACGCCGACGTGTATTTCACCAGATATTCTAAGAGGTTTCATTGGGGTTTGGCTGCTTTCCAGATTTTATTTTTCCTTTCTTTCTTTTTTTTTTTTTGCTGATCTCAAGAGTTTTTCCCTAAGCAAATTCAATAGCTTCCTTGTTTATTTTCAAGGCTATGTACATGCAAAGCCGACCCCTTGGCTTTTTCTTTCATTTCACCTTCAGTCAAAACTGTCTGTGTCTTCCTTCGTGTCTGCACCCAGGTACTTAGAGATGGGGCAAACGTACTGGCTGGTGACTGCAGCAGCTTCCCTGGCATCGCTGTCCGAGTGGCTGTTGGAAGGGGAAAAAAAAGAGTGATAGTTTGTTGTTTTTCCTGGGGGCACGGACTGCAGGAAGGGTGACAAGGCCACCCTGTGAAATTCAAAGATCACTCCCTCACTGGGGAGGAGATACAGGATAGAGGGACCCAGATCACGGCTGGCTGCAGCCAGGCACCCTGCTGTTGCTCTTGTCATCCCCATTATTCTAGGCAATGTGGACAAGGGGTACTAAGGACCAGCTTATTCCTCCTGATTTTAGTGGTTTGGCAGTGAGATTTCTAAGTGAAAGTGGTTGCTCACTAGCAAGAGACAGGGTCCATATACTGGGGCAGCCCATCCCAAGGTGTGTGTTTGAATGAATAAGTGAATCACGACAGGGTAGCAAAGGCTTTCTGTTTTAGTGGTCAGATCAGGTTTCCTAATGAGATGAATTGTTTGAGCCCAGGATGACAGCTTTATGATTAGAAAAAGATTATTTCATTTCCGTGGGTTTTATTATTTTTAATAACTGGCTTTTATACAGCACTTCTGCACTGTAAAGCTCAATGCCAGCTCTGCTTTAGGTAAGGCAAAACAGAATCCAGGTGGGCCTGGCACGTAGAAATAGAGGTTACTGTGGAGGCAGGCACGGAAATCAAGTGAGCTTGCACCCCGTGCAGTTAGAGTAGAGCATTGGCTTTTCTAGCTCTGCAAACCAGCCCTGGAGTGTGGCAGAGGGACAAGAGGAACAGAAGTGTGTGATGGAGGGCTGCAATTCAGCAATGGCAGTCCCCGAGACGCTGCCTCACAATGGACAATCTAATAAATCTTCCACCCTTCCCTTTTTGAGGATATTTGTGAGGATATCAGCTGAGCCCCTCTGAGCTGCTGCATGACATTAGAACTCTGCACTTTGGGCAAAAACTAGATATTTACAAGTTACCAGAAGTCCTCCTTCAACTTCATACCGTGGTGAGCAGGGCCATAGAGGTGACAAATCTGTCCTACCTACCTGGTGTTTAGAAAGCTCTGGTACAACCACATAAAGCAAAGTTCCTCATGGCTGTTTTCTTCTCTCCCCTGCACATCTGTGTTGACTGGGCCTGGAGAGCTAGTTTAGATAAATAAAAAGAATAAGATTTTTTTTTTAAAACCCCCAAATAGTGTAACCACCACAGGTGTAAAGCAGCACTGCTGTCTGGAAGGCAGGTTCACCCCACCACCAACCTGCCCCATGGTCCACACTCCATTAACCTGCTGACTGTCACCGTAGATGTGCAGGAAGGAAAAGAAGTATTGCCTTCAAATCAGGCTCAGACTCTTTCTTCCAGGGGAAACTAGGCTAATTGCTGTGTTTCACCAAGGTAAAAAGCACACCAAAGAAGTGGGGAACTCAGAGGATACAGGTTCTCAGCTCCTCAGTTTTTCAACATGTCATCTGGGAACTGCTGAGTTCACCATCCCAGAGCCATTGAGTTGACCATGTCATTCCCATGTGACTTCCAGGGGAAACTACTAGAATAGAATCATCTGGGTTGGAAGGGACCTTTCAGATCATCTAGTCCAACCATCAACCTATCTCTGATAAAAAAACCAAAAGAAAACCACACAATAGAACCCGCCACATCACTAAACCGTGGCTCGAAGCACTATTTCAATCCATCTTCTGAATCTCTCCAGGGATGGTGCCTCAACCACTTCCCTGGGCAGCCCATTCCAGTGCTTAATAACCCTTTCAGTGTAAACATTTTTTCCTAATATCCAATCTGAACCTCCCCTGGAGGCAACTGGCAAATGGACAGGTTTCAATATGCATTTTAAAATGCACTGCACTCTCAAAGAGAGTCAAAGACCTCATATTTCCCATATATATATATATGATTGTATCTAAAGTCAGCCCAGTCTGGCAGTCAGTGCCGTGGGTGGGGACTGTGAAACTCACAAGTTTTCCTCATTCTGCTACGGAGCCCATTTACTTACAAACATTTTCTCCGGCGCTTTATTTGACGTAGGTAAATCACCTACAGCTTTCTCCAAAAGGCTAAATCAAACTGCAAACAAAAAAATCCCAGGCTGTGGTCCGATGTGGAGTTTTGTGTGCCGTGGATTTAGCTTGTTACGCACACGCAGTAGAAAATGTTGGTTTATGCTTAGAAATGGCCTCGGTGAGAAGGTCTGTGTCCTGCTCTGCCCGCTGTGAGGGGCAGGGCTGGCTGGTGGGATTTCTCTGCTATTGCAGAGCAGCTCCAGGCACAGCTCAGCGGGAGGAGACCAACCCCCTTGCTTTCTCCAAGCTCACTTGCCCTTGTCCTGAGTCTTCTGAACCACTGGTTGTGCCACCCCCCTGTCCTTGGAGCTGGGACCTGCCTCCCTGCCTCCTGCACAGCCCAACCTGCCTTCCCCTCCCCCGGGAAGCAGAGCCCCTACCTGTTGCGCTTGCGGCCCATGAGGTTCTGGATGAATTTCTGAACCTGAGCGTTTCCTCTCATCTTGCTGTACTCGCTGGTAAAGAGTCCATCCGAGTGCCTCTGGGACCTGCACCAGAGAAAATGCAGTACAGCAGCTGCTCCTCCCAGCCCTGTGGTGTGGGGCTTATCGTTGGACATGGGAATTTCCCTCTTCCCACCATCAAGGACCCCTCTATCCCTCCCCTTCTCCTCTTCTGTCTCCTTTCATCTTGGGCATCTTCTGGATGAGGCCAGTGCTCAGGCTGGCTCTGGAGCTGGAGATAGCTCAGTCCCGTGGGCATCCCCCTTCACTCAGAGAATCACAGAATGCTATGGGGCTGGAAGGGACCTCTGGAGATCAGCTCCTCCAACCCCCTGCCAGAGCAGGGCCACCCAGAGCAGGTCCCACAGGAACGTGTCCAGGTGGGTTTGAATGTCTCCAGAGAAGGAGGCCCCACCACCCCCCTGGGCAGCCTCTTCCAGGGCTCTGCCACCCTCACAGCAAAGAAGTTTCTCCTCATGTTTAGGTGGAACTTCCTATGGTCCAGTTTGTGCCCATTTCCTCTTGTCCTGTCCCTGGGCACCACTGAAAAAATACTAGCCCCATCCTCCTGACACCCACCCTTTCAGTATTTATAGGTGTTGATCAGATCCCCCCTCAGCCTTCTCTTCTCCAGACTAAAAAGCCCCAAGTCCCTCAGCCTCTCCTCGTCAGAGAGATGCTCCAGGCCCCTCATCATCTTTGTAGCCTCTGCTGTCCCCTCTCCAGCAGGTCCCTGTCCTTCTGGAACTGGGGAGCCCAGAACTGGTCCCAGTGCTCCAGATGGGGTTTCACCAGGGCAGTGCACAGGGGGGAGAGCCGCTCTCCAGCAGGTCAGCCCCAACCTGTCCTGGGACCTGTACTTCATTTCTGGGATCCCACCTCCTGCTGGAGACTTCCATGTCCCAAGAGGGTGGGTTTGGCTGGTCCTTACCTCTCCTTGAGGCCCACCAGGTGTTTGACTAGTTGCCGCACATAGGCATTGCCATTCATCTTGCTGAGCTCACTGTGGAAGAGCCCATCAGCATGTCTCTCAGTCCTGGGAGGTTAAAAGAGAAAAAAGAAGTGAAAAGGGTTGGGTTTAAGGCCAGAGAAGGACCTAGCAAGAAAACAGACTCAGGAGGTCTTTTTTACTGCAGTTTGATCTATTTGGGGTCCTGATTTTGAGTTAAGACAAATCAATGTTTCCATTCTTAAGCAAGAAAAATGTTTACAACATTTGCACTCATTTAACTAAATCGATTTAAGGAACAAAAAGAATCCATCAGTCAAGCAGATGCAAGTTCTGGAAGGAAGATAAAAGGCTGGCTTTATAGCTAGCGGGCTCTTTGAACAAAAAAAACCACAGAGAAAAAGGAAGCAGAGGCAAAGAAGTGCTTACCTCTCCCGGGATGGAAGAGAGGATGAGAAGTGTGAGAGGACAACCAAGGGAAGAATTAGTTGCCACAGACCAGTCATCCGGCAAACCATGTTCTCTCCTGAATTAAAGCACAAGGTTTTATGAGCAGCAGAACAAATGACCTTGGTCTCTGGGACAGCTCACTCGCCACGCAGGAGACATAGCTGTACCAACAACACTGCTGTAACTGAATCAGGCAGGAATTCCTGCCAGCAAAGGTAGTATTTCTTTAAAATCCAACAGATGAACAATTCAAACCACCTGTGCTGCCTGTCAGGTGGAAGTTGTTGGTGGTTGTTATCCCATCACCATCTCCAAGGCTGGCTCCATGGAATGTGTGTGCTGGGGTTCTGCTGTGAGTCACTATGATGTGCCATATCATGGGAGTTAATCCATCAGTGGCACCACACCAGGGAATAAACCCCATTCTGCTGTAAGTCTCTGCGAGCCGAGCCTTCAGGGAGAGGATTTAAAGCACCCACAAAGCCAACCCACATGGACAGTTATGAATACACCTAGAGGATGCCCAGGAGAAACCCGTTCGGTTTTTTTTTTCAGAGAAAAAAAAATTGGCATGTACCAAATAAAAGTTCATTTACACACAGGGGAAGGGAAGGGCTCCTGTGTGTGCCAGCATCTGCCTATCGTCTGCTCTTCCGAGAAGGAAAAAAGAAATAACGCATGTTTCAGTGGCAGCAGAACCTTGTATTTTTTTTTTTTTTACTGAAATAAAAAGAAAAGAAAAGCACGTTTTGTTTATCACAAGCCATTACATGTTTTTCCCTTTTATCTCCAGGCTCTTTTTGCAGCCCTGTGCCTGCAGAGATGTGGATGAGCCTGTATAGGGCACACATCTCCCCAGGGATTACACAGGAGCCTTACCTGTAATTTATAATACCCCTCTCTTCCTCCAGCAGAGGAGCAAACCTCGCTTTCTCAGTTGCTGTCCTGGAGACTCTCAGGCAGTACGTGCGAACTCAAAATCAAAGTCCTCCCACTTTGGTTTTATTTTAGTCTGAAACCAGACAGTACAAAGCGCATTAAAGGACTGTCAGAGTTTCCCGAACCCTTTCTAGCCACCCTTGTGGGACTGCTTGCTGCTCTGGAGATGGTGCAAGATGAGGAGAGGAGAGAGGAGGAAGGAGACGAGGGGGGGATTTATACAGACATTTATTCGCCGTTAAGCCACAGCGCAAATATTGAACGGGGGTTGCAGAGCAGACAGGTGAGAGGTTCTGCATGATTGAGGAGCCATAAGCTTCATCTCACACACACTTTCTGATGCTTTAGCGTTGTGTTTTCCTGCCTGATTTGGCTTTGAGGGGAGAAAAAGAAGTAAAACAAGAAGGGCATTTCAAAGATCAGTTTCTTACTGGAGTCTGAACAAACCAGAAGACTCCCCAGTACCAACTGCCACCCAAGGCAGAGCACACCACCCTTCAGGGAAGGGAAACCTGGATCCTGAGCCTGTCCTTCAGTCTGTCACACAATGCCTTCACCCCCAGCCAGGATCTCACCATGGCATTTTGCCCTTCCATGTGCCAAACCTGGGCTCTCACTGTCTTGGAGCACCACATTTAAGAGTCTATTTTAAAGCCCATCCCTAGCTCCAGAATTTCCCTTCCTCATAACCTTTCCAGCTGCTAATCAAGTGGATCAACTTGTCTTCTCCCTTTCTGGACATTGTTTTGTCTCCCCTGTGCTTGCTGAAGTTGCTAGGGATGGTAATGGCCATTGGGGAACTTCTCCTGTGTATAAATAATGATGTTTTGCATGGGGTTTTTCAATCAGTCAGACCCCTGGAAGGAGGTAGATCTTCAGAGTCATCACAGTAGAACTAGTTAACCACCTTGAGATACTTCTGAGCTTTTTATTGCCCTCCCCAGTTATGCTGGTTTTCAGTAAATGCAAACTCCTTAACTAGCTGGGACCTTTAGCTGACAGAAGCGCTCACCAAGCCAGCCCAGGACCTGGGCACGTCTCAGCTCTGCCCAGCAGACACATCCTGCTGCTGAGCTGGCAGATTGCACCCACAGGCTTTGCTGGATCATGGGTCCCATCACCCTGCATCTCCCATCCCACTGGCGATGGGAGAGCTTCCAAAAAGGCTGGTACACAGCCAGTTCGTGCAGCTTCCTCCTGCCCATCCACTGTGCTCTACCTAAAACTAAAGACCATGTATATCTGAAAGCCTTCAAGTCCAGCTGCTGTTTGGGCTCCATTCTTTGTGCCTTTCAGAGGAGGAACCCCCCCCCATATTACCAGCATCGCTGCTCAGGAGATGGGTGGGCTTCATGGCAACGGCTCAGCAAAGCATCACAGAAGCCTGAAACCCACCACCCAAAAACAGAAGGAGGGAAGGAGACAACAGGTCCAGGCTGAGCGTGTCAGCCCAGAGGTACTCACCCACCCGTGGGCACTCCTGGCTCTCAGTTGGCTACGAGGCACCACTGGCCCACTCCCCTCCATCGCCCCCTTTAAATCTGCAGCCCTTATCAGAAGCAATTATTTGGGGAAAGATATGAATATGAGTAATCATGATTAACAGCAAATAATGCATCCAGGCTGGAATGTCCTTTTAATTACTCTCTCAACCCGATCAGGTCACTCGCAGCAGTTTGATGGACTGTGTTTCTGCTGATGGGTAATAATTCCTGCTTCTGTCTATAACGGCAGTAATTTGTTGGGCAAACATCCCTCTACCAATTGATTCATTGTGATTGTCTTCATTATCTCTCCTCCTGGCTTTAATTACCTCTTGATAGGAACTTAATCTTCTGTTCTTCTTTTTTAATCCTGGCTTGGGTTTTGTTTGCCATTGCCAGGAACTGCGGGTGAGTGTGTGTGTGTGTGTATGTACCTGCGATTTGGCTACACAACGTGTCACTTTTTTAGCACAAACAGCGTTTGATCAGTAGGATGAGGGGTGACTTTTGCATGAGGGGACAATACCTTTCAGGCTGTGGTTTCACAGCCGTCTCTGGGAAAGGTCCTCTGAGAACAGACTGTATCTCAGCTTCAAAGGAAGCAGCATACTTACACATGCACGGAAAACATCCTGAATGTATTCCCTGCCTGTGCTGGGGTTTGGAGCTGGTTGCTCTCAAATACTGCTACCAAACATGACATGGAAGTGCAGGGAGAAAATAGGATTATGTCCTTTCTCTCCTTCTTTATGTTGTATAAACTAGCTTGGAAGGATTAATCATTATAAATAAATCTTCTTATCATCCAACTGGAGAAATAGGAGCTATATCACACTTTTTCTTATCTGCTTATCTTTTTTTCTTTGGAAAAGCAGAGGCCATCCCTGTGACTAGAGGGCTGGGAGTGTCCTGTTTTCCCTGTCATCTTTCCCTTGGAAGAATAACCAACCCACTGCTGAGCAGGACGCCTCGGCACCACTGGATATGCCGGACCCTGCAAAAGGGAGGGGAAGGACCAGCAGGGACATTCCAGTTCCCATTCCAGGAGTGGAGGACCAAGAGGTGCTGTGGCCACTGCTTGCTCCTCCTTGGAGACAGTGCAGGTCAGTTCTGCACTTATCCAGGCATTTCCCAACCATTTTCCTCTCCTTTCCCTAACAAGATGCTGGCATTCCTCCTGCAGCCCTCCCACCGTCGCTCTGATACAGCTCTCCGTGGTGTTACGGCCTCATTCACTGTATTCCCTCTCTGCACAGGGAGATGTGGACGTCTTGTGAGTCATGTCCTTCTCCCATGGCAGCTGAAAGCTCTTCTGGGCACCCAGCCCTGCTTTGGGAGCCCCCAGTGACATTAGTGACATGGAATCACAGAATTGTCTGGGTTGGAAGGGACCTTTAAGATCATCTAGTCCAACCATCAACCTAACTGATAAAAAACCCACCACTGAACCATGTCACTAAGCACTATCTGCAATTCTTGTATTTTTGTTCTCTGTATTTAAATTGCCATACCTTCCATATTCATATTTTCTGTCTGCATTGGTGGTGGCTGGCTTCCGCGTGGCCTCATGGTGGTGTTCTCATCTGCGATTGAGAAAGCCCACCTAGGAACAAGGCAAGAAGGAAAAAAAGCTTATTATTATATTAAAAAAATGGCTAAACAACATATAGGGAGCTAAAAGTGCCTACTGTGATTTCCTTTCCTTTGCAAATAACCTCAATGGGTCTGAAACGCCCCCGGGCTCTGGGGGAACCAGTTTGCTGTGAGAATCTCACCGGGTCTGGGCAAGAGGCAGAGGGAGGAGGATGATGAGGAGGATGATGAGGAGGTGGCCCCACGATGGCAGCAGAGGGTGAGTTAACAGGAGAGTAAAAGCTTCTGGAGACTGGAAGACCATGAACTAAGTAACCTGATTTATCTACTTTGCAATAAAAAAAAAAAGGGGGTTGGCCTTGCAGCAACAGTGTGAGAGAGTGAAAAGGTGATGGGGTAGAAAAGCGCGTGGCCGTGTCCAGCTCTGCTGCACCATAATGCAGGTGACAACCACGGGCTTGAGCTAAAATGCAGCTCCTGATGTCCCTGGTGAGGGAATTCATGCAAGGAAGCTCAAAAGCTCTTGCAAGTTGAAATTTATACCTTAATAAACTGGAGCCCAAGCCAAATCCCCTGAAACAGTCCTGAAACAACATCTGATTCTCCTTTAACCAGAACGAGCATTAAATTCTCATCAGGAGACATTCTGGAAAGAGGAGTGATAAGGAGGGCTGCTTAGCAATATCAGCTGAACGGAGCTTTGTCAATTTGCACCTTGTTTTTCCCAGTCTCCAGCTGCCTGAGCATTCCAAGTGGGAGCGGAGATTCCCCTTGCCTGCATCCAGCAGGCACAAAGCCTGATTAGCTCACCCATTAATCACTGCAATCAACCCACCGGCTCCCTGCAGCAGCACTGCAGAGGAAAGCTCCCTAGCACTGACTCAGAGAAAGACAAAGGGAAAGGAAATTATTGCCCTCCTCCGAGCCCTGCTCCTTGCAGAGCTGTTGTACCTGAAGCTGCAAGAAGTCAGGGCTGAGCAGATCCTTGTCACCAGCTCCAGGGACGTACCTAATTATGGGACACAACCCCCTGTTTTTAAAAGCTGGAGAGCAAAATGCCACAAAGGAGCGCTGGGGCTGTGCACCAACAAGACTCCTTGAGGAGAAACACCCTGGGGCAGGAGGGAGAAGGGGTTTGGGAGCCTTGGGGCCACCCCTGAGCTGGAGACAAGCCGCCCTGAGGATGATGCCATGTTTAAAGCCACCAGGATCTCTGTGCAGTCACTTGTGCTTAGGCTTGGCGCCGGCTGACGGGCGCAGCGTGGAGGGACCTGTGGTGAGTGGCATTAAGTAAATCCAGTGGCCACGGGTGCCAGGGCTATTCACAGCAGCCACAGGGCTATTCTGCTGGCTGGGGACACCCTCCTGGGTGGCAGCGAGCAAAGGTTAAACGGAGGGGACATGCCCAAATCAACACCAAGGCTCTGCATTAAAGGGTACCTAACAGCTCCTGCGCACCAGCTGAGCCATCCCCGGTGCCAGGGCTATTCACAGCAGCCACAGGGCTATTCTGCTGGCTGGGGACACCCTCCTGGGTGGCAGCGAGCAAAGGTTAAACGGAAGGGACATGTCCAAGTCAACAGCAAGGCTCTGCCTTAAAGGGTACCTAACGGCTCCTGTGCACCAGCTGAGCCATCCCAAAAGCATCAAAGCTGCAAGGGGCAGAGGAAGGTCTTCTTCTTCCTCGCTACAGTGGGAGGGAGGGGTCACCAAACCTGCAGTGCAAAATGCAGCGTCTTATAATGACAGAGGGAACTAACATTCAAGGGTTAACAGTAGAGTCAATAACTACGTTAAATGTATTAGCCCCAAATTTGGCAATATTTAGTGAGAGCACATGAGCCTGACCTTTTTCTGTGTTGGTGGAAGAGACACGAGAAACTGCATTTTGAAAAAGAGAAGGTTTCATAAAGCTGGGTATCCTGACCCCACGCTGCAAGGATGTGGGCACACTCCCAAAAATCGGCACACAAAGCTCCGGGGGGTCACGTGGAGTTTTGAAGGGGAGAAATTCCCATTCACACTTCAAAGAAATTGATGTGGGAGCTCAGAAGAGACCTTGTGGCTGGAGGAGCAGCGTGGGTGCAGTCAGACTCCATCTCCAGACACCTTTAAGAACAGGCTGGATAAATGCTCCTATGGTGTCATGTGGACATTGTTGCCTCTGCCTTGGGCCAGGAAAGCCCACCCAGCCTTTGGGGTTGCTGTTTATCCAGGGCAACCCTTACAAGGTGGTATCTCTTGCCAGATTGTCCATTGTCCAGATCCTAGCTGTGTTACTACAGCAACTCAGGATCTGCTGGAGCTGCTTTTCTTCATGGAGACACCTTGGTTGGCCAAAACATGCATCCCAAAATGCTCCTACAGCCTCTGTGCTGCTCTCTCTGAGGTCTTAGATGGCTAAGTGCACAGGGTCAAGACGAGAAGGTCCAACCTAGAAGATTCTGTGATTCTGAGGGTCAAGACAGGCTGAGAAGCCTGGGGAAGGTCCATCTCATCCACCACACATGTCCAGCCACGTTGTCATAGGTTCTCATGAAGCTGTCTAGGTGCAGCTGACCTTTGAGGAGCCCAGGCACAGGCTGTGACCCCATCCAACAGCAGTGCCTGCCCATGCCATGGGAGTTTATTGAGGTCAGATGGTACCAGGAGCGGCATGGCTAAATCCTTCCTACGTAAAAGTAAAATACCCTTTAATCAGCTTATGGGGTGTTCAGGAACTTCTACCTCCCCCATTCTTTTTTTTTTTTTTTTTTCCCTTTCTTAATGTGTATGTGTGTGAGTCCATGTGTGCAGTGGGGGTGTTCTCTTCTGTGTTTGCAGGTGAACCTTCCCCATGGCAAGGAGCCGCTGTGACGCTGCTGTCTGCTGAGAGCACATTGGAGTGATTTTCCTGCCCCGCTCCCAGGTCTGTAAGAGAAAGGACCCTAATTGGAATAAGGGGATTGGAGGATTTAGCCTTCTAAATGCTCCTTTCTTGCACAGGATGGTTTCAGGAGTGGTTTTAATCTTTACCACCTGATTTTGTAATTTTGGTTGCAAGAGGGCAGAGTGGGCTGGGAAGAAGGTGTGAGCAGGGGCAGCTGGAGATGGGCTTGGGAGGGGAAGGGAGAAGGAAAATCACAGTCCCATATGGCCATGGGACCTCAGAATGCCAGAAAGATATGGGGCTGGAAGGGACCTCTGGAGATCATCTAGTCCAACCCCAAAAAACACCTGAGCAGGGACACCTCCCACCAGCCCAGGTTGCTCCAAGCCCCCTCCAACCTGCCCTTGAACCCCTCCAGGGATGGAGCAGCCACAGCTTCTCTGGCCAACCTGGGCCAGGCTCTCACCACCCTCACACCAAACAAGTTCTTCCCCACAGCTCAGCTCCATCTCCCCTCTTTCAGGGTCAAACCCTTCCCCCTCCTCCTAGGGCTCCCCTCCCTGATAGAGTCCCTAAAATTAAATCCCTAAATTACTCTAAGCAATGGTGTCCAGATCTAGGACATGGGTGACTATTTCTCTACCTACCTGTGCAGTGCTCTGCTCCTGAGCTGCTCTGGAGTTTGTTTCTCCTCTGTTTTGTTTGGCCAGGCAGCAGGGTCCAACATGGCAGGTGGGAGATGTTTTGCTGCAACATGTGGCACCTGTCTGGATTTGCACCAGTTTAAAAAGAAAGTTAGAATGTGGGGGGCAAAAGTCAGGGCAGATCATAGAGGTTTAAAAAGAAAGTTAGAATGTGGGGGGCAGAAGTCAGGGCAGATCATAGAATCATAGATGGTTTATGTTGGAAGGGACCTTAAAGATCATCAAGTTCCAACCCCAAAGTATAAAATGTCACATTCCTGAAAGTGTTCCCACTTGCTCTGAAGCCTGAGAGGAAGATGCTGGAGTTACCTCCAGGGTTGGCAGCACTACTGGGGGGAAGGACAGCAAAACCCTTGCATTAGGAGCTCTGAGCTGTGCCAGAGAAGACCTCGCTCATTTTGATCAAAGTTCCATCTGCTTCCAGCCAAATCCTGGGGTGAAATCTGCAGCAAAACCTAGGAGAGATTAAAAAAAATATTAGGTGTTTGGCTCACACTGGGAAAAAAAAACATAATGCTTGAAACATTTTGCTAAGAATAACCTAGGAGAGATTAAGAAAAATATGAGATGTTTGGCTCACACTGGGGAAAAAAAACATAACGCTTGAAACATTTTGCTAAGGACCAGGAAGAGAAAGGGGAAAAGTTCTCTGCTGGTGCGTGAGAGGTACCCTGGGTGCTGGCAGAGCACCTCGGCTCCCTGGGATACGGGATGAGAGAGGCACTTTGGGAACAAGCCAGAGCATCCCATCTCCCCCTGCTCTGGAGCAGGGATGGGTGCTAAGCCCGAGGGGCCCCTAAAGGTGTGAATCTGCTTCCAGCCAAATCCTGGGGTGAAATCTGTAGCAAAACCTAGGAGAGATTAAGAAAAATATGAGATGTTTGGCTCACACTGGGGAAAAAAAACATAACGCTTGAAACATTTTGCTAAGGACCAGGAAGAGAAAGGGGAAAAGTTCTCTGCTGGTGCGTGAGAGGTACCCTGGGTGCTGGCAGAGCACCTCGGCTCCCTGGGATACGGGATGAGAGAGGCACTTTGGGAACAAGCCAGAGCATCCCATCTCCCCCTGCTCTGGAGCAGGGATGGGTGCTAAGCCCGAGGGTCCCCTAAAGGTGTGAGTCTGCCTCACCTCAGAGCTTTTGTCTGCGCCAAGCAGGATGTCTCCTGACAGGAGATCATCTAGTGTGTGCCCAGGCACAGGGCAAAGCATCTCTGGGGAGGCAGACTTGGATTTGGAAGGGCTGCTCTGGGAGAGATTAAAAAAAATATTAGGTGTTTGGCTCACACTGGGAAAAAAAAACATAATGCTTGAAACATTTTGCTAAGAATCAGGAAGAGAAAGGGGAAAAGTTCTCTGCTGGTGTGTGAGAGGTACCCTGGGTGCTGGCAGAGCACCTCGGCTCCCTGGGATACGGGATGAGAGAGGCACTTTGGGAACAAGCCAGAGCATCCCGTCTCCCCCTGCTCTGGAGCAGGGATGGGTGCTAAGCCCGAGGGGCCCCTAAAGGTGTGAGTCTGCCTCACCTCAGAGCTTTTGTCTGCACCAAGCAGGATGTCTCCTGAGAGGAGATCATCCAGTGTGTGCCCAGGCACAGGGCAGAACATCTCTGGGGAGGCAGATTTGGATTTGGAAGGGCTGCTCTGAGGCACTTCCCTCCTGTGAGCAAACCTTCCTCCCTGCTGGGGAACGGACACGGTGGAGGGAAACAAGGGCTGGCTTTGCTGGGGCTGAGACCCAGAAAAGCAAAAGCCAGGCTTGGGGCACAGTCTAGTTTTAGGGGAAGAAGGGAACTCTGTTTTCCCGACTGATGTGCAAATCGTGGCTGACTCTCTGTCATCGAGAAAGCACAAGGAGCTTTTTAACGACCTGCAAAGACAAGCTGCCACCTCCATCAATGACCTGCTGGTGTCCTACACCCTATGGCTCTTCTCCCAAAGCTCCTTTGAGGAGCCAAAGTGGGTGCACTCCACCTGCCTCCAGGCAGCCTCCACAGAGCGGGACACGTGGATGGGACAACACACACCACTGCAGGGACACGAGGGGATGGGACTTGGAGGCTTCTTTCCCGGGACTGCTGTGGCCACTCTTGCCCCCTGCCCAGCTGGAACCTGCCCTGTCCCTCGCCACAGAGGAGCTCCAAGTGCCATCCCCCCCAGCAGAGCCGTGCGCTAATGCTCCCCACGCGTCTGCCCTTATCACAGCTCTAATTGGCATCAGCCTCCGTAATCTCAGCCTCCAGCTGTTTGCTGTGTCTGGGGAAGAGGAGAAAGCACTTCAGGGAATTAATTTTAATTATAAGGACGACATGCTCTGTGCCCCGACTGGCTGGAAGGCTTGGCCCAGCTGTTCCAGGTGTGCAGTGCCAGGAGGAGCACAGCAGCTCCTGGCTGCTGCTTCAGCATCATTTCGGCTGCATCCCTCTACGGACGTTGTCGGGGGCCTGAAAGGACACCCCTTCCAGGAGAACAAGAAGGGGCTTTGTGAAGATGAGGGTGGAAGGAGGTGCACTTCTAGGTGCTCCCTGCTCACAGGCATACCTTCCCCTGCCTGTGTTTTCTTGCACTTCTGCTCCTCCCCGGGAGGTTTTTCATAACAAGTGGCTCTAATAAGCTCAGCGATGCTTTAAAACCAGTAGGGGCTCTTGGAGCATATTAATTTGATCTGCCCTATGACACAAACCCTTGTATTTCACCAGGTTACCCCGCGTGAGATCAATTACGTGGCTTAGTCTGAAACCAGGCATCCACAGAAACGTCTAGTTTTGACTCTAATCTAACACAGACAGAAAAATCCAGCCGTTTTCTCTGAAGTCTCATCCCCACAGCTAATCACCATTAAAAATGCATGAGTTTTTACATCTTACATGCATTTATCATAACTTGCCAGAATGTTAAATGTCAAAAGATCTATTCAGTGTGTACAGAAATCCCTGCAGCATATTGGAGGGGAACTCAGAGCGTCTGGGAAGCCGGGAGAGCCGTGCCGTCCTCTTCCCCCTCTTCCAAAGGTTACCCTGAAAGGCAGGATGCTGCCTCTGCCTCTTTTCTGGGAAATGCATTACAGGCAGATTGTAAAGCAGGACGGCTTTGCTGCGGATGATACTTTCACAGAGAATTGCTCAGCTAAATATGTCAAATAAAAGGAATGGGATTGGCTTTAAAAGCTCTTTATTTTCCTCCTTTTGTTCTGAACCTGAAGATAGCCCCCGAGATCGGTTGCCCAGCCATCAGGGCACTATTCAGCGCTTGAGTTCAGGCACATCTGTGCTGAAACTTTGGCAGGTAATTTTGTTCTCCTTTCTTACTTAAAAATTCAGTGCCTCAAGCGTGAAAAGCTACAGTGATACAAGCTCCATGTCTTTGGGGAGACTCTTGACAGATGTCTCACTTTGCAACCTTCCTGATCCTTTGCACTGGCTCACAATGACATCCCCCACCACTCATCCTGGGGGGTGTCTTGGGGGGCTCCTCCCGCCTCCTTGGCTGGCTCTTGGGGACCAGCTCCACCGTGGCCCCTTTCAGCACTTGGAGGCTGAAAACCAACCACCCTGCTCATTTGCCTGAGTTTCTTTTAAAAACACCCCGAAATGGCAAATCCCCCACTGTTTTGTTGGTTTGCATAAGAAATGGGGGCTTTCCTGGTGCTGCCAGGAGCTGGTCTCTGGCAGGTGAGTTTGTAGGTGGCTGGAGAGCAGAGACAGTGACGGGGACATTGCACTCACCAGCAAAGTCCTGGCACATCTCAGGCTGCAGCAGCAGATGCGTGGCACAGAAGGAAAGGTGGAGGTCCTGAGAGGTCCTGGGTACCAGAGTCTCGTTTCTCCCTGTTTGACAAGCACCAATATGGGTTCATGTGAGACTCCATCCCCGGCGTATGGACAGATGTTTCTTTGACGGAGCAGCTGGGGCACCAGCCTGCCCGTTTACAGAATCACAGAATCTTAGTGGTTGGAAGGGACCTCTGAGATCATCGAGTCCAACCACAAAAAAAACCCAAAAAACAAAAACAAAACAAAAAAACCCAAACACCAAACAAATACAAAACACACCACACCAAACACCCACCAAAAACACCGCACCCACCAACTAAACCCCACACTCAACACCTCGCCATAAACCAATAACCTTGGGCACTAGAGCATGCCCTGAAGAGCCATGTCTACACGTTTCTTAAATCCCTCCAGGGATGGTGACTCCACCACCTCCCTGGGCAGGCTGTTCCAGGGCCTGACCACTCTCTCAGGAAAGTAGTTCTTTCTAATATCTAATCTAAATCTCCCCTGCCCCAACTTCAGACCATTTCCTCTGGTCTTGTCGTTCGTCCTTTGGGAGAAGAGGCCAACACCTGCCTCTCTACACCCTCCTTTCAGGTAGTTGTAGAGGGCAATGAGGTCTCCCCTCAGCCTCCTCTTCTCCAAACTAAACATGCCCATGTTTAGAAGGGGGAAGCTGAGGCACGGTGTTATGTGAGGCTGAGATGTCCACGCTGGCAGAAGGTGCTGCAGTTCGTACATTGTGTCCCTCATAGCACCTACTTAGGACAGAATAAAACATTTTTTTCCTGACAAAAAGGGCGACTCTCACAGCCTGTCCCCTGCCTGCCCTGAGCCAGCAGGCTGTCACAGCGTGACGGGGGGACCGGGACGCTCCGCAGGCTGCGCATCCGAGCAAGAAAAGGGATGTTCAGACCCACTGCCCACATCAGACACTCTCCAAAGGTGCTCTTACGCATTCGCTGTCCATCACTTTGACATATAACTCTCCTTGCTTTCCACAAGGGTGACAAATGACTCTGCCCTTTGTCATCTTTTCTTTCTTGCAGTGACATGAGATGACTTCTTTGGATATGCTGATGTACTACAGACCTTCCTTCTCCTCTGCCAGGAGGACAGTCCTTCTCATCCAAGAAAGGGATTGTGTCTAATGCTTATACCTGCCAACAATAAAAAAAAAGGGTGCTGCAGTGACATGAGATGACTTCTTTGGATATGCTGATGTACTACAGACCTTCCTTCTCCTCTGCCAGGAGGACAGTCCTTCTCATCCAAGAAAGGGATTGTGTCTAATGCTTATACCTGCCAACAATAAAAAAAAAAAAGGGTGTTTTTCTGCCAACCTTTGCTGTCCAGGATTCACCATTCCCCTGGAGACACCCTCAAATGGCCAAGCCCAACCAGTTGGCCCATGCCAGTTGGCCAGTGAGGAGCTGGCTCTGCCAAGGGATGTGCTGTGGGCAGAGCAGCAGCAGGCAGAGAGGAGCCCTGGGACTCAGTGAACAAGTGACAGTGAACAAGGATTACTGGAGCCCGTGAGTTTGCAAAGAGCTGTCCTAATTAGTGCTCTGCACGGCTTCTCTTTTTTGGAAGTCAAAAGCCTTATTTCAGGTTAGTTTAATCCACCCCAGGATTAAATTAGTTTAGGATTAAGGCGCCGTTAGTCTGGAATAAGGGTTTCCACACTGAGAATTAAGAGTCATTCTGCACTAACCCACAGGGAAAATTAAGATAATGAATATAAATTAACAGTTAAGTGGATTAGATAAATGGCATTAATCCCTGTGGGAAGGCAGAAGGCCTGCAGTCACAATTCGATCCTGCTCTCTTTGCTGCTCAGGTAGTTTAAACATAAATAAATTAAGGATATTCTGTCCACACAGGGTTTCGCTGCAGTTTCATTAATGCACTTCAGGGCCTCCTTTGGCTAATTTGAATTGATTTCTTGGAGTAAAAGGGCTGTAGTAGAAGTGGTTCCACTGTACCAGCCCCTTGCTGAGTGCAAGTGGTGCCAGCAGTTAGATTTTAAGGACCAAAAAAGCTGTGACCAGGTGATAGAAATCACTGGACAAACTCACCCTGTCAAGACACACGGCCTTAAAACCCACTGGTGGGTAGTTTTGTCCCAGTTTGCTGCACTGGATAACGGGTACCTTCCTTGTCTGAACTTCCCAGCAGATGAGGGTGCCACCAAACCAGCTCTCCTCAACCTGAGGGATGCACAGCCGTGCTCCTGCTCACCTGGGTCCAACCCAAACCCTTCCCAAGGGAATGCAGCAATCCAGGTGGAGCTGAAGGCCCATGAGAACCCTCTCCAGGGCTGGTGGCTCAGAGAGCCACGTTTGGAAATAGACTTTACTGGTGGGTAGTTTTGTCCCAGTTTGCTGCACTGGATAACGGGTACCTTCCTTGTCTGAACTTCCCAGCAGATGAGGGTGTCACCAAACCAGCTCTCCTCAACCTGAGGGATGCACAGCCGTGCTCCTGCTCACCTGGGTCCAACCCGAGCCCTTCCCGAGGGAATGCAGCAATCCAGGTGGAGCTGAAGGCCTGTGAGAACCCTCTCCAGGGCTGGTGGCTCAGAGAGCCACGTTTGGAAAAAGACTCGGTCCCATTCAGAGCAGATGGAAGCACCTCGCCTGTGCTACATGGGACAGAGCTTTGGCTTTGCACAGTGATCTAATCCCACATCCAAACTGGGTCTGCTGGAAGAGAGAGATGAGTAGACTCCGTTGGGATCCACACGAGGATGGCAAACCTACACTGGGGGTGGGAGAGAGGGGTAACACAACTCAGCAGCTACTAAAGGGACAGCATTCTTGCTGGCTTTCAAAATGAGTTGGAAGCCCCATCTCTGGAGACAGTAGCTGGCAAACCAGACTGCCAGACGAGTGCTTAAACCAGGGTAATTTTCTCCTACTCTCCTACTCAAATTGTGGAGCCCCGAGCAGCTGCGTAAAACAGACCGTGTGGATCAGCTGCTGTTAATCCACTCCAGGGACAGGACGGTACCTGGCTCTGACTAAGTCCCCGCGGCTGAAAACAAGGCTCTGTGCTGCACATGCTGAGAATTAATCACATTCTTTTTTCAAAAAAAGAGTAAGGGAATTGGGGGAGCGGGGAAGGAAAGGGGAGAGAGGATTTTTTTTCCACCAGTCTCTTAATAGATTAGATGAAACGCTGATAGCTGGAGCCTGTAAGCAGCTCTGAGAAGCTCGTCTTATAAAAAGCTGCCAATAATGTAGCTTTCCCCCTCTGTGTAGTGTAAATGATCCTTTCCTGCTATTCCTTCTCTTCCCACTGCCTTCCACAAACACCAGGCTGATCTGAACGGCTCGCTGGCCCTGAGCACCTGATCTGAGCTTTGATGCCATGGCTGGAGAGATGCCCACTGAGCCTGGGTCAGGTCCCACGTCTCCCAAGCCATCTGGGCTGGCAGTGAGGGGGTCACAGCTCTCCAGTCCCTCCTAAGCTTCAGGCTCCATCTCTGCTGGGCTGCACCGAGCTCATTTCCACCCACAGAATCACAGAATCACAGAATCTTCTAGGTTGGAAGGGACCTTAAAGATCATCTTGTCCAACTCACAAAGCCTTATCTCTAAGCTCTACATCTACCCATCTTTTAAATACCTTCAGGGATGGTTGCCCACTTCCCTGGGCAACCTGTTCCAACGCTTAATAACCCTTTTCAGTGTACAATTTTTTCCTAATATCCAATCTAAACTACCCCTGGTGCAACTTGAGGCCATTTCCTCTTGTCCTGTCGCCTGGGACTTGAGAGAAGAGACCAACCCCCACCTCTCTACACCCTCCTTTCAGGGAGTTGGAGAGAGCAATAAGGTCTCCCCTCAGCCTCCTCTTCTCCAGGCTGAACACCCCCAGCTCCCTCAGCCTCTCCTCATAAGACTTATTCTCCAGACCCCTCACCATCTTTGTCGCCCTTCTCTGGACCCGCTCCAGCACCTCAATGTCTTTTTTCTGGTAGGGGGCCCAAAACTGGACACAGTACTCAAGGTGAGGCCTCACCAGTGGGGGTGAACGCCGTGACGTGCCTTCACCAGGGCAGGGGGTGAGGGGGGCACATACCAAGGGGTCAGGTGGTGGTTCCCCACACCAGTTGCCCACCTCAGTCCTGCATTTCTGCAGCTGATTACTAGGACGGATGCAAAATTCCTCTTGAAATGCATCCTGCAAGTGCCAGAGAGTTTCTCCAACTTACCAAGACCATTTTGAATTCTGCCTCTCTGCTCTGAGATGCTCACAGCCTCTCCTGCCTTGGTAGTACCTTCAGATTTAATTAGTAGACTCTCTTGACCCTCACTCGGGTCAATTACGGAAACACTAAATATTACCAGATTCTGCCAAGATCTTGCAACACAATTTTCAAGTTACTCACCCAGCCTGTAATAATTTCACCCAGTTTTTCCTCTCACATTGCTTAAGAGAATGCCATGTGAGACTGCAGCTAGAGCTGAAGTGGGGATAGTAAGAGGCGATAGGACAAGAGGAAATGGCCTCAAGTTGCACCAGGGGTAGTTTAGATTGGATATTAGGAAAAAATTGTACACTGAAAAGGGTTATTAAGCGTTGGAACAGGTTGCCCAGGGAAGTGGGCAACCATCCCTGAAGGTATTTAAAAGATGGGTAGATGTAGAGCTTAGAGATAAGGTTTCATGATGGTTTTGTCAATGTTGGGTTGATAGTTGGACTCGAGGATGTGAAAGGTCCCTTCCAACCTGAGCAATTCTATGATTCACTATTTCTCCCCACTGCAGCTAGAGCTGAAGTGGGGATAGTAAGAGGCGATAGGACAAGAGGAAATGGCCTCAAGTTGCACCAGGGGTAGTTTAGATTGGATATTAGGAAAAAACTGTACACTGAAAAGGGTTATTAAGCCTTGGAACAGGTTGCCCAGGGAAGTGGTTGAGGCACCACCCCTGGAGGTATTTAAAAGATGGGTAGATGTAGAGCTTAGAGATAAGGTTTCATGATGGTTTTGTCAATGTTGGGTTGATAGTTGGACTCAGTGATCTGAAAGGTCCCTTCCAACCTGAGCAATTCTATGATTCACTATTTCTCCCTAGATCTCCAAGTGCTCCTATGTCTAGCACAGAAACAAGCAAGCTCTGTTACCTTCTAGGGACTAAAGCCACTCAGGTTGCTCTTTAGTGCCCGATTTTTTGTTTCCCTCTATTTAAAAATAGGCAGGGTTTGCCATTTTCTGGACTTCTGGAGACTTCACAGTCCTTTAAATGCTCTTGGAGATCAAAGCTAACAGCATTGGTTTCTCTAATCCCTGTTCATGGTCCTCCCAGTCTCCTGGAGAAAATACCTTCAGGTCAGGCTGACTTGAAACAACCTTCTGCTCTAAACACTTGCCTGTTGGGTTTCTTCCCTCTTTGTGAGGGGCCAGCCAAGACCCAAGAGTCCTTTGCTCTCCAACATTTGCAATACAGAGCTTGTGGGGCCAGTGCTTCTGCTATTTCCAAGCTACATGTGGTCACTACACCACTACACCAAGGTACACGTGGTCAGGCTCATGCCAAGAAGGATGGTATGACCAACATACAGAAGTCTCACCATAGAATAACCCAGTCCTTGGTTTTTATCTTCCTACTATGTCACTTTTACAACAGGAGTCACTCGATGGCCCAGCACGTGCTATCAAAAGTCAAGCAAATCATAAGCCTGAATCACAGAATGGTTTGGGGTTGGAAGGGACCTTAAAGACCATCTAGTTCCAACTCCCAACCTCCCACTAGACCCACAAAGCCCCCTCCAACCTGGCCTTGAACCAGGGATGGGGCAGCCACAGCTTCTCGGGGCGACCTGGGCCA
Organism: Calidris pugnax; assembly: GCF_001431845.1. Classification (NCBI taxonomy): domain Eukaryota; kingdom Metazoa; phylum Chordata; class Aves; order Charadriiformes; family Scolopacidae; genus Calidris; species Calidris pugnax. Next base: position 221,928 of record NW_015090829.1, on the reverse strand, counting down.
GGCTCTCACCACTAAATAAAAGAACAAAGAAAACAAACAAACAAAAAAACCCTAACAAAACAAATCAACCCTAAAACATGATGCCACTGCAAAGTCTTTACTGTCCTTTTTACCTTTGAAGGAAATGAGGTGTTTCTTTATCACTCCCAGAGCCATCTACGGCCAGTTTGGGGTGGGAAGCACCGAATTTGGAACGGGAGCCCATGGCTGCTGGCCCCGGCGGAGGGTGGCCGGTGGCAGAAGGTTCCCGTGGCCGTGTCACCGCGGGGTTGTTCTCCTCCTCCTGCTCAAGAGGCAACACCAAACCCAACCCGGGGTGCAGGAGCCCCCTCCCCGGGCGG